>NW_024424452.1:90506186-90921186 GCF_017311325.1 Ursus maritimus
TGGAGAGGCGAGAATCTTTTTTTTTTTTTTTTTTTAAAGATTTTATTTATTTATCTGATGGAGAGAGAGACAGCCAGCGAGAGAGGGAACACAAGCAGGGGGAGTGGGAGAGGAAGAAGCAGGCTCCCAGCGGAGGAGCCTGATGTGGGGCTCGATCTCAGGACTCTGGGATCACGCCCTGAGCCTAAGGCAGACGCTTAACGACTGAGCCACCCAGGTGCCCCCAGAGGCAGAGAATCTTAAGCAGACTCCACGCTCAGCACAGAGCCCAACGCAGGGCTTGATCTCACCACCATGAGATCTTGACTGGAGCCAAAATCAAGAGTCAGATGCTTAAGTGACTGAGCCACCCCCCGCCCCCCGCCCAGTTATTTTCAAGCAAATTCCAGACAACATAGTATTTTATCTATAAATATTCAAGATGTGCTTTGAATGCCTTAAAAGTTTCAGTAAAGTCAAAAATGAATGTTTTGGGATCCTTCCTATAGTAAGATCACGTCTCCCTTAGAGACCTAAGGGCAGTGATCCTCAGAGCAGGGAATGGGGAGATGATTTTTTTCAATGACGACTTGGGGGCAGTTTCAGACTCCTTGTCCTCACAGGCTTGTCCTCCCCATCCCCTCCCACGTATAGTTGAAAATGCAGCCTTTGATTCTTCCTAGAACTGGTTTACTTTGAGTGTTAGAGCAGGAATACTCTATAGAGAACCACTGCTTAGGGGAAGAAGTGATTCCAGAAGCTTTCCCACTCAAGAACCACTTTTTTGGGGGGTAATTTTTAACCACCAGGCATGGAACTGTTTACAAGTATATTTATTTCCTGCCATCTTAACCAGAGTATGCTGGATGTTAGTTAGTTGTCCCTCTATACTTACAGGGTGCTTTCAACACAGTCTTCCATGCTGTGGAATGCTCAGTTTTATAGTTTGCCTCCCTCATTGCCATTTTATTCCCTGCCAACATAATTTTCTTTATCTCTTTTAAATCTGCGAAGGGTGAAGAAGCAAGGTATGTAAAGGCATATAAAGTTAGAGTACTTGAACCGCGAGGGCGGGGGTGTTTTGGTTTTGTTTTGTTTTTGCTTGTTTCTTGAGAAAAGTGTATGTTGTTGGAATTAAGGGCTTTCTGATATTTGATGGCTTCCAGGATGTTTTGGCTTCATTTCCTGGAGTTTGACGATACTCAGCGTGCGTGTGGTTGCCATGTGGGCCCCTTTCGTGGAGGTCAGGCACCACTGGAGTGGGTCCTAGAGCAGGAATCTTCATTCTAACCTCAAATACAGCTCTAAATACAGACGTTTGGGCAAAATTCTCTCTCCCAGCACTGGATGTTTGCAAGTGAGTTAGCTGGAGGGAGAGGAAGGAATTTAAAAATGTGACCCTTCTGCCTTTGTTGTGTAGTTATTTAACAACTGACAGGGGCTTGTGCTTCAAACCTTGCACCACATTTTACTTGGCTTCAAATAATTCGACATACGGCTATCATTTGGGTATTCCAAAGCACTAAAATTTATAGAAGAAACCAACAGTGTGATTTTTCACCAAACAGAACACCGTTCCTCTCTGCTCTTCTTTAAGGGGGAATCAGAGAAGGCATTTTCTCATAGTCCTTTTTGCCCTGCGCCCTCCTACCCTTTTTAAAACTCTCCTTAGAAAAGAGACATAGTACTTTTCAAAACTGAGCTGTGCCTCCTGCAGGTTTACACACAGGATGGACTAATCGCATCATTTTTTCCTTTCTCACACCCAGACCAGGGTTACATAGTTCTGTGAGGTGTGCTTGGGAGTTGTAATAATGTGGAATGCTGGAAGAATTCCAGACACTGTTAGTAAATACAGAATGCGGCTGAACAGCAGTTAGCTTCTGTTGGTGATTTTAGAACTCACCCTTAGGGAAAAAAAAGCAAGGCAAGTGTACATAATATAGCATGGGAAATAGAAGGATGACTGTGTTTAAGATTCGGATTTTAATTTCCATCTTTTCCCCTGAAGACTGTGCAGGTAATTCAGGAAAGATGAAGGATTAAGCTGTATTTGGTTGATACTCTGAAAGGTCTCTTCACTTCTTACCCATCATGTTTAACGTTTTTTCGATCAGCCAGCTGGCTTTTTCTATATCATCAGAAAGCTGGCTTTACTTTGTGTTTTCAACTTTTCAACTTGGCAGGTATTTTGTTGATATGTTTAGGGGGAAAAGGAAGTAGAAGGTAACTCCACAGCTGGTAGTTAAATGATGGAAACTTACATATTAGAGCTTTTAGGAGGCTGATGGGTCAGGATGGGTTTTAGAAGTGACTGAAGCTCTTCTGTATGTTCTCTCCTACTGTATAGCCCATTCTCTAGGAGGCCTTTAAAGTGTAGTGTTTACAGAGCAAATATCCCTACAAATTGCTTTCGGCAATCACGGGCACATTGGAATTCTTTATGCCATCAGTAATTCCCTTGTAGTTTTTGCAAAGAACTTCCACGGGATTGACATCTCTGTGGTCTCTGAGACCACCCCCAGTCTAAGACACATCAAGGGCTGGAAAGGGCAAACTTGGGTGGTGGGAATGTTCTTTTAGAAATCTCGGTTCAATTTTTTTTTCCCCCAAAGAGCACAAGTGAGTTGAATAACTCCTCCTCCCTCTTCTCCAGAATTTAGCCTCTCTTAGGGCTCTGAAAGTCAGACCTATCTCAGGCTTCAAATTCCTGAGGTGTCACTTGAGGTCACCTGGAGGCCCCTGCCCTAGCTTGGCCTCAAAAACTCAGCTACTTCAGGATTCATTCTTTCATCATAGTGACAGATATTTATTTAGCTTTCTGCCATGTCCAAAGGAGACTACAAATCTGAATCCGACACAGATCCTTCCCTTCAAAATTCTCTTTGGGGAGCTAAGACACACCCAGGGGTTTCTCTGGCTTGAGGGAGACTGTCATATGCCATCAGCTGTAGAGATAGAGCCAAATGGGTTATAAGACCAACAGCTATTTGGAATCAGTTTCCACTGGAAAAAAAAAGACACTATACACGTTATTGACAAAGATAAGAAAAAGGCCACAGCCTTCTTACATGCCTAGGATGGGCTCTTTATGGGAGCGTTTCTTCTAGTGATTGGCTCCTTTCTCCTCCAGGTATCAGCGTTTGGGGGATTACAAGGTGGAGGGCTGGGAGAATACATGGTTCAAGTTTTATACTTCAGCTTCCCTGTGGACTTGTTACACCTTTGTGTCCAACTCCCGTGTTGCTTTGCCTTTTCTTTTCTTTTTTCTTTTCTTTTCTTTTCTTTTCTTTTCTTTTCTTTTCTTTTCTTTTCTTTTCTTTCTTTCTTTCTTTCATGTAGGTGGTAAGGTACTCAAGTCCTTCTTTTCACAGCTGCTCTGCTATCCTTTGAGCCTGGCTTCCTGTATGAGGGGGAGTGGGAAGGGGACATGTGCACACCCACAGAAGCGTTTCCTCATTGACTTCTCACAAACCAGCGGGGTGGGTATTATCTTCACAGATGAGTAAACTGAGGCTGGGAGAAGTTAAGCCACTTGGTGTTCTCCGAGGCCCGTTCTTGCAGGAAGGTTTGCACGTGTTCCGTTTGTTTCCTGAGTAAACTTTGGTCCTTGGAGAGGACCTCCCTGCTCCACTGCACTTCATGCCTTCTGTCACTAGGGTGTCCTTCCTCCCGGCAGCCTTCAATGTGCACCTGCCAATTGCTTCATGGACACAAAGACCCCGGGAGATGGAGAGATTGGAGCGTTGGTGGCACTTTCCCTGTGATTTTTTTTCCCCCCACATTTGCTTCTTATTCCCAGCCACTCTCATCACTAAAGGGCTAGGGCCTAACTCCTCTCTGATGCCACTTTTCTCATGAAGGTACATCTTTGAAAAAGAGGATCAGCAGATGATGTTTTGAAGTTCGAATATGTTACTGTTGTTTTGGAAAAAAAAAATCACGAGTCGGCACTGTTGGTTTTACTATCTACGCTAACACAAAAAGAGCCCCTTCCATTAAACGTCCATGAATGGGTCTCAGCAACATTTGCAGCTTGGTATTATTTGCTGGATATGTTCTTGAAGAGTAGATAAAACTCGATCTTTTAAGTGACTTTATTTGTAAAGGTGCTTTCCAAACAACAACAACAAATCTTACAGTAAGTAGAATGATGACCCCCTAATTTGATCTCTTTTGAAAACCCAGTTGTTGTTTTTTTTAAAGATTTTATTTATTTATGTGACAGAGAGACAGCCAGCGAGAGAGGGAACACAGCAGGGGAGTGGGAGAGGAAGAAGCAGGCTCCCAGTGGAGGAGCCCGATGTGGGACTCGATCCCGGAATGCCGGGATCACGCCCTGAGCCCAAGGCAGACGCTTAACGACTGCGCTATCCAGGCGCCCCTGAAAACCCAGTTTTATCAGGAAAATCTAACGCATCATAAACGTGAGCTTTTTAGGGGACTATGGCACTTCGTTCTAGGTTTTATAATGTTGTTCGTGTGCTGCAGTAAATAGGAGACCCCTGAGAACCACAGGGACATTAGAGTGCCAGGAGCCAGACTATTTAACAGAGAGGGACTGGCTTGTAATGGATTTCACATCCAGTCTCCTGTCTGGTGGCGTATCTTAATCCTTGCTCCCTCTGGCTATCCAGGACCAAGTGGAGGAATTAGGCTTCAATACAGAGGGTGCTGGGTTCCATGTAACGAAAAACTCCGTGCCTGTATAAATAGTTAAAAGATAGACTCTCGGGATACATGTGCTATGGATTCTTTGAGAGCTAAGCATGGCGGAAAATTCTTAGACTCTTAAGATGGTAAAACTGAAAGGGACTAAGAGGTCATCTTCTTGAACCCTGTCGTTACAGGTGAGTGTCACAGAGATTGTTTACTTGAAATCATTTAGGTGGAGCCCGTCCTAGAGGCGAGGGGTGTCTTCAATGAGCTGCTGGTACAGCTCTACGACTGTACAAGTTCTGGGTGTGAACGAACTTTTAATTTAGGTGAAAGACGTGGGTGTGAAAGATGGAGAAAACATGTCTCTGGCTCTGGAGGAGTTTAGAGTCAAACGTGCTAATACTTTTAACACAAGTTTGGTATGTTAAAATACACAGAAATGATGTGGGAGTTCAGACAAAGAATACTTTGATGGGAGGGATCAGAGACATCTATTGAAAGAGGCAGCTGCGTTTAGTACTGGCATTGAGGGTTTTCTTTTTTCTTTTTCTTTTTCTTTTTTTTTAACCTTTTGACTGTGAACGTTTTTAGGTATACAGAAAGGCTGAAAGAACAATAAAGTGAATATCTGTACACCCATCATCTAGATTTAACAACTCTTAAAGTTTTGTCCTATTTGGTCAACTCTGAATTCGTGTATGTATGTATTGGGTTTTTTTTAGCCATTTGTGAGTAAATTACAGATATTATGACATTTTTACCCCCTAGATGTATCTACTGGCATCTTCTGAAGCATTCTGTTAGACAAGCACAATTCTGCCATCCAAAACAGGAGAAAATTATGAGTAATATATTAATATCATCTAATTTCTATTCCCTATTTCAAATTTTCCTAATTGTCTCATGTCTTTTATAGCTATTTTTTTTAAACCTGGATTTGATTAAAGTTCACACATTGCATTTTGTTTTTAGAAGTCCTGAATCTCTTTTACGCCAGAGTCATGCCCTCCCCCACCCCCACATTCCCACCCCCACCCCCGTTCAATTTGTTTGTTTTAGGACATTGACTTTTTTTTTTTTTTTAAGATTTTATTTATATATTTGACAGAGATAGACAGCCAGCGAGAGAGGGAACACAAGCAGGGGGAGTGGGAGAGGAAGAAGCAGGCTCATAGCAGAGGAGCCTGATGTGGGGCTCAGTCCCACAACGCCGGGATCACGCCCTGAGCCGAAGGCAGACGCCCAACCGCTGTGCCACCCAGGCGCCCCTAGGACATTGACTTTTCAGACCACTTTTCTTACAGTTTTTTTCTTGATACCTTACCTGGCAAGTTTCTTACAAATTGAAGATTTAAATGGCTTTAAAAATCTTTAAAATAACCAGGTATTTTCTAGGAGATCTATTGCCAGATTGTTGGACGTTGCTTCTGACATTCCATTTTTAGTAGCTGACATATTTAAAATATACTGATCTTTATTTGCAAAAACAATATAAGGCAATTGTGAAATGTTACAACAGTTTAGAAATGTATACAGTATAGAGAGTTCTATATAATATCACCTCTATCTAGCCCTGTTCATCCCTTCAGTGAACTTACATTCTTTCCCATTAGTGTATTTTTGTTTCTTATAAAAATTGCAATCGTCTCTATATTTTGTGTACATTTACTTTTTATTTCACTAACTGTGCATTATGGATGGCGTCCTATAGAATATACAGCAGGGATTGTTTTTGATAGTGGCTGGGATAAACGTGTACCCAGCCAGCCACATTCTTTCATAGGTGTTTAAGGTGAGACACACCCAAATATACAGTGCCTGGCCCAGGATTAGAAATGTGGCTTATGCCCACAGAGCAAATATTTTTCTTTGAGGCTCCCTGGTTAATGTACGAGTTAAATCTTGGTGTCTTCTGCCCTGTGCTTCAACAAGTGTGGGAATGAATGTGTGAGTAGTCCACTCTTAAGGGCTCTGTATTTGAATTTGGGGTCTCTCTTTTTTGCTTTTTTGGGTGGGTCCCTACATCGTCTTTTCTACAGATATCAGACCATCAGGTTGGCCTACCTTAGAGATAAACATGACACTCTGCCAACACAAAGTGATTTAGAAACATTAATAGATTTTACCAAGCCACAGTCTCTAGCATGTGTATTTTAAGCCATCATAAAACATATACCTGTCATGCTAAGGAATGTGCCAGAGGGCAGGCATCAAAGACTGGCCGAGGCAGTCTGGGGAGTATGTTTTGCTGTGTTGTAGGGTTGTGCCCTGACAACCTCGGTGAGGCCTGGGGTACTGACAGGGAGTGGTTTCTAAATCATAAAGCCACTTTATTTATTAATTCAGGAATTTCTGTAAGTAGTTATTCATATTTGCCCATCTAAGTGTCGAGGGACTCAGAGGTAATTCTGTGGATGAAGGGTGTGAAGACAGGCTGAATCTGCTTGAGTTAAAGTTAACAGAACAATCATATGAGCAAGAGATGGTCTTTTGAACTTACGGAGAAGGGAAAGTGGAACAGAAAGGCTGTCTGGACATTTCTGGCTTCTTTGCAAGATACGTTTAATGAGCTCCCAGTGGGAGCGTTGCTGGCTCGGGGTGGAACGGTAAAGCCACTTTTGTTTTTACTGTTTTATTCTTGTGTTCTCCGTGGCAATCATGTTATCAGTCAACTTGGGTGGGACATTAGGGTGTCTGTACATCTCATTATTAGTAAGTTAAATTATCTGTAATTTGGTGGCAAGGCTTTTGCATCAAGCGTTTTTTGTTTTTGTTTTTGTTTTTTTCTTCTTAAGATTTTATTTATTTATTTGACAGACAGCCAGCGAGAGAGGGAACACAAGCAGGGGAGCTGGGAGAGGAAGAAGCAGGCTCCTAGTGGAGAAGCCTGATGTGGGGCTCGATCCCAGAACTCTGGGATCACGCCCTGAGCTGAAGGCAGACGCTTAAGGACTGTGCCACCCAGGCGCCCCTGCATCAAGCATTTTGTAAAAGAACAAAATGAGAGTCGGGTGGTTCCCCACATCTAACTGTGTAACTGGTGAAGAAAAACACAAAGAGCTGTGATATTAAATGCACAAAAGGATTCATGTATTTGAAACTTTTTGTAATGTAGAATGTTGCTGACTCTAAAAATGTGCATTCCTTCTATTTTCTATCATCCATTCTAAGTGTATAAAGTAAAAAGATAAAGCAAATAACAGAATATTAAAATAAAAACAAAGACACATGTTAATGCAAAGAAAGAAGCAGTATTGCAAAGAGGGAGGAGGAACAAGGTAAGATCCTAAGTTCAGGATCTTACTGAACTCCTCGGACCTCACTTCTTTCTTCTGTAAAAGGGGAACGTAAAATCTACACCATCAGGTGTAGATGTTAATGAGATCGAAATGAGTTAATCTATTTAGAAGTTAAACAGTCCCCAGGTTCCACTCCTGCTGCTTTCTTGAGTGGACGGGATGGTACAGTGAAAACAGCATGTGACTTTAAGTTGTACCGACTTCGGTTTGAATTCCGGCTTTGCCATTTGCTCTGTGCGTCCTTGGATGAGTTCATCTCTCTGACCCTCAGTGGCCTCAGCTATTGAGTGGATTTTATGAGATCCCCCTTGTAAGATCATTTAAAGAGCATGGCCTCTGCCAAGATGCTTGGCAGCTGCGGAGCTTGCTGCTTCCGGAATCTGGATGTCCGTCCGTCGGGGGCTGCGTGCTCACGTGTGCGCGGAACACAGGCCACGGCATCTATAGCTCGCCCCGCAGCTAATGACCTTGCTGCTCTTCCGTTCGCAGTGATCCTCCGGAGTGCCGCGCTGGGCATGGACACCTTCTTGGGCACCAGGAGGAGCACGCGCGGTGGTGTCCTCGCCGAGGCACGAAGCTGCTGAGGCCGTCTCAGGGCCGTGGGCGCCGGGAGAGGAAGGCGGCGTGGGAGGGCCGCCTCGCCATGCCTTTCGGCCTGAAGCTCCGCCGGACGCGGCGCTACAACGTCCTGAGCAAGAACTGCTTTGTCACGCGCATCCGCCTGCTGGACAGCAATGTGATCGAGTGCACGCTGTCGGTGGAGAGCACCGGGCAGGAGTGCCTGGAGGCCGTGGCCCAGAGGCTGGAGTTGCGGGAGGTAAGAGCGTGTGTGGGGGGGTGAAGTGGGGGAGCGGGTGGTGGTGGTGCTGAGCTAGAACTCCCCAAAGGGACCGCTTCCCTAACCCCTTGGCACCTGCCCGGCTTTCCAGCCCCAGCCTCGTGTTTAGAAGGATCCTGCGGTCCTTGGCATGGCCTTGATCTTGCAGCCTCGGCCGGTCAGGACTTGGGTGGGGTGGCGGCTGCACTTTTGTTCCCGCCGGTAAGGAGGTTTTGGGGGGAGCATCTAACGCCATCGTCGCTCTTTCAGACCACGGAGTGGGTAGCTGGTGTTTGGCATTCCAGCTGCACGTCTAGGAGAAAACGCCCACGGAGGGATGGATGCAGCTGCTTTTAGTTTTTGCTTGTTTGTGTCTATATTTTCCTCTTCAAAGAGGGGGAAAAATTGGAAAAGTATTTAAAACGAGCATGACCAGCGAGGCTTTTTGTGGGCACTTGTAAAATGGGTGTTTTGTTCCTTTCAGGATTCCTCATGACCCTCCTTTTCTTGGCGCTGTCTGGGAGGCTTCTCCTGGCTTTAAGTAGAGCCGGGGTTGGCAGTGTAGGTGGTCACATGATCCCTCCGGAATGAGACTCCTAGGGCAGCATGTCCTCTATAACAAGCAAGCCCCGTTGTGTCCAGCCTTACAGACATTCAGGAGAGGAGGCTTTCTCGAGAACACCCCCCCCCCACGCACACACACATGCAGGTGTGTCCTGAGAGCTGTGACGGTTGGCAGCATGGAAGTGACTGCAAGCCCCTGAGATCTGAGGACCAGGAAAAGCTCTGTGGTTGTCCTAGGCCCTGTGCCCACGTCGCCTGCCACGTCAAGGTGGTGGTGTGAGGGGGTGGTAACTGCTGAAAGTGATGGTGTTTGATGTCGTCCTGCACACCTGTCATGAACTACCTTCTCACCCATGCACACAGGAAATGGGGTCTGGCAAGCTCTTCCTCTCCCCTTGGCGTCCTCTGGGGGATTGTTCCACCTGAGCACTTCTGCCTCCTGCCAGTCTTCGTGTTTATGCTTTGGTATCTGTGATCGGGGCTTCCTTTGAAGTTCGTTTTCCTGTGATGGAGACTCTCCTGTCCCACAGATACACGCAACTTGGTAGCTGACCCTGCGGAAAAACATGGGACGTGTTCTGACCTTGCAGGTGGAAAGCGGGTTCCTTTTTGCTTATCAGTGGCACATTTGGGTATACGTATTTAAATATACGCATAAAGGAGAAACCTTAAGACTAGAGATAGGATGGTTAGGAGACTGGTCTAAATCTCTTGCACAAAGTTTAGTTCTAGGTCATTTAAAAAGATATGCAGTAGTTCGACTTCTGAGTATTCTCAGTCACTCAGGATAATGATTCTTGGCACGCGTTGGGAGGCATCTAGCATGCGCTTAAGCAGTTATAAGCTCAGTCTTTCGTGTCTTGGACTTGGGTGCAAATCATAGTTCTGTCATTTAGAAGTTAGGTGTGCTTGGAAAAGTTACTGCCCTTCTCTGGGCATCCGTTTTCTCACCTATAAAAGGGGAATAGTGATATTCACCTTATATATCTTATGGGGCCTGTTGTCAATATTGAAAGAGATACAGTATGGGAAATGCGTAGCACTGCGTCTGATAATTTAGAATTGTCCCAGTTTTAGTGTCTTGAGAATTTTTGATTGAAGGAGATCTTGAGCACCCGTAGTTTGCCAGGTACTGTGTTAGGACTTGATGAGTGAAGGTAAATAGAGTATAATTTTGTCTTCCAGCTATGCACGGTGAGTAGGGGAATCCAGCATTTAAATTGAAGATTGAATGCGATCCCTACTAAAATGCAGTGCAGGGGCAGGCCTGAAAGGCAATAGCTCCCCTTAGAGTTGTGCAGTACACAGCCTATACCACTGACCGTGGAGGCCCTGGGAGCAGGAGAGGATGTTCGGTGAAAGATGAACAGAGCCTTCACTTTCTGAATGGGGACCTGAAGGATGCCTAGGGCTTCAGCAGGTGGAAAAGGGAGCAAAGCCATCCAGGGCGTGGGGAATTGGATTTTTGAAAATGCAAGGATTCAGAAGGGCAGGCGCCATTCTTGGGGGCTAAGAAGGCATCTCTGTGAATCACCAGGTAGGCTGGAGTCTAAGGTGCAAGAGGAGGCGGGTCTGGAGATGTGTATGGTAATAATTACTCTCAATGGACTATTGTTTCTCTCCGCGAGGGGGCAAAGGTCAAACCGGGATTAGCTCACAACTGTGTTGTCACAAAGGCTAAAGCAGTGAAGTCCAGATTCTACTGTCAAGCATGTGTTGCAGTGTGATTGATCTTCTAATGCTAAGGTGGGGTTGACATTTAACTCTGGCTTTATTTTGACATGCTCTAGATGGGCGCATCCACATGAGAGCAAATCACTTTCTTTTTTTAATTGTGCGCTTTAGTTCTGTGACGGATGACGTTGAAGGTATGGCCTTTCGTGCAACAGTACTATAGCTACTTTCGAATTAAAGGGCGAGATCAAGCAATCTACTGCTTTGTTCTTCAATTACACACGCACACCTCGAGGAGGAATGCCTTCTTCCAGAAGCAGGAGGAGGAGGGGATGAACATAGGGTCTGCTCCACTCACTGACTTTCTTTGTGTTCGAGTCATTTTCCAAATAGAGCTGATGGAGCTTGAGAGGAGAAGGTGAAAATCCGTCTAAAATATAGCGAAATGTTTAGTCTCTATGAAGGCTTGGAACCCAGATTATGGTGGCTATTTGGCTTTGCCATTAGAAGTGCTCTGAAGTCTAGGTGTATCCTACACTTTATAATAGCTTTATATTAGGAAAGGAAAATTAATTTTGATTTTTTGATCTACATTAATTATCCTTTGTGTTTTTCCACTTTGTTTTATTTTAAAAATCGATTTGACTTCTTAAAGCAGTTTTAGCTTTATAGCAAAATTGAGTGGAAAACAGTCCCGTATGCCTCCTTCTCCCCCATCCCCCACCCTCCCCTACACCAGACTAGGACATTGGTGACAGTCAGATGAACCCACATTAACACGTCATGATCCCCCAGACCCACAGTTGACATTAGGGTTCGCCCTTGGCGGTGTGCATTCTGTGGGTTTTGACAAGTGCATAAGGACACGGATCCATGCGGCAGACTTTCTGAGAGCCACGTCTGGTTTTGAAGGTACTGATGTGCTTTCATTTCAGATGGCAGCGAGAGGACCCAGGCCTGGCCGGTCGGGTCAGCAAATACAGTCAGGGCTTGAGGGAAGCTGCGTATGAGAGGGTCCCCGCTCCCGGAAACCCTGGAGTTTAGAGACGAGGACAAACAAGAAACAAAGCAAAGGGTACAACCCGTGCTGAGGTGCAGAA
Source organism: Ursus maritimus (assembly GCF_017311325.1). NCBI lineage: Eukaryota > Metazoa > Chordata > Mammalia > Carnivora > Ursidae > Ursus > Ursus maritimus. The sequence continues at coordinate 90,518,279 of NW_024424452.1, forward strand.
ACAGGAAAGCGTGTGGAATTTTCAGGGAAGGGCAGAGTTCGTTTTGCACGGATCTGCGCGCGGGCGTGTGTGTGTGTGTGTGTGTGCGTGTGTGTGTGAGCCCGTGTACTTGTGGAGGGGTCACGGCAGGGAGGGTGGGGGTGTTGCGAAAGGCAGGCAGGAGTCAGCTTTTGAACGGTTTGATGTGTCTGGCTAGGGATTTTCAACCGAAATCTCTTTCTAAAATGTGTCACAGAAATCACTGCCACCTTTTAAGGCACCACATCTCGTGCCGAGCGCCCTCCTCCTATCAAGTCATCGGATTCTCTTAACTCCGTGAGGTGGCTTCCCTGGCTGTGTCCACGTTACAGACGGGGACACTGCAGTGCAGGGTGACCTGCTGGCCGTGCGGGGCCAGCTCAGTCCCAGGCGGGCCGACTCCACTGTTCCAGTCCCTGGGGGTGCGTGTGTAGTGGCAGAAAAGGAGCCGTGGTAAAATGCTTTGGGAAACACCCTCATCAGTGCTATTTTTTTTTTTTTTCCCTAAAGGTGTTGAACTCAGTGTTTCACAATTATTTTAGCCTCCTGTTAAGTCCTCTTTCAACTGTTGGGAGCATAAAGCGCTGCTGTGAGATGGGAAGCCGTCTGAGGATTTCAGGGCGGAGCGTAACAGGAACACCTTGCATCTTAGGAAGGGGACCAAATAGCAGAAAGAGAGGATTGGGGTGACAGGAGGGACAGAGAAGCTAGCTGGGTGGACTTAACAATAGGTCTGGCAAGAAGAAATAAAATGGACTCCTCAGGAAAAAAACAATTTTTTTTAATTGCTTTAAGTTCAGGGAAAAAAAATAGGTATGAATTTCTGGCTAGGAACTCTTTTTTTTTTTTAAGATTTTATTTATTTGAGACAGAGAGCGAGCGCAAGCCACAGGAGAGGCAGGCAGAGAGAGGGGGAGAAGCAGACTCCTTGCTGAGCAGGGAGCCCGATGCGGGACTCGATCCCATGACCCTGGGATCATGACCTGAGCCAGATGCTTAATCTGCTTGTCCGACTGAGCCATCCAGGTGCCCCTAGGAACTCTTATTTAAGGAAAAGACTTTAAGATATAGAGGCTCAGAAAATTAGAATTCTGATAATGTGGTTAAAACATGTTTGGATTAATGGATGTCACCCTTTTCTTCAAATGAGATCTTTGGTGGAACTTCAGTGTATAAAATGGAGCTGTTGTGTTTGCAGAGGGGATGGATATCTGGAACCCCTTGTCCCTGTGCTCTTCCTACCTTCCAGTACAGTTTGAAAATCACTGACCTAGGTTAAGAGAGAAATAGCTGAAATAGTGTGTCTTATGGCTTGTTCTTATATTTAAAAAATAAATGCATGGAGAAGCAGCAGGGTTTATGACTGTGAATGTGAGCGTGGACTAAGTTGCCTGAGTTTGAGTCCCGCCTCTGCCACTTATTACCTGTGTAATCTTGGATAGTTACTTGACTGCTCTGTGCCTCAGTTTCCTCATCTGTAAATGGAAATGGTAATAGTAACCTCCATGAGTTGTTGGGAGGATTAAAAGAGTTTTTCAATGTTGCCACAGTATTACAGAGCTTTGGCACATGGGAAGCACTCAGTATGCTGGTCTCCTCTGTGAGATAGCACGTGGGCTCTCTAGACTCTGCCACAACGCTTAAGAGCGGGCTCTTACCCTTTTTTAAGTCTACTTATTTCATGGTTAGACAGCTTGAATTATTAGAAACCGTGATCATACATTTAGGCAGAATCTCTCAGTTTCTTTAACAGTTATTAAGATTGTATTGTCCCAGTATGGTAGCCACTGACCACATGTGGCCACTGAACATTCGAAGTGTGGCTAGTTTGAACCGAGATGTGCTGTTAGTGTAAAATACACCTCAGATTCTAAAGATCTAATATGAAAAAGGTTAAAATATCTCTTTAATAATTTTTATATTAGTTACATGTTGAAAGCATACTATTTTGAATATATTATTTTAAATAAAATTTATTAAAATTAATTTTACTTCTCTGTACTTTTTTAATGTAGCTATTAGAAAATTTAAAATTAAATATGGGGCTTACATTATATTTCACTAAACAGTGCTCTTCTAAGAAAGGCAAGGAGGCCATGTTAATAGTAATAAGGAATATTAAGAACTTTATTGGAATATAAAGAATTCCAGTAAAATGTAGAAATATGCCAGAATTATTTCCTTCAGAGATAATCCTGACTTTACTTTTAACTAAAGAATAATAAAGGGAGGAGGGATAAATAATTTCACAAAGGTACCTTCACGACTAAACTCTCTTCAAGACAAACCATTGCTTTATCAGGAAGTCTACTCTTGGGAATGGTGAATTCGGTAACTCTTGGACCTCTCCTACGACTAGACTAAGGAGCCCCAGTTTGTACAGGAGCCTTAAAAAAAAAATCCCTAATCATTTCATAGGGTGGGTGATCCTCAGATTTATCCCCTTTTTCTTTTGCAAATTTGTATTTTTCTTTTTACTAAAAGGTGATTTATCCCAAGCTGTGGGCACAGTAGAAACATCCCACATTTTGCTGTTTTCATAACAGCTAGAATTTGTAAAGATACTGAATCTTAACTAGCTTAAGCTAACTTCCATGAAGGATATTTCTGTGGTTTGATCGTATGCTAATTTTCTGGGCACTGGTAAGGTAACCTGCGATGATGAGAGTACTCGGTTAAATGGAATGCCTCATTTCCTGGCCTGTCCGATAATAGTGGCGTTTGCTGTATTTGAGAGCCTGAGCCTCGCCATACCCACATATGTTTGTATTTGCACAGGACTAAAATCACACTGATGAAGAATGAGCTAAAGAGTAGACTGCCGGGAGATCTCTTGGCTTTGAATTTTGTATTGCCTTTTGCCTTTATCAAGATTATAACGTGAGATCTTATTAGCGTACTCTCAGTTCTGTGAGGCAGACTGGAACCAGTGTCTGTTTTCTCGATAGCTTGTAGGTGAAATAATTTCCCCTGTCTTAACTTGTAAGTCTTCATCTTTCTGGAGATTTTGAGTGAGCTGGACAGCCTCAGAAGAGTGATTTTTTTTTTTCCTCCCTTGGCTATGAGGTTTGCTTCTTGGGCCTGTGTTATTTTACAGTCTCATTTCTGATACTTTGATGAAAATGGGCTAGGCAGATGGAGATGGGGCGGTTGTTACTTAGAGACGTGTCGGTTACAGAATCCCAGACCCGCCCAGGGCAGAGGTGCGTTACACACAGGGTAACGGACCACCGTCCAACTCTTATCCAGCGGTTTATTTTCCAAAGCCGGTGGGATGAAATGGCATCAAGTGCTGTTTCAGAGTCTGCTTCTAGGCATCTTTTGAAGCATTTTCCGTGCCTCAGTGCAAATTTTAATGCTTGTGTGTAATTCTCATCTATTTTATGCGGAGGCATACTAACTCTGTTTCTTAATTTACAGCCGAAGTGCTGGCTGTGACAAGCAACCTATTACAACGTAATGCAAGATAGTTCAGACTCTTGCTTCTGGATGATTAACTCTTCAGAATGCTTGAGATAAGATCATGGATTTAATTCCTGGTAATTGCCAAGGCTGCACCTGTAACCCTTGCAGATTGCATCAAAGCCACGCCATTGGTCGCAAAACTGGAAAAACAAAATCCTCAAAGAATCTTTCCCTACAGGTAGAGGAACAAACAAACGACAACAACTCAAACTGTTCTTCAAGGCCTTTATTCACTAGCATCTTTTTCTTGGTACTGAAGGAGGGATCTCACTTGGGCGCTAAAATATTCACGCACCAGTCTGCCACTGAAGAAACTATTTTTGAGTGGCTGTATGTATTTCAGCTTCCTCCGTTAAAATGAAAAACTCCAAACCAAATAGAGCAGGAAACCACTCCTACGAAAATGTCACGTTCGTGTGTCTCTCCTCACGCCGTTTCTTAGTAGTACATTTTTAGTCATTGATTCCAAGATGTGGTTCCTTTCCCTGGGAACCCGTTCTTCTTTTTTCTTCATTGCAGCGAGCTCATTGCAGAACTCAAAGCACCAGACCTGTTTTCCGAAGAAAACCAGAGAAATTAAATGGGGTTTATAGCTCACCCAGAGGTATCGTGAGGATTAGCTGGACCTGGCTTGCGTTTGCAGCTTGAGAGAGAAATAAAAGTGCCTGGGGTACTTACTCGGGTGGTAGGATGGGATCCTTTTGGTCAGGGAGGAGGCGGTTTCTATTTGGAATCACCCCACCACATTCTCCTGAACCGCGTGGCAGTGGTTAGCAGGGCAGCTCAGCTTTCGGGAGGATTCAGTGGGAGTTGAAGCTGGCAAGTGAGTTATGAACCAGCCTGGTGTGGTCTCAGCTGGGCCTGCTGGGATTAATGGTCCCTTGGCTAATACACAGGAAGTTGATGGGTGCACATGCTGGTGTCAGTGAGAGGTTAGTTTCTCATGCCTTTTCCTGGGAGCCACTGTGTAGACGTGGCACAATAAACTCGTGCTGCGTCAGAAACTGGAATAGAGCAGGCCGAGAACTTTGAGACAGGGTCTTTCTCCTCTGTTGAATACTCCAGGGTAGGGAGATAGGTAGAGGAAGAATGGGGGGTGGGGGTGGTAGGTTGGGAATGGAGGAAGCTACCTGATGGGGATCTTGTAATGGGGATTTTCTTTCCCACGAGATAACTGAATTCAGCATCTCTAAAATTAGGTTTTTCTGGCCATTTAGGGGAAACTGTGGCTTCCAGGTTACCTACCTCTATCAGTTCTCCCTTGTGCTGGACACCCTACTCCTTGAGTAGTAATGTAGTTATCTCATTGGACAAATGCATAGTGGGTCACTCAGATGTCCTCCGGAAAATACCGCGTGGCAGCAGCAAAAAAATTGTATGCCCTGAATTAGGTTTTTGCAGTTGACGTGGTTTATGTTGTTATTCACAGCTCTGTACTGTTAATTATGGCTCAAGACTGTTACTGTGATCTCTCGCGTACCTCGTCCTCCTTTTCATGGTTTGCATGTGTATATGCGTATATCTGTGCGCGTGCACGTGCGTGTGTGTGCCACGGAATAGTCTTTCTCGGGCTGCTTTTTGGGGGAAGATAGGTCTGATTTAATGACTGGGTGGGTGGGAATGAGAAAAGGAAATTTAAAATACTAGCCTTCAAAGCACAGGAGCAGTAAACATTTTAAAAACTTTTTTGGGGGGCAAAGTTGATTGTAGAATGTCTATGCAGTTAATGTGGACCCGTTCTAATTTGAATGTTACTCATTTGAGGGGATGTTGTCATTTGAATGAAGTATGGATCATAAAATGATAGCTCCAAATGTCAGGACCGCTTTTAGTGAAAGTTAATAAATCATGGTTTGGCCTGTGAAGCAATTGCAAAGCTTGTCCTCCCTTTCTCCACCCAGGCTTATAAAAGCGCTCTTTTCCTATGAAAATAACTGTTACATAGCGTGTAACTGTTGACACATATTACCTCATTTATTCTATGCAAACTCACTCCTAGCCACCCAGAAGGCAGTGGCATACCCTTAAACAACACTGTGCTCCATACAGGAATTCAGAATGTAGAACTGCCTTGGACCCTTCTCAGACAGTTTATTAAATTAGCACCCAGATGACCTCATTTACAGGTTAGCTGAAGCCTCGATCTATAAGCGTAGATCCCCTAGGACGGCATCAGGGTGATTCCAGTGTCCCATAAACACCTGTAAGGCTCTAAAGAAAATCTTAGGGGAGGCACTATTTTGTGATTATTTTTTTCTTACACCTTTTAGGTTTTTATGTTACTTATACTCCTTCCAGCTTCTACTTTTGCCTGCTTTTTCTCATTTATTTCCAGATAACCTCTGTTTTCTAATCGTGTGGTTCATAGACATGCCAGGAGTGCCAGTGAAAAAGATTTTTGAGGCTTGTCTGCTTTCATTTACCGATGACGCTGGTGATGATGATGGTAGTGATGGTAGTGATATGGTGATGATGATGGTGGCGATGATGGTGACGACAGTAGCAGCGACAGAAAGATCCACTGCTGAAGTAGTTAGTAACGTGTGCCGTGCGCACGGTTCAAGACACGATCTCATTTGTGTCCCTCACAGCCTGTGGGCGATGGCTGTAAGAGTCATCCCCATCTTACAGATGAGAAAGCTTTCACACCCTGGAGGCCCAGCCGCTTGTATGGAGTCATTAAGACAGTGAGTGCAAACCCTGGGAGATGAACGGACTTCGCAGCCTGTTTTCCTCTACAGCCACATTTCATTTCCTCTACATCGTCCGTCACATCGGAACAACTAACAGACTCACCAAAGCTGGAAAGTGAATGATAGGGTCAGAATTCACTCAAGCAATTTGTCCAAGCCGATGGAAATAAAACCTTGGCTCTGTTTGTTGACATTCTGTTGCTCGAGAAATTCATAGATTCCTCCTGTGAACTTGCCCTTTAGAACATCACGGAGCAAAGCTGATGAAGTCCTTGTTCTCATCTGAAGGCACATGCATTTGGAAATATCCTATGGCATATGTGGGTCGGGAGCTTTATAAGCGAGGACGTGTCTGGTTTTCTAGTGAAGTCAGAGGCAAAACTTTCATTACAGATTTTGGTAGGGTTGTGGCAGGGATTGATCTGTGGTCACGTTGAGGAGATGGCCAGCTGCAATGGGAACATCGGCCCAAGAATGCCTTTGGAAATTAAACATTGTAATGAAAACATTCTTTTGAAGGCAGATTTCCAGGTGTGCTGTAAACTGTTCTAAGCTATAATTGAAATATAAAAGAATATTTCAAAAGCGGTGATCTGTTTTTTGGTGATTGTTTTGCTAATCCTGAAATCCTAGCACGAATTAATGTAAAGACAGGATTGGATGCATAAAAGTGCCTGTTGTAATCATTTAGCACGTTGTTCAAAACTGAACTGGTTGAGGCTTCAAGTCTAAGGGTGAAAATCTCACTTTCATCTCTCAAATCCCACCATAATCTGCCAAGAACAGCCACCAGGGGCTCCTGTGGCAGCTGTGGAGACATCCTCCCATTCTCAAAGCTTGAGGTGGGGGAGAGATTGGCGGCAGTTCGTGTATAATGAAGTGGCAGAGGCCGATGTTTTTCAAAGCGCTTCACGAGGACTCAGAACGAGTGAATCAGTTTTCTGTTAAACTCTGGTACCATGTGTGGAAGTCGTCTGAGATGGGGAAGGCTTCAGTTGGCAGGAGGTTTTGTCTTAGTTGAGTAATAAGTTATTTTGCAGCAGGTGCAAGAACTATGTTTGCCTTTGCCAGCGTGTTCCACGTGAGAGCGGGAGGCATTCCGAAGGCACGGGAAAGTCAGCCTTGGGAGTGTAGGAGGAAAGCCAACACTGCCCCCACCCTGCACCCACCCCCCCTTACCGAACAGAGGCACGTCAGGATCCACACGGACAAGCAGTAACCGTGGGTACAAATACTGCATCGGATACTCCGTGTAGATCGAGGCACGTGGTTTCTTTGAGCTTGTCCCAAAGTTAGAAAGTACAAGCTGGATCCTGGTGTTTGAGCTGGGAAACCAAATGTGACATGAGGTGCTGGAGTCTTATTTTCCTGTGCAGTCATGGGATACCCCTTATGAGCAGAAACTGATGCTATTTTCCCCTTTTATCCAGACACACTACTTCGGCCTCTGGTTTCTCAGCAAGAGCCAGCAAGCACGATGGGTGGAGCTGGAGAAACCTCTGAAGAAACATCTGGACAAATTTGCTAATGAGCCTCTGCTTTTCTTCGGAGTCATGTTCTATGTGCCAAATGTGTCATGGCTTCAGCAAGAGGCCACAAGGTAGGTGCATTTTTTTCCCCGTGTTCTGTATAAGGGTGTGGATTCACTGCGGGGCTTCAGATGAAGTCGGTGAGCAGGTTGATGCAGGGGTGTGTATGTGCAGGTGTGGGTAGTGGGGGACAGGGTGGAGCAGTTGGGGGTTGTTTACCGGTTGCTTTGCAGCTTTAGAATTGTGGTTTGAATCCGTGGTGCTCATCACCCTGGGGGTTCCCTGTGGTGCTAATAAGGTCGCAGTGATCCTGAGGCAGTCGAATATGGTGTCTAGCAGCCGAGAAGTTGGAGACTGGGGGTCAAATGGATGTGCCAGAATTTAATAAAGAATTAACCACCTCATACTTGTTTGGTCTACTCTTTCCCTTAAAATGCTCCCAAGCAAAATGTGGCATCAGACTTGGATTTGAGGATTGAGAAGGTAACTAAAGATGGGAACAGAGTTGAGGAGAACATTGAGAGGGCGAGAGTTTTGCTTGTCCTTGGTCACAGACGAAGGGACAGGAAGCCATCAGTAGAGAGGAGACCTGAGATTGGTCCTCCCCTCCCACTCATTGGCTATTTTGCCTGGAAGAAACCGCCTGCCATCTTTGAAATGATATTTTCCCCTCATCTGTAAAGTGAGGGATTTGCATACGTTTCTCAAGTTCTGCTAAGTCGGCTGTGCCATGAATGAAACCGTATTGGTTGGTGTTAGTACGGCTCACTTATTGGTAAGAGTTTTCCACTAAAATATGCAGAGGGGGCACATCTCCTCATCAAATGGTTCTTTCTGGTAATAAAGGGAATTAAATTAACCTTCTCTTTTTCACCTTTTACTTGGATAATGGTATTCAGGGTACCTGGGGAGCAATACCAGTGACATACTGAGAAGGAGCAGTGTGGTCCTTGACTACGGCATGTGTAGTTGCTTAGATTTTGAACTTTTAAAATAAGGATGCACTTAAAATTTTTGTATACATTTTACAGTGATAATTTCCATCTTCTTCTTCTTCTTCTTTTTTTTTAATCAAAATCTTTTGTTAACTGGGTGGTATTTCTGTCAGCAGAGGCCATAGTTCACAGCCTGACCCAGAAAACCCGTGTTCGGTCTTCCAGGTGTCATTCGTTTGAAGCACTTGGGTGGCTGTGGTGCACCATTTTCAAGTTTGTTCACTTACGTAGGTTCCTTTCTGTGCGAGAAGTCATTAACTCCTCAGAATGGGACAGTTTTCCCTGGCCTCTGAATCCTCCCGAGCACTTTACACAGGGTCGGGAACATGGCTTTAGGCTATTAAGTCCTTGCCGATTCGTGGCTCTCAGGCTATGAAATGCAAGGCAGTGGGTAACAAGGTGAAACATGGACTGTAAGTTAACGCATGTCGGGCCAAGTTCAGTCTGAAAGAAAAGATGAGGTGTTGCTACTCTGGACAGACTTACGCGGGAAGTCAGCTGAAGTAACGGGTGAGGGACTCCGCAGTTGTGCTTTATGACGTTAAAACAGGTTGGTTAAGCTTAGAAAAATGAAGACTTGCAAGAGTGCAGTAGCTGCCTCTGGAAATTCGAAGACTCTTGTGGGGAGGGAATTCTGTGTTAGCTCTGGAGCGCAAAATTCGGGCCCGTAATAACTGAAGTGCAAGGACTTGAAAGACTTTGGTTATTTGACTCAACGCAGGAACACTGTTTCTGGGTTTTTTTTCTTTTTTAAGATTTTATTTGTTTATTTGAGAGATAGACAGAAAGAGCAGGAGCGGGGAAGAGAGGGAGAAGCAGACTCCTCATTGAGCAGGGAGCCCCATGCAGGGCTCGATCCCAGGACACCAGGATATGACCCGAGCCAAAGGCAGATGCTCAACAGACTGAGACATGCAGGCGCCCCAGGAACACTGTTTCTAATAATTAAAGCCATAAAAAGGTGGAACAAGCAGACTTATAAAAGAGTGAGCACCCTGGTTCCTGGAGGTGCTGTGGGGTGGAATCTTGGAGAGGAGACCGCCATATTGCGTAGGGGGTTGGACTAGATCAGTAGTTCTCAAACAGACCAGGGCCTGCTGTATCACAGTTACCTGGAGCATTGACTGTAAGTGTGATTCTCGGGCTGTAACAGAAGTCTGAATTGGAATGTGTAGGCCTGGGGATCAGGAGAGTAAATTGTTTAAACAATATTCTTCTGGTGCTTCTGATATTCATCCAGAATTACCGGTATTACCGGTATTACCAAATGAGTTAACCTCCGAAGCTCTTGACAGTTTTAGATTTTCCAGGTAAGTAGACTTCATGCCAGATCATTTGACTGTCAGTGTGTGGATTCACAAGTGACACAGCAAGTGTTTAAATCTCAAATTGATGCACGGAGTGAGATTTATGATGGCAGGGGTTATTGAGACTGGAGATCAGGAAGGACCTCTTTCCTTCTTCTTTAGAATTTCTTTTTTGCTCATTCCGTTTGGTTCATTTCAGATGAGTTTTGATAAGGAGTGAATGAAATCTTTTCCAACCCAGGATTTTGACGCAAAGTCTGTTACTGTCCTTTGAGCAGAAAAACTAACAAAGAAAATAAAACTTGAAGGATGTTTTTAGACTTACACATGGAACTAAACTTTAAGACATAGTACTCTCTTTATGGCAAAGGATGTTTAAAGTTAGGAGCTCGGTTAACGTGAGGCGTTGTGGGTTTTTGTTTGTTTGGATTATTTTTGGATTATTGTTGAGAGATTTTTGTTGCTCCAAGGAGCCCCAAAACTGGAATGTTCCAAGGGATGTCAGAGCAAGTGAAAGACTTTAGCTGGGAAGATGAGGAGATAAGAGAGAAAAGTGTTGTTAAGTATAGAAAGGAAAATGGATGGAGAAAGGAGAGAGAGAGGAAAATGGCATATACTTGGGAAGTGACCCAGTGTGATTCATGAGACGTTCCCTGGGTCGTGGGCATATAGACTAGATAAGAGTACAAAGGAGACCTGGTTTGGATGGAATGCCATTTTAAAATGCTCAAGGGTTGCTGGGTTTGGTGTTAGAGACCAATAAATGAGCTGAACTCTAGGTGAAGAATGCTGCTAGTGGTCATTAGGAGCCTTTGGGAATCTGAGCCTTCTTGGGAGGTTCTAGAAGTATCGGGGTCCGAACTGAACACTGAAACCGTCTTCCAGGCAGAGCAGCCAAGGAAGAAGCAGTGGTGGTAGGGCAGGATTCCAGAGGAATGTTTCACAGAAGGCTCCGACAGCATTCATTAGGAGCGGGTTAGTGACTCACTCTTCAGCCATTCGCTGCTATCTTAGTTACCAGGCATCTCAGGTGGAGCCATGCTTTGGCGTCTCTGAGAGCACCTGGAATCTGCCACTCTGACACACAAAAAAACAGTTAGTCTTTGTGATGCCCTGCAGAGTAAGATATTTGCATAGATTAGAAATAGGAATCTGTCTTTTACTGTGGGCAACCCGTTGGAGGAAGCAGCCATTCAACCATCTGTGCTTAAAAAATAAGCCTTTGTCCGGAGCCAACCAAACTTGTTTTCACCCAACACATGTTTGCAATGGTTTGGCTGCTTCTATCTGAGAATAAAACAGGCTCTATAACATTAGTAGGGCTCAGCCATTTCTTTCTGAATAAGGACAAAGAGTTTAGAATGAGTACTCTAGTTGTTTTGGGGGGTGATTGTGAACCCACATGTATCAAGACACATAGCAGTGGAAGGAGGGTGTATTTAAAAGTTGTGTATTTCATCTCTTGTCCCCAGACAATCCGACCCTTGAAAACTTGCAGGGACTTAATAGAATACTAGGAACAGCAGAACAGAAATTTGAGAATGATGTGGATTGTGAACTCTCTCAGAAAGTGATCGACTTTATTAAAATGATCAGGTCCAGATTTTTTAAATTAGAAAATGGAAAATTATCAAGTCCAGATTTTTAGAATTAGAACACTGGGAAGCTCTGCTCTTTTTGACATTCATTTTGAATGTACTGTGTTTCCTCTCACCTCCTGGATATGGTTTTTGAAGAACAAACCTCTTCATCAGAGAAGAAACTCTGCCAAGATGCTATGATCGAGTTGGAGAAGAAATGGACAATTCAGGTTCTACCTTGAGGTGATAATTGAATAAGAAGATAAAAGATATCAAAAGGAGAATACACACACAGGAGTCCACATGGAAGGAGAAAAAAAAATCTCTTGATATTCTTACGGAAGTGCGAAAAAGCTGATACAAAGAACACACTAGTAGACAGATGGACGATGAGTCATGAAACCATAGGAATTAAAGAGATTAAGACCAGGGTTTGTTAACCCCACTCCAAACTGTAAGATGCATTACCTTGGGGCTTTGAAAATGTCAGTTTTCCTACTTTGGTTAAAATGACTCAAGGGATGGGGCCACCATCATTTTTTCCACGTTGCTTTCCTTCTCTCCTGTTCCTTTTTGCCAGCTTCTCTGTTCAGCAGAGGGACTCTTGCTGGCCATTCCTCTTTCCCCGTTATGTTCTCCTCCTGACTCTCAAAGGAAAGATTTTTGCCATGTGTTTTAATGATTTACATAGCAACGGGCTCAGTATAAACACGGGGGTGTTCAGATTTTTCTGGACATAGAGAGAAAAAAGATGGTTGGTGAGAGGTGGAGAAATCCTCCGTCAAACAGAAGGGTACTTAATAATAGCAAGGGGAAGCCAGAAAGCTGCTGGCCCAGGTCACTGCTTTTAGTTTAGGGCTGGGGTTTTTCCAAGTCTTTCTCCAGTGAGGAAGTTCCTCTTTAGTTTTTTCAATAGTAAAGAGAACATTTGGAAAAGAGCAATTTTTTTCAGGGTGAATTTAGGATTCAAAGAGTTAGTTACTGACCATATGCCACGGTTTCTAAAATTTTTAATTCTCGGACGTTTTCCTTTTACCAAAACTCTTTTGTCTTTGCTTCCCTCCCTGGTGAATGGTACGTATGCAAAATGCAGAGGAGCTTCTCTTGGTCCAAATGATGTCAGAGACCCTTTCCTCTTTTTCCAGGACCAGTCTGTAGCTTGCCTGTTCGGGAGGGGCTGTCTGCCCCCCTAGTTGCGAGTGCTGTGCAGAAGCAAAGCCCCCGCGCTAGCCAGCACCGTCGCGCCCCTTGCCGAGGACAGTCTTAGCACATCTGGTACATCTGGCGGCCGCTCCAGGGCTGTGGGCCCTGTTCTGAGCTCCTTCTATCGAGTGGGTGCTTCCTCTGTTTTCTGCACTTCTCGGCCTCCGTGGGTCTCCCTCCTTTTTAGGCTCACAGTTCATCTCTCTACCTCCCACCTTCTCTCAAGTACTGGACGATGAGGCTGAATTCTAGCCTGGGAGGTGCACCTGCCAGTTATTATCAGGAGGACTTAAAAAGTACTTCATCTCAGGGGCGCCTGGGTGGCACAGCGGTTAAGCGCCTGCCTTCAGCTCAGGGCGTGATCCTGGCGTTATGGGATCGAGCCCCACATCAGGCTCCTCCGCTATGAGCCTGCTTCTTCCTCTCCCGCTCCCCCTGCTTGTGTTCCCTCTCTCGCTGCCTGTCTCTATCTCTGTCAAATAAACAAATAAAATCTTAAAAAAAAAAAAAAAAAGTACTTCATCTCTGCTTGGGCCCGTGTCGGGTTCTATGTTAAATGAAGTTCCTTTCTGGGAAGAACTTACTGGACAGGGTGTCATCTCACTAACTGGGAATAAATGCCCACATTGAAAACCGCACTGTTGAGGTATAAAGAGGGTGGGTGCATTTTTTGGTGATGGTGAGCGATAAGGAAGTTAGGTTATTACCTGTATAGACTACGATGGGGGCTCTTTTCCTCCAGTTACGTATTTGGGCCTATGGCATATGGATGGCAAAGCCAGATTAGATGAATCCTTACATCCTCTTGAAGGCCAGAACGGTGTTTTGGTTTTTTTTGTTGTTGTTTTTGTGTGTTTTTTGTTTTGTTTTGTTTTTAAACTAGGTTTCAGGAAGTCATTCCAGTGACCTTACAAAAGCTTTCTTCACCTCTCCTTTCTTGTAAATACCGATGCTTCCCCCCCACCCCAGTAGGCTCTTGCAATGTGCCTTGCGTGCTATTGTAAACAAGTCAGCGTTCAACCAATGTTTAAAGTGTCTCTTTTAAAAGCTCTGATTATGGTAATGTTTCCATTTCCTTTTACAACACCATTTATTTTGTTCCTCCGGTTCTTTGAGTTCTTTTATTATTTTGAAATGTCATTTTAATGGCTATTTAAAGTTTACCCGTGGGCTGGGAAATAGGGACTCCCTTCAACTCAGACTTAAGATTCAGCATGAGTCCCCCGTAGATAATATAATTTGCTGAGAATGGCAGCTCTTCCTCCTGGCCAGCTCCAGCTGGTGAATGGGAACTTGTTCTCTCTCTCTCTCTCTCTGTTGATGGTTGAGAATGGAGTTGTTTCTGCCAGAGATTTTAGATATTTTAAGATGCTGTAGTTCCTGGGATTTAACCTGGAACGTTATTCTGGGTGGGTAATGTATTGTTTGATGCAAGGAGAGGAAAATGTCTATGAAGAGCAGAGCGGTCTCCAGGGGAAGAACTCCCGAAAAGAAGATTAGCTGATGATAATGTTAGTTGCCATTTGCAGTATTTTGCATTTCAGCCATTATTAAGCACCTGTTTTGTGTCAGGCATTTTGCTAGGCAGAGGGAGTGTAAGAACGTACACATCTCCAAGATCCCCCTCTTCTGCAAAGAGCTGTGTCTCCAAGCAGTTTTTTTTTTTTTTTAAAGATTTTATTTATTTATTCGACAGAGATAGAGACAGCCAGCGAGAGAGGGAACACAGCAGGGGAGTGGGAGAGGAAGAAGCAGGCTCATAGCGGAGGAGCCTGATGCGGGGCTCGATCCCAGAACGCCGGGATCACGCCCTGAGCCGAAGGCAGACGCTTAACCGCTGTGCCACCCAGGCGCCCCTCCAAGCAGTTTTTATTTCATTTCCATGGATGTGATTTATAGCTCTTTGAGTCTGTCCTTAAAACTGACGCTGCTCGGGGCGCCTGGGTGGCGCAGCGGTTAGGCATCTGCCTTCGGCTCAGGGCGTGATCCTGGCGTTATGGGATCGAGCCCCACATCAGGCTCTTCCACTATGAGCCTGCTTCTTCCTCTCCCACTCCCCCTGCTTGTGTTCCCTCTCTCGCTGGCTGTCTCTATTTCTGTCAAATAAATAAATAAAATCTTTAAAAAAAAAAAAAACAAAACAAAACAAAAAAAACTGATGCTGCTGAGCCTGCTTGCTTCCCGGAGAAGGCTTTTCCACTGTTCTGGAGAAACCCAGAGAGCCCGGCAGGTGTCTTACACAGGCCAGCTTCATGGGCCTGTGACCTGTGCAGTTAGTGGCACAGCTCCAAGCTCAGAAAGGCCCTGCACTTGGCTGAATGCTCTGCTGCGGCCCTCTTGAAATTCTTAATAATTTTTGAACCATGGACCCTGTGTTTTTATTTTTCTCTAGACTCTGAATTATGTTGCCAGTCCTGCCCAGGAGAGCCTCCTACTTCCATCTTGGTTCATTCCCTTCTTCTTGTTTTGATGTCATCTTAGGATTTGCTCTCAGTTATAGGTGGGTCTGAGTCCACTGTTATGGGTGTGATCAAAGAGAAAAAGTAAATAAATAAATGTAAAAAAAAAAACCTGCCATGGAACAAAAATAAAAGTTTCGCTATCTATGCAAATATGAAAATAAAAACGTGGCCCTGGTAAGCATTTCTCCTCCTGGACCTGACTCACGGGAAAATCCTGCATGGTCCGGGAGCTGTTATTAAATCAATTTAATTTCCTTTAGGGAAGCTGATTGATTACTGTATCTCATTCCTCAACTAGGATTTCTTCATATTTTACTGTGAAGAGGAATCTGCGAAGTTTCTGTGTTTCTTAATTAAATCAAGGGTACACCTTAGCCCCTACTTGCTCAAGTCTTCCAAATGCACGGGGGGGCTTCTTGTCCCACTCCCTAACCCCCCTGCTCCAGGAAAAAGATACAGCGTGCAAGACATGCAGGGAAGTTGTTAGCTGTCTAAGCAATCTACTGCCATTAGAACAACAAAGTATAAACAAATAAAGTAACTTCTCTTTTATATTCTTTCCCTTTAAGGGAGAGAAAGCAAATAGTAATACAAATTAAGTATATTTTAGTAATATCACTTGACATTATTATTCATTGTAGGTGTCGTAATGCATGGAAAAATAAGAATTTATTTTTTTAAAAAAAGATTTTGTTTATTAGAGAGAGTGCACCAGCAGTGGGGGGGGGGGGGGGGGGGGGGGGGGAGGGGGGGGGGGGGGCAGAGGGAGAGGGAGAAGCAGGCTCAGGGCTCAACTTCAGGACCCCGGGATCATGACCTGAGCTGAAGGCAGACGCTTAACTGACTGAGTCACCCAGGTGCCCCAAAAAATGAGCTTTTAAAAGGAAATACATTGCAAGTGTCATTCATATTTCAAAGGAAGCTCTGACATTTGATTTTTACCCTTTGTAAAGCAAGATCTGCTTCTGTATGTCTTAATCATGAGTAAAGCAGAGTTTCCCCCAAATAGGTGAAGTGGTATACCTCAAAAAGGCTTTGCTTTTAAAGTGTTAAAATGATCTCATTTGTCATCCTATGGTTAGTGTGTATTTACCGGGATTTGATGATCTATCCTGAATTTTTTAGAAGCAAGCAAATACCGTGTTCCTGTGAAGCCATTTTGAAAGTTACTTAATTTCTTAAGGGTAATATTTGCGGTCTTTGTGTATTTCTTGATTTCCAAAGATAAATTTCTTCATTTGTTCATTCGCTTAGTCGTGGATTCCAAATAGTTCTTTATCAGAGTTACATTGCAGAAGACTGAGAATGATTCCACATTTGACCCAGGGAATATCAAAGATTGAGAATAGAGCATGGACTCAAATTTTCGCATATTCTGTTTTTTCAAAAGCTGAATAGAACATGATGATCCCACACAGCAGTGTTTACCTGCAGCTGAGGGGTGGAGAGAGGGGAAAACAAACAGAAGCTGTGGGAAGAGCTGTTCGGTCATGTCAAAGCATGCCAGTGATGCTTTATGAATTTTTTAAAGACATCCACTTCCTTATGAAGGATCCTTAGGATTTGTAGGGGTATCATTATAATGGGTGGGATTGCCAGTGGTGTGTTAGTTTCAAAATGGGTTTTTGAGAATCTTGGGAGGAGAGGGAAACACAGGGAGTAAAGGTTTTAGAATGCTTTGTTCTACCTTTTTCCTGAAATCGAAGGGCTGGGACCTTTGGTTGGGGTTGAATGGGTGTGGAAGGGGAAAGAAGTCACAGATGTTGTGTTTTCACACATCACAGAGACCCACAGTGCCCAGGCAGCGGCAGGATCTGGAAAGCACCGAATCCTTTGTTGTGCTTATGGTAGAGCTGTTGTCTGACCCCATACCTGACTTCCAGACCTCCTCTGTGGGATTCTGTGCAAGAATGTAGTCTGCATCCCATCATGTGGTATAATTTAATAATAGTCATAATGACGCTGGCCACCATTTATTTGCGAGGTGCTGTGCTAAGTGTCTTCAGCGAGTCTCTTTTATCGGTCCTCACCAGAACCTAGGAACGGGCACTATTACTATCCTCTGAAAAAGGATTGTTTTTCTGGTGGAAGTTTTATGACTAACAAGTAGAGATTTCATCCATCCAATACATTGAATCTTTTATGTTACATTGCCAGTGAAATACATCTCTCCATATGTCCCTACTCCCCAGAGTAACGGGGGGTTTAATTTCTACTGAAGTGTCAAAAAAGAAATCCAGACAGCTCACATTCCTCTGAGGTGATAGGTGGTAAACTGGTACCATGAGTGTGGATTCTGGTCTCACAGGAGGTTTTGTTTCACCTGGACCTTTTTCTTTTTTTTTTAATTAAATTTGGATGCCTTACGTATAGGCATATGCTATGTAGTTTGTCCCACCTCCTGCCCGGCCCACATTGTTACACTGGACAGCATTTACTCCTTCCTGTGACCTCACTGGTCCGGTAGGCGCATTCAGACTGTGGCCACTGTCCGTATAACTTGAAGGACTTCTCGGTACTTGGGTCAACCCATACCTTTTTATTGGCCCAGTTGGTTTTATGCCCCTCGGCATTTAACTGTCTCACCACTTTGGCCACCTACCAGAGACTGTAGCTGGATATGGGAGGACCGTTCTCCTGAAGCCCTCATTTGAAAACTTTGTTTCTGTGTAAAATCACTCCAGGAGCTAGATTACATGGCCCTGTACTTTCTGTTATGGAGATGTAGCTCAGATTTTCCAGATTTCCTCCCCTCCTTGCTTTCAGCATCTGCCTCATTCGTAAATGGTTCCATCCAGAAGGTACCAAATGTTCTGTAGGCCAAAAGAAGAAAAGTCACCAAAATCTTAAGCAAACGTGGTCTATTTGAGAAAGTATAGTTTGCCTTCTATCAGACAGATCAAGCTTTACTAGAATCATAGTTTTCTATCTAAGCACAGAACATCACACATTAGAGACCAGTTGCTTCATTTTACAGATGAAGAAACAGAACCAAGGAAGTGTAGGGACTTTGCCCATTGTCACACTTGGCCCGTTGACAGAAGCCTGACTCTTCATGAGGTGCTGGGATGGGTTTAGGTGAACCAAGCCAGCAGACATGGCAGAGCCCGTGGATAGGATTTATTTAAACTTCCAGAACCCTTGCCAATCTTCCCCTCCCTTGCCCTGAGACAGCTAAGACACACTGGAACTGGAAGAGATGAGTTTTGTCCAGGGGAAGGAAGTAGTTCAGACGGAAGAAACATAGAGGAAAACAGGCACTTCTTTGAATGGAGTCATTTAAATAGTGAGCATTATGTAGAGATTGGAACTAAGATGGGTTTTATTTAATGTTTTTATCAGTCATCTGCAGCCCTGGGCACAAGGGGAAAGTGCCAAGCTTTCAGATGACACTAAACCCTTTAGAAGAGTGGAAAATTGAGACATTGGAAATAAACAGTAGAAAGGTGTCAGCGGGTGTCAAGTTACCAGGTGCGACTATGAAATAATGATCCTCCTTTCTGGTGAGGTTTGGGAAGGCAAGCGGGGCAGGAGTCATCATGGGGGGACATGTTGCAACATGTTTCATTTTACCCCAGCCGAACTCTCTTTCAAGGTCAGCCCGTCAATCTTAGCCTGCAGCTGGGGCGAGAGAGTAGACGGCTCGCCAGCATAAAATGTTTGCTGCCAGCATAAAGATGTGTTACTGTTATTCAGAGCAAAGCCCAGCAGATTTTACGTAAGTTGAACTAAAAGCAAGTCAGACACATGATACTTTAATAGAAACTCATGGAGATAAAACAATGTTAGAAACACATGTTTTTGACCAGGACAGATGTTCTGAAGGAGATAGTCAAGACATTTACAATGATAACTAAAGAAAGAAACCGTAGATCTAAGGAAAACTGGTAAAGTTCAGTAATTTGGAACCTCAAATAAATGACCAACTGTGGATCCTGATGGAAAAATTTGAAGGCAGATTATGTATCTGCCAGACTGTGTTGTATATTTAGAATGATTGATGGAATCAGCAAAGAGCTGGTATTCGGTCTAATCTTCCAAAAAAAAACCTGGGAATAAAATGTTGTTCAAAAACAAAAGGACTTTAATAGCAGCACAGACCTGAAGTCAGAAGACCTAACTCTCAGGTATGTGTTTCTTGGTCAGGTTCTGTAAACTCCTCAAAACTCACCTTCTGTGTTTATAGCCAATCAGGAAATGATAGTAGCAGAGCCTCAGAAAACACCTGTCAGTGTGTTCAGTACATACTAGGCATCCCCATAATGTTTGTTTTTTAAGTAAAAAAGATCTGTTAGAAGGTAGTGACAAATTGCTGCTTCCCTCAGGAAGCCGTGCAGGTAGGTTATCAATCACCTGGAAGAATCAGTCCTGGCCCACACCACGGGGAAACACATAGCGAGATGCATTGTGGGAAATGTAGTTCAGCCTAGCCAAGTTGAAACAGTACAGCGCCACCAAGGGGCTTGGTACATAATTCATGATTAGCAGAGTTCAAATCACTGTTCAACACTGTTGAACCCAAAGTTGGTCCTGACTCATGAGTTCCGGAAAACACAATTACTCTCAAAAGGTAAAGGTTTTAATGTGGTTGAAGATAACTTCAAATTTGTCCCCTGTTCTCTTGGACACTTCCCAAAGGTGGAGCTGCGAAAACTCATTGAAACAAAAACTGTATTGTTATCATAAATACATATTTCCCAAGGAGGTTCTCCATCCTCACCCCATTCCCATGCGAGGGTGCAGATCTAACCCAGAGGGCCCAGGCTGGTCCTGCTTGCTGTGCCGCGGTTATCAGAGGAGCGTGAGCAAAGAGGATACGGCAGGTCTGGCCTCGCAGCTTCACAGATGGTCAGAGCAGCTGCTCACGGTCTTGCAGCCAGGTTGGCTGTAGCAGGAGGTACCAGGCTGACCTGATGCTAATCTTGCAGTCCTTGTAACTTGAAGAGGGTGTAGTCTGAAGAAGAAGATAAACAGATTCCAATTAAAGATTATTTCAGAAGATGATAGACTCTTGGTTAGTGCTGATTATTTTTTAAAAAACAAAGCCAAATGGAAAAATTGGGAGCCCATTGACTCTTGAAATGTGGTCCTTAGCAGAATTGCCCTTGGCATTCTTTAAAAACACAGATTGCTTACATCACTCCGGACTTCCGGAATCAGAATCCGTTTTTTACTTAGTGCCACAGGGGATTTGTACACTTATTTAAGTTTGGATAAATGGAACACAGCTATACCTTGATGTTCTTTCAGCAGTTGCTGGTGTTTTATGTTAGTATATTGATGTTAGAAACGGGGGATTTCAAGGAACTGGGAAAGAACAAAAGAGTTGCAGAATACAGAACATCTGGTTTAGGCTGAGGAATTTAGAGATGGATGGTGTGGGCTTATTTGCAAAATAACTATGGTCATCTTTGTGGGTCCCTGGAATATACACAATGAGAACCCAAGATTCTGCAGGAATTTTGGTCCGTTTGTATTTCCTCTACTTCAAAATGTAACATTTTAACCTTTCAGTTAGTTAAACTTTGATAATGCAGAATAGATTATGTGTAATATAATGTATGGTTTACATTTTAGAGGCAGTGCTGTGCAAGAATTTAGTGTTATGTGCATCCGTAATAAAAGCAGTAATAACAACTGGCCTGAATTACACTGCATTAGTACTCTAGACCCTTAAATGAGACCTTTCCACTGTTTCCACAGACTTTGACATTGTAGACTTAATTTTAATTTAAGAAAATGAGAATTCTTCAAAACAGAATTCTGTTCATGGATTTCTCCGGTTGGTCGATTTCTGCATTTAGGTAAATAAAAGATGAAACAATAGATAAATTGAGAAACAGTAATAAGATAATTCCAGACTAGCAGAAGTCTGAAGTTGTGGAAACATTAAAGTTTCTTTCCATGATCAGTTTTTTAAAAATATATATTATTTTTCTAAACTTGTTCATTGAATCCTTGATTCCAAATACCAATGAAAAGCACAGTATATTTAAGTAAAAAAAAAAAATTTTTTTTTATAAATAGAAAGGCTCCGTTCCAGATAGCATTTATCTTAATTTTCCAAGCAAACTTTTGTGACCCCCTCCTTACTATACACGGAGAGATTTTGTGTTGCTTATGTGCACGCACCCCCCCCCATGGTTTTGTGATGTGCTCCCTGTTGTTATCAGTAGTGAGTGTGTTCTAGTGAGAGCTAATATTCTGACAGTCTTTCACAAAAAACATTCCATGTTTATTTTTGAAAAAAAGTCTTTGAAATATTTTATCCACAGGAAGTTGGAAAATACCAGAGATAGGGAATCTGTATTCTTTATACGTGTTCATGTTCAAAAGAGTGTCACATGGGGCACCTGGGTGGCACAGCGGTTAAGTGTCTGCCTTCCGCTCAGGGCGTGATCCCGGCGTTGTGGGATCGAGCCCCACATCAGTCTCCTCCGCTATGAGCCTGCTTCTTCCTCTCCCACTCCCCCTGCTTGTGTTCCCTCTCTCACTGGCTGTCTCTATCTCTGTCAAATAAATAAAATCTTTAAAAAAAAAAAAAGAGTGTCACAAATTATTTAACCATTATTTTCCCAAAGTAGGCATTTTTCCTTTCTCATTTAATGTGATTATTTCCTAATTTGTAACATTGTATAATTGTAACTGTAATATAGTTAAAATGCATTTAGAGCTTTGAACATCTATAGGAGAAGAATGTTGAGTTGAATACAGAGATTCTTATCCATTGCTTTGTGATACTTGCATTTTGCCTGAAAGCACATACACAAAACAAATCTAAAACATTTTACCCTTCCTTACCTGTGACTCAATATTTAAGTAATTCCATTAGAGAGCGAGCATTCAAATAAAAGAATCAATGTAGCTTTTTGACTGTGAGGAATGAAATATATATATTTAATTTTCTAGAGTAGTGTTTACTGATATGATAAAGGAGGCTCATTTGGGCATTGTACAGATTCTCCTCTGATGATTTTCATATAAGAAACGCAGAATTTTGTAATGATAAAGGACATTACAAATCATCACATCTGACTCCTTATGAAACCAGCCTGATCAGAGCCAGCCCAAGCATTTGCTTCCAGAGTGGTGCCCCGTGGGTGTATCCTGTGCTTGACACAGTCCGGCCCCTGCTGCACCCCTCCCACCTCCAGCTGAGTCCAAGGACTGGGTGTCTGCTGTTTGCAAGAAACTCAGTCCTTCTGCCTTTTTTCTTAATTCTCAATGCTTTACTTCAATTTCCCATAATTTTTCAAATATCT
Source organism: Ursus maritimus (assembly GCF_017311325.1). Lineage (NCBI taxonomy): Eukaryota > Metazoa > Chordata > Mammalia > Carnivora > Ursidae > Ursus > Ursus maritimus. The sequence continues at coordinate 90,540,793 of NW_024424452.1, forward strand.
TTAATATCTGTTTCTCATGGATTCCTTGCTTTCTGTTTTAACCATTTTTTCTCTATCTTAAAAATTAACCACAAAAAAAATTAACCACAAAGTATTTATACTTGTATATGTTTCTACACCTTTACATGTCCTAATTACTACCGAATCTCTCTCTTACCTTTGGATGTCTAGTTTTTGGCTTCTTTTCTATGTATTTACCTGCTGCCTCCATCATTTTTTGTTCATCTGTTCCTTTTGAGTCCTTGAAAAATTGTTATCGATTTTGCTCACATTGGCCTCTTGGAGGTTACCAAAGGACACCCCCACCCCTGAACCAGTGGCCTTTTCTTCTGTTCTCTTCACTCACGGACAGCAGTAGATACGAAGAGCCCACTCCTCGAAATCCTCCTCCTTGGTTTTTGGTGCCTTTCACTTCGTCCAGTCTCAGACCTACTGCTTTTCGTTGTCTGATCCCCAATTTGCCAGAATTCTGCCCTTCTAAATATTTTTCTCTTTACATATGATCTGCAGTAGACCTTCGTCATCTTCAGCGTTTAGAAGTTGTTTCTGACAGATGTCTTCATTTGGTATCACCCACATCTCACTGATTTCCTGTTGACAGGACAGTCTTTCATTCATTCATTCATTCATTCATTCATTCATTCATTCATTCATTCATATACTGAATATCTGCTGTGTACAGGACACCAGAAGTATACGTAAGATAAACCCTTTGCTCTAGGAGCACGCATGCCTGTGAGCCCCTCTGCTTTGTCCTGCAGTTTTGCTTCAGGCTCTTTGGGTGATGACCACGGCTGCCATTTGTTGATCATCTCTCCACAGGCCACCCTGCTCGCTCTCTCAGCCAGTCCTCGTAGGAGCCAGAAAGACACTGATGTACTGTTTTCCTCCTGTTAACGTTCTCTTGACCTTAAATTGTTCCCTAAATGCCCCATTGTTCTCTAAATGACTCTGTGATACTTTTGCAGTCACGAACTGAAGATTAGAGTCACCTGGGTATTCCTTCCTTGTATCATTTGTTACACTGGGCCTGACCATTCCTCCAAGCTCTGGTAGACATTTCTCTTGGAGTCCCGTTGTCACCGTCTTTCTTTACCAATAGTCATTGTTTAGATAAACTGTTTGTTGAAGTTGAACATATAGACAGAAGTTGAACATAGAGACATTGAGCGAAGTGTACAGCTTGATGAATCCATGCAAAATGAATACACCTCTGTACCCAGTGCCTGGACTGAGAATTGAATCATCAGTAGCACCTCGGAATCCTCCTTCCTGTTCCCTCTCAACCGCTGTCCCCCGAGAGTAACCACTATCCTGACTTCTGACCACATAAGTTGGTTTTGCTTTGATCGTTCTTCAGGTGGGATAATATAGCATGTGCTCTTTGGTGTCGTCTTTGATCAACATTTTTTTTAAAAGATTTTATTTATTCATTTGACAGAGATAGAGACAGCCAGCAAGAGAGGGAACACAAGCAGGGGGAGTGGGAGAGGAAGAAGCAGGCTTCCAACGGTGGAGCCTGATGTGGGGCTCGATCCCAGAGCTCCGGGGTCATGCCCTGAGCCGAAGGCAGACACCTAAAGACTGAGCCACCCAGGCGCCCCTGATCAACATTTTTTGAGAGTCATCTATATTGTTGTGTGTAGTTAGACATTGGTCATTTTCAGTGCTGCATAATATTCCAGCACAGGAATATACTGTATTTAAAAAAATCGAAGTGTTACCGATGTACAGTATTCTGTTAGTTTCAGGTGTACATCATAGTGATTTCAGTATTTTATACATTATGAAATATTCCCTGTGGTAAGTCTAGTTACCATCTATCACCATATGAAATTATTACAGTATCGATTGCATTTCCTATGCTGTAAGTTACATCCCCATGACTTATTTATTTTGTAACCAGAAGTTTGTATACTACATTTTTCTCATTCTACCGTTGAAGGACAATTGGATTGTTTCCACTTTGGAGCCATTATGGGCTGTGCTGCTGCTTACAGTTCTAGCACCTGTAGTAAGGGCGTCCTTCTACACATCCTGTGGATATTCTTGCCTGTGCTTCGACGCACGTACTCAGTTCTGCTGAGTATGTATACACAAGTTTTACCCAGCAGTTCGCCAAAATTTTTATTACTACCAGCAAAATAAAAAGCACATTGTTAAGGCTGAAAAATTTTAGATACTTGACCTCACTGTCCTTTTACTCCCTATATTGAATTCATCATTCATTAAATAGTCATTGAGTGCCTGCTATGTTTGAGGCCCCTAGGCTACATCCGTAAACATAAAAGCAAGTGTTCTGGCACTTAGTTGCCGATCAATAGGATTATTGATTTTTCTTAATAGTAACAATAATGATGACTACTAACATTACTGAGTCCTTACTGTGTGGCAGGGCACAATTCTAAACTCCTTCTATGTATGAAGTCATTTAGTTCTTAGGACAACTTTTAGAGTTAGCACTATTATTATTCTAATTTTACAGAATAGGAAACTAAGGCACAGAGAGGTTGTATAACTTCTCCAACATCACAGTATGAGTAAGTGACAGAGCTGTGATTTGAACCTACATAGCACAGCCCCAGAATCCACACATTTCCCGCTATGCTATACATATCTCATTTAAATCCATTCCAGCCTAATCTGCCCCTACCGTATGTTTTCTTACTCCTGGCCTGAAATACAATGAAATGAGGAAGAGTACAGCCTCTTGAATCAAAGAGGCTTGGATTTTTTAATCCTGGCTTCACTGCTTACTCTGTCTCTGCCCTCAGGTGAGTTATTGGTTCTTCCCAAAACTCAGTTTCTTCATGAACAGAAGGATCCTTGAAGATCGAACTGCTTTGTTAATGGAAAAGCACACCGTATAGTGCCTGACCACCATTCCCATCATTATTTGACCTCTTGTGTCTCTACGATCCATCTGTTAATATGGTGTGCATACCAGGGGTGCCTGGGTGGCTCAGTCGGTTAAGCATCAAGCTCTTGGTTTCGGTGCAGGTCATGATCTCAGGGTCATGGGACCAAGCCCCACATCAGGATACGCGTTCAGTGGGGAGTCTGCTTGAGGATTCTTTCTCCCTCTCCCTCTGCCCCTCCCCCTGCTCACACATGCACTCTGTTTCTCTAAAATAAATAAATCTTTAAAAAATATACAGCGCGTGCACCAACTCTAAGCATCCTTCTTAAAGACTGTTGTTTTTATCATTTCCTTCTTTTATAAAAAATGTTTAATGACTTACCATTGCCGGGCAGGTAAAGACAAACAAAGGCACTGGAAGCGTTGCAAGTCTACATCCTCCTTATTGCCCTCTACTTCTTCCACAGACCCTTCTTTCTTCTTGGACTGATCTGTTCAGTATTCGACACCCTGGGCTTCCCGCTCCTCGTGTCTTTGCCAGTCACTGAGGTCTCTCCCTTTGCCTTTTGCCTTTTGTCTGGGAAGTCTCCTCTGCCTTCTGGACTCATCTCTGGGCATTCATTCCACCCATGTACATGATGCCACTCCTGTCCTGAATGGGTTTTCCACTCTATTAAGGAAGATTCGATGGTCACATAAGTATACCTACTACTACGGGGTAGTATATGATAGGTACCTACTGTGGGTGTCCTTTGTGGGTGGAGTCGTGAGGGGAAACTTGGCAAGGTATCTTAAGGTTTTCCAGAGAAACAGATATAACAGGATGACTGTATCTATATCTAATATATATGTATACACACACAGAGATTGATTGATTTTAAGGAATCAACTCACATGATTATGGAAGCTGGCAAGTCCAAAATCCACAAGGTAGTTCTGCAGCCCAGAGACATGGAGACCGTAGGAGGAGTTTCAGGTTGAGTCCAAAGGTGGTCTGCTGGCAAAATTCCCTCTTCTCCGGGAGAGGTCAGTCTTTTTCTTAATGTTGTCAACTGATTAGATGGGGCCTACCCACGTCATGGAGGGTCATCTGCTTTTCTCAGTCTACTGATTTAAATGTTTATCTCATCTAAAAATTACCTTCACAGACACATCTAGAATAATCTTTGACCAAACATCTGGGTAGTATGGCCTCGTCAAGTTGACACAGAAAATTAGCCATCACAGGAAGTATATGTCAAACTGGGCTTTGAAGAAGACATTGGAGTTTGATAAGTGAATCAAGACTATTGGAAGGGTAGACAAGCCAGGCGAGGGCTCATAGCCTGTTTTCTCCCCAACATACCCAAAGGGTAAGATAATCCCCACCAGTAGCAGGGGCTCACTGATGGGTGACGGTGGGAGGTGTGAAGGGAGAACATTCTGAGGAGAGAAAAATTACAGTGTAAACACCTCATGGACGTTGTAGAATGTGATGGGAAGGAGCCAAGTGTAGCAGACAGCCGTGGATGTATGTGTTGGCTCCATTCCTTCGCTCCTTGCATAACTGTGTACAAGCTGACTACCATCCATGAGCCTGTTTTTGTATGTATAAAATAGAGATGATGAAGTTTGTTCCTCCCTTCTGCCAACACAGACGTATCCATTTGTCCAATTATATTGAATCAGTGTGGTTTCAGCAAGAGACAGAGAAGACCAGGGGTCAGCAATTTTGCATTGCTTCTGGTGCCCTTGTTAACTTTCTGTGTGACCCCTGGGAAACCAGTTAGCTTCTCTGTTATCTCCCTAATCTGTTAAATATCTCCTTTACCACGGCAGAATTTGAAAATTTCTGTCTCACAGAAATAATTAAATTGTTTTGCATAAGGTTTTGATTTCTTGGAAGAAAGAATTTTTGAAGGACAAGACTTTCCTGTTATTATTGGGTCATAGATTCCTGGTATGAAGTCTTGTTCTGTGTCTTGGACTGAGTTATGTAATTTCTTCTTTAGAGTTTTAAATTGGTGATTCATTAAGGAAAAATATTACCATCTCCATCTTGAGTACCCAGTATTTTCATTATAAAGGGACCACTCTTCTTCTTTTTACTTTTTCTCCTCATTATAAAACCCTATGGTTTGAGATTATTTATTTTAGAGGGCGGGAGGGGCAAAGGGGCAGAGGGAGAGAGACTCCTAAAGCAGACTCCCTGCTGAGAATGGAGCCCAATGTGGGGCTCAGTCTTATGACCCTGAAATCATGACCTGAGAGGAAACCAAGAGTCGGCAGCTTAACCGACTGAGCCACACAGGTATTCCAAAACCCTATGTTTGAAAGTTATCTACCATTGGTACTTTTTGTAAGGATTTTATTACTAAATATTGCATATTTATCCTTAACATGGAATAATTAATATAATTTACCACAATTTTGCATAAGCAGTATTTTAGTTAACTTGGACAGCCGTTTTGGACAATGTGCCAATCACTGTGGCATTTCCATTCACTCGTTCACGTATGCATGTATACGTTCAGTAAGCATTCACCGAGTGTCTGTTGTGCGCTAGGAATCTTCCAGGTATTGGAGATACGGCTGTGAACAAAGGACATGAAATCCCTGCCCTCACGAAGGTCACATTTTTGAAATATTTATAGGAGCTCCTTCCATTTTTACAAAATTCCAATTGGGAATTATAAGAGCATATGGTACCCTAGTTATTGGAATGATTAAAATTAGATCCTGAACTGTATTCTCTAAAGAGAGTGTGAAACAGTGTTGTTCAGTTCCTAGATAATGGCTTATTTTCATGTGCTAATTATTACAGATCCCCTCCATAGAGAAGGTGATAAACATAGAGAAGAGTTTATATAAACACATATAAATGAAGATGTTTTCCTTTGTGTATGCTTTTTTTCTTTTTTTAAGATTTTATTTATTTGAGAGAGAGCGTGTGAGCAGGGGGAGGAGCAGAGAGAGAGCGAGAGAAGCAGACTCCATGCTGAGCACAGAGCCTGACCTGGGGCTCAATCCCATGACCCTGAGATCATGACCTGAGCTGAAACCTCAACCTGACATTTAACCGACTGGGCCACCCAGGCACCCCTTGCTTTGTATATGCTTTTGATCAGATTCCCCTTTAGACTTACCTTGAATCTGTGATCATGACTTTTACGAGAAAAGCAGCTTGTCAATAAGCAGAGTCATTCCTTTCTGTCCCAAGTGATGGAAGTTACACAGAATGTGCTGGCTTGAGAAAGTGGAGAAGTACTGGGGACTTAGTTCAGTGTACAAGACTTTGTTGCCAGTGTAAAGGTGATAGGGACTCTAAATGAGTTTTCATAAAAATAAGAAAATTCTAAATAACAAAATGCATGGACTTGTAACTATTAATTACACAAACTTGTTTTCCCTTTTTGAGTTTTTTAGGGCATGTTTTTTGGCCAAGTTTATTGCAAAGACCATTTTTAGTGTTATTATTCTTTACTTTGATGATGATTGATGGTTTTGTTTTTTTAAAAGTGACAGTTTTATAATGGAGATCACGTGGGAAGTGGCCATGATCTGGCCTCTCCAGAGATTTTGCAAAGATGGGGTGAAAGTCGTATTTCATTTCCCATTTCCTACCACTTAACCTTTGCCCATTTCACACTTGCTACACGGGTCTCCTTACCCTTCTTGGTCTGCACAGAAAATTCACACCCTAGAAAACAGGTAGAAATATCTATGAGCTTCGTTTTGTAAAGCTATGTCTTACACAGAAATATGAAGCAGAGGATTTAGGGGACAAGGAAAAGGAAGAAAAATGAGGAACAAAAGAGGAAATCCATTACTATATCAAAAAGAGTCCCCCCCCCCCTTAAAAAATGATGAGATCACATGTTTGACTGAAGTGGTTTGATGAAAGATCATCTGAAAGTGATCTGGTTATAATTTTTTTAAAGCAATAGTTCAGTCTGTTTTCCCCCAAAGGAAGAGTCTTTATCTAAAAATTTTTATTTTCTGGGCGCCTGGGTGGCTCAGTCGGTTAAGCGTCTGCCTTCGGTTCAGGTCAAGATCCCTGGGATGGAGCCCTGCATGGGGCTCCTTCCTCCGCGGGGAGTCTGCTTCTACCCCCTCCCTCTGCCAGCCACTCCCTCTGCTTGTGTGCGCATGCTGTCAAATAAAATCTTTAAATAAAAAGATAACATTTTTATTTTCATGGCTCAGGCCAGAGCTCTTGCAGGCGTCCTTGAGTTCCTTTTCTTGCACTGTTACTGTTGTGGTTCAGTCCACTGACCCTTCTCCTGCCTGCTGTCCCGACTTCCAACCTTGCCCCTTCCAGGCCAGGGTCTACGCAGCAATCAGTGCCTTTCTTTTCCGGGGTGTGTCAGTTTGTGTGGCTTCTTTGCTCTGCGCCTCCCGCTGCTTTGCCACCTGGCTCAGAATAGTCCAGATCCTTTCATCATAGTTTGCTTCTGTGACCTTTCCCCCTTCCTTCCCTACTGTTTGTCCTCTTGCTCGCTCCTTGCTGCACAGGCTTCCTTACCATTCTTGAACACACCACTACCCCCGTGCCTGCACGCCCTCGTATCTGTTAAAGCAGAGCCTCTTTCCCCCGGATATTGGTAAAGCTAGCTCCTCGTTTCTTTCAAATCCCTGCTCAGAGTTCACCTTATCAGAGAGATCTTTCTTGACCACGTCCTGCACTGTTACTGTCCGTAGCTTTTATCTGATTTAATCTCAATGAACTTATTTACTTACTTAATTATAGCTTGTTGTCCTCACTGGAATGTAAGTTCCTTGAAGGAGAGCAGGGGCTGCGATTTTTAGTTCGTTGCTGCATCCCTAGTGCTGAGAACAATTCCTGGCATATAGTGTGTGCTTATTGAGTTTTGTCAAATGGATGGATAAATAATTGAATATATTTACTAGCACATTTCTAATATTTTGCCAGTAAATTGGGTCTACGTTGGTGTAATTTTTAAATAAAAGTGCTGTAAGAGGCTAAGAAATCATTATGGTCATAGAATTTGGCAGCTTTTATAATGATTTCTAACCAATAGATGCTGGGCTGGTTTCATGAACATATTTAGATATAGGTGGCCATATATTTTCTGCAGGCTTAATTTTTAGGGGACGCCTACTGAGCTTTTTGTTTAAGGGGGAATTTGAGTACCAACTGAATCCTGTCCTTTTTTTTTTAATTATTGGGTTTTTTTGTTTTGTTTTGTTTTTTTGTTTTTAAGATTTTTATTTATTTATTTATTTATTTGACAGAGAGAGACAGCCAGCGAGAGAGGGAACACAAGCAGGGGGAGTGGGAGAGGAAGAAGCAGGCTCCTAGCGGAGAAGCCTGATGTGGGGCTCGATTCCAGAACGCTGGGATCACGCCCTGAGCCGAAGGCAGACACTTAACGACTGCGCCACCCAGGCGCCCCGGAATCCTGTCCTTTGAACATGGAGTTAATGTCCACTGTACATACCCAGTATAGCAACTGAATGTTCAGAAAGGATACCCTTCCTTGGTTTTATGCCCCAGTGAGTTCTTGGCTCCTAAAGAGGCATTTGATGTTTTCCTATACTGAGGAGATAGTCTTAAATTCTTAAGCTTAGAATGAAAAGGAGGAGTGTGTTTATAGCAGCCTTCTCCATGAAATGGAAGAAAAGAAGAATTTTCTGATGTGAGAATTACAGTTCTCTGCTTGACAGTCCTCTTTCTTTGTCCCCATACCTAAACAAAGGGCTTCTTTCCACCTGTGTGTAGTCTGTTGTCTCTGTAGATCATCATTTTCTTTTTGAGGAAATGGCATTTTCTACTTTTAAGTTTACTGTGTGTTGGAGGATGTGAAAGACTGCCTTTAGAGACTGGGGCAGTTAGCAAACCACACTCTAAAAGAAGAACGGGCATCCAAAAGTATTTCTTAAATTGCATCCAACAAAAGGAGTATCTAGTCCTTTAATCCTAGAGCCCTAGACGGGGGGTTGAAAGGAAGGACTGTAGACAGACATTTCCATGCCTGAAAATGTCAAGCACAATTTTGGCAGACATCGCAGCCTAGGAAGACGCTAGGTTCTTGGGCAGTGAGATGTTTGCTGGTTTGGTATTTTATCTTTGGCAGTGGCTGCCACACTTGATATCCTCAGCTGCTTTTGAAGATTCTGCAGAAGGAGAGTGTTCATTTCCAGCAGCAAAAATTCAGTAAATGGTCCCTGCATTCACGTTGTAATGTGTTTACAACTTTCTGTAGGTTTTTTTTTTTTGTCCTTCCAATTTTTCCTTTCAGATTTATGCTCCAGACCGACAGAAATGACAGACCACGCCAGTTGAGTCAACAGGCACCATGTCATAGTGAAAGAGCACTTGACTCTAAAATCAGAAGACCTGGCAAGTCACCTTGCCTCTCTGAATTTGCGTTTCCTCACCGGTAAATGCGAAACGGGTGACCGACCATCTCAGAAGGTCTCTGAATATGAAATGACATGACCTGTTGTACCTGAAAACACTAGGAAAACAACGCCATGAATCTAAGGCATTGTTACAGTGAAGGATTATTCGAATCTTCTGATTCCTTAACATCTAGAGAGATTGATGACGATTTCAGTTGTGGAGAGTTCAAGTCTCCAGAGCGTTTGATAGACATGTGGTGTATTTTTATTATTTCTTGCAGAGTATAACCTAGCAACAACGAAGAGTTTCTTTCAGCCAGTCTGTAATTAACTGGCTCTTAAGGAAGGCTACGTCACGTGCAGCTGTCATGATGTCTTGCTCCAATGTAAACGTACAGGGAAGACCTACTCTCTGCTCGAGGTTGAGGGGAAATGCAAAGATGAACAAAACAAGCTTTTAAAATAGCCAAGGGAACAAAGTAGATATTCATAATTAAACGAATTGCCTGATCAGCACCATGTTAGTTACAAAATGCAGTGGGAACAAAGAGGATGGAATGAAATATTCTAATTCAGTGGCTGGGGGAAAGCTTTATATTGCGCAATACCTAGAGTTTAGGTGATTATTGGTTTTTGTTTTGCTGCTGAGTTCAGTACTGTTTTATGCCAACTATTTGGGTGGCTAGCTTCCAAAGAAGCATTCTTTTTGCCCTCTGGGTTTCTCTGAGTCGTAAATGATTGTAATGCTTTTTGCACAGTTCCCAAGTCTAGGGTCATCTACTGGGTCTGTGAATTACTGAGCAAAGAGGGGTGGTTCCTGCCCTCAAGGTGCTTACGGGCTCAGTGGAGATGGGTGAGCCTGTCATCATCAGAAACATACAGAATCTGTGATATTGAAGAGCTGTGATTGGTGAGAGGGTGAACATGGATCTTACTGGCCAGATTCAAGGTGGGGTGGGCTGGGCAGTTGTCTCCCAGGAGGGTCCATACTGTGGAAATAAAGGTCATCCAACAGGATCTCAGGGGATCTCCTGTATTTCTGACGTCTGGGCAGAAATAGCAGCTCTTTTGCTATTTCTGATGAATTTCCCATCTAGCTTGTGTGTGTGTGTGTGTCTCTGTCAGTGTTTTTAAATGTACTTTAATGTGGGTCATTCTTTCAGAACTCGGACATATTTAAGCTGTGACCATGAGAAAATGTGCATGAAGTGACTGAGAGAGCACAGGGTGAATGGGTACCTGCAGAGTTTAAGCACCAAACCTAAAAGCCCAGTGATTTAACGTACTTAAAATTTAGATTGGTCAATAAGTAAAAACGGTAGCCAGAGTGGCTACAATTAGGCTTGGCTAGCTCTTAGGGACAAAACCTGGGTGGGGTCATGGGTTTTGATGACAGAGATGCTGGAAGGAGGGATGTAGAAGGCGACATTCGCCTCAGTACTGAGGTGTCAGAGTCCAGAGTGGACTACAGTAAACAGCAATAAAGACGGGCAGGATTTTCAGCTCATCACCCTGAACAGAAAAAAAAAATCACAATCAATGACAGGTCATTCCCTTCCAACGCTTACCTTCGGCTGAAGGGTCCCCACAGCTGGAAGGTGTTCCCTTGGCCTGGCTTGTCACTTGCCTTTTTGGCCAATATAGAATCTGGTTGTTTCTTGAGTCTACCAGGTATTTGAGAATTGGGTCAACTGGCACATTCCATTTCTAAGAGCAGAGGATGGTCTCAGTTTTGCACTGACCTGCTATGATGGTAGGAAGCTGGGTCGAAGAAGATAGAATGCTAGTACCCAGGGGTCTTCCCATTCATCTCCATCCATGTCGAGCTTCCTGGTCACCAGTAATGATTAGATACCCTGTGTGTCTAGCCATGTGACTTAATATAGGGTGGGAACTTCTGTTTCTGTCTTCTGTTTCTCTAGGGATATGTAAGTAATTACTTTCATTTTATCATCCATTCATCAAGCATTTACTAAGCCCGTCGTACTTCTGGTACATAATTTCAGTTGAGAGAAGACTTACCTTCTTTTCGCAGTTGTTCACGTGTAAGAATGTAGGAGCTACCTTTAATTAGGGACTACGAGGCATGGCCATCCACAGAGGTGATCCTCTCGCCTCCTATTTGTTGATTTTCATTTATTTTTCCTTCAGACTAGGCAGATAGCTCGCAAAAGGCCTACTCTACGTCTGCTAGCTCACCAAATTTTTAAGGATTCGTGCAAACTTCTTAGCCACAAACCTGGCTCTTTACCAGGAAGACAGATTTTTGGAGAGTTGACTCACCCAGCTTACAGGTGTAATTTAAGCTCCCTTTTCCCACAGTGGAGTTACAGGTAACATTATGAACATATGACTTTCGGGGCAAGCAGGTATATCGTTTGAGCTGATGGATGAGTCAAGACATATTTATTCCTGGTATCCGAGGGGTAGGCTCTGTATTTTCCAGTGGCAATGCAGAGTGGATTTGGTCATGCTAATCACATGGACTCTCGTTCCTTCCTGATCTCAACTCTTTTTTGCCCACCATGAGAGTTGCTGTCATTCTTTCTTTTTTTTAAATTATTTATTTAAATTCAATTTAGTTAACATATACTGTAGTATTAGTTTCAGGGGTAGAATTTAGTGATTCATCAGTTGCATGTAACACCCAGTGCTCATTACATCATGTGCCCTCCTAATGCCCATCCCCCATTTATCCCCCCCCCCCACCCTGCCTTCCTCCCCTCCAGCAACCCTCAGTTTGTTCCCTAGAGTTACGAGTCTCTTACGGTTTATTTCATGCTGTTGTTGGTCCTTGACGTGATTCAGCCCCGAGTTCCTTCTTTGCTACTTGGTAGCTCAGAAAGCAGTTTAAATCAACAAGTAAATAAATGGGCCACACGGAAGGAATTTTTTTTTTTTTTGTAAGATTCTGTTCTTTTTAGAGCAAGTTTAGATTTACAGCAAGATTGAGGGAAAGGTACAGAGATTTCCTCTATACCCCCTGCCCTCACACATTCATCGTCTCCACCATTATCAGCATCACTTATCAGAAGTTTTACTAAGAATGACTTACATTGACACATTGTCATCACCCAGGGTCCCTAGTTTACTTCAGGGGGTTCACTCTCCGCGTTGTACTTTCTGTGGATTTGGACAAATGTATAATGACATGTATCCATCGTTACAGCATCATGTAGAGTGTTTTTCCTGCCCTAAGGGGCTCTGTGCTTTGCCTATTCACCCTCCCTTCTGCAACCACTGATCTTTTTACCATCTTCATAGGTTTTTTCTTTTCTAGAATGTCACACGTTGTGTAGTCTTTTAGTATTGGTTTGTTCCACTTAGTAATGTGCATTTAAGTTTCCTCAATGTCTTTTCATGGCTTGATGGCTCATCTCTTTTTGGTGCCCAATAATATTCTATTGTCTGGATGTGCCGCAGTGTATGTATCCAGTCACCTGCTGAAGGACATCTGGATTGCTGTCAAGTTTGGGAAATTATGAATAAAGCTGCTGTAAACATCTATATTCAGGCTTTTGTATGGACGAAAGTTTTCAGCTCCTTTGAGTGAATACCAAGGAGCATGATTGTTGGATCATATGGTAAGAGGATGTTTAGTTTGAGACCCCCAAACTGTCTTCCGAAGTGGCCGTACTAGGTTGCATTCCCGCAGCAGGGAATGAGAATTCCTCTCCCTCCACATCCTCACCAGCATTCGGTGGTCAGTGTTCTGGATGTTGGCCGTTCTAATAGTTGTGTAGTAGTAGCTCATTGTTGTTTTAATTTGCATTTCCCTGATGCAAATTGCAGAGTATCTTTTCACGTATTTATTTCACGTATCTATTTAGAAGCGTCCATTAAGATCTTTGGCCCATTTTTAATTGGGTTGAGTTTTAAGAGTTCTTTGTATATTATGGATCAGTCCCTTTATCAGATGTGTCTTTTGTAAATAGTTTCTCCCAGTCTGTGGCTGGTCGTCTCATTCTCTTGACATTGCCTTTTGCAGAACAGAGTTTTAAATTTTAACGAAGCCAATAATTTCTTTCATGGATTGTGTCTTTCGTGTTGTATCTAAAACGTCATTGCCATAGCCAAGGTCATCCAGATTTTCTCCTATTATTTTCTAGGATTCTTATGGTTTTGCATTTTGTGTTAAGGTCCGTCATTCATTTTGAGTTAATTTTTGTGAAGGGTATAAGGTCTGTTTCTAGATTCTTTTTGCCGGGGAGGGGGCGGTATGTGGAGTCACAGTTGCGCCAACACCATTTGATGAAGAGGTTGATTATCCTTGTTCCGTTGCATTGCCTTTGCCCCTTTGTCAAAGATCAGCTGACTCTGTTTATGAGGGTTTATATCTGGACTCTCTGTTCCATTCTGTTGATCTTCTTTCACCAATATTACACGGTCTTGTCTTGGTCTTTGTAATGTCTTGAAATCAGGTAATGTCATTTTTCCAGATTTGCTCTCCTTCAATACGGTGTTGGCTATCCCAGGTCTTTGAAGGAATATTTTTTCCCTTTGCCTAAAAGCAAAAAGTTTAAGCCTTCCTGCTTAGTGTGTGATGGGTTACATTTTTGAAACTTTTAGGTGCCTCTTCCATATCATAGAAAGAACATCTCATAATCTTACTATGAGGCAATTAGTCTGTCTCCCTCCCTCCCTCCGTCTGTATGCATTCCTCTGTCAGTATTTCCTCTACTCAGAACTGTTTATTGAGTGTCTACTTAGTGCCAGGTGCTGACATTAAATGATAAGACCCCAGTCTCCAGCCTGTGAGGAGGCCGTGGTGGAATGGGGGAGGTGCAGAGGACCTTGCAGGAGAGACCCGAGCGAAGTACCGCAGGGGTTGAGGGGAGGCTCCATTAACTGGTTGAGGTTTGGGACGCTTTTCAAGGGGAGATAAATTTCAGCTGAGCTTTGAAGGATGAGTAGGCGATTGTCCAAATGGAGGAGGATGGGCAAGGGCAGTCTGAGGGCAGAAGCAGGAAGGAGGCAGGAAGGAACATGGTAGGTTGGGGGAAGCAGCTTAGGTGTGTGGTGAGCGGAAGGCAGGAAGTCAGAAAGAAAGGAGTTCTGAGTGGACCGTGAGGAGCCTCCTGGGCTCTATTAGGAGTGTGAACTTTTTCCCAATTAAGGTTATTGGATGTCTTATTTTGTTGAGATAAAATTCACGTAACTTAACATTTAATATTTTAACTCTTTTAAAGTGTACTATTTAGTGATTCTTGGTATATTCACAACATTGTGCAACCATTGGCAGGATCTCAATTCTCCCCTCTTCTCTTAGCCTCTGACAACCACTAATCTACTTTCTGTCTGTCGATTTGCCTATTCTGGACATTTCATATAGATGCAATTGTACAATATGTGACCTTTCGGTCTGTCATCTTTGACTTAGTGTAATGTTTTCGTAATTCATTCGTGTGGTAGCAAGTATCAGTACCTCATTCCTTTTTGTGACTAAATATCCCATTGTATGGACAGACTACATTTTGTCTCTCCATTCATAAGTTGATGGGCATTTGGACTGCGTCCGCTTTTTGGCCATTATGAATAATGTTGCCATGTGTGTACACGTTTCTGTGTGAACATGCGTTCTCAGTTCTTCTGGGGATCTACCCAGGAGTGGAATTTCTGGGTCATATGATAACTCCATAATTAACTTTTTAAGGAACTGCCAAATTGTTTTCCAAGTCATTGGAGATTTTTAAGATGGAGCAAAACAGACTCGGGTTCTATTTTAACGTCATACACTCTAGGACTGTATTTTCTTTCGAGAGTAGGTGTTTCTGCTTCTGTTAGGTTTTCCTAGTTCAGGGCATCACAGCCCACAGCAGTGAAACCTATCCGGTTCTTCTAAATCCTGTCGTTGTCAGAAGGGAATCTGTACCCAGTAGCAGAACGTGGCAGAAAAGAAGTGGTGTCGGGGTATTCTCTCTCTCCCTCTATGATGTATTGTAGAGAAAGAGTTTTTCTTTTTTAAAGGAACCCTTGATTAAATTATAGGCTATTATTAGGGAGTTTATTGTACTTATAAACTGTACTTGGATTCCCTGTAATTTGTTATAATTAATGCAGGAGTTCAAGAGCAGAAAGCAAGGATCAGGTTGTGGCATGCTTTTCTCTTTTGCAACACCTTGCTATCATTGGCCTTTTTTCACTAGTAGTTAAGGTCTGTGTGTGTTTGTGTGCATTTAAACAAACATTGTCCTTTTTAGGAAAGAATTGCAATCCTTTGACTCACTGAAACTTTAAGGAGTCTCGATAAGAAGTTAGGCGTCTGCAGCAAAACAGGGTATTGATCGATAACCACTGAAAACTGGAATTGAATTTTTGCCGAGGCAGTCTTGTCTGTGTGTGTGTGTGAGCATACGCACGTGTTGTGTTTGTATTTTCATGCATGCACATGTATTGGCTTGTGGTGTGAAAAGGCGAGGAGAAAAACTTTCCCTTTTAAGGTTATCTTTGTTGAGTTGTAGTTTTAGCCTCCCTCCCCCTCCCCGCCCCCCGTTGGGTTATTTCAGCTTTGCACAGTTTCAGGAGTGTTGGCTTTGTAGTCTGCTTGACAATGCAGAGTTTTAATTGACTGTCAGCTTGAACGTTCATTAAGTATAAAAGCTTTCCGATAGTGCATGGGTCAGGTGGCACACACATTATTATACTCGAATAATCATCAACTGAAATCTTCTCAGGGGTTTTGAGGATAGAGGGACAGAGGGAGGGAGGCATTCAGGTTTATCTGGTTGCAGGCCTGGGTACGTCCTGTTTATCTGGTCTGGGCAGACAGAGAACAGGGTGGGCCACCCTGCCCATTATCTGGATTTACGGTGGTGAACACCCTTTGGAATGGTTGGAATGTGCTCTTTCTCTCCGGTTGGTATCTCTGTCGATCTCAGTGTTAAAATTATGTTCCTTTGCTGTTCTGTACCCCAGAGTTCTAGGACAGCCTGTCCTCCATCCCCTCTTTCTTGTCTTTTATAGTAGAGAAACTCAAACATGTATTTCTTACTCGCCCGATATAACGTCAGCCAGAAAGCAGTGGTAGTGCTTTGGTATACCCTGCCCTGTTCTGGGGGAGCTGGGTTCCAGTACATTCTAGCAAGATTCTTCTGTTGTGGCTGATTGTGGGGGAAGTTTTCTAGTGAGGGAACCCTTTCCTTCGTAATGACAAACAACCCATCTTTCTCTTGCCCTCCCACTCGAGTCGCTGATGGAAGCCTTTGCAGACTGAGGCACGTAAGGATGGCATTGACATGCTTCCCTCTCTGAGCCGTCACATCGGTGCCAGCCGTGCACACGGGAAGAGAGAAGCCGGGTTGACTGACCTTGACCTGTAGAGAAGGGAGAGGCAGGCAGGAGCTGCCTGATAATAACAGTGGTATGGCAGGTCGATAGTTACAGCTTACGGAATGCTTTCACTAACCTATTTTTAACCATGGGAAAGCATTTTCTTTCTCAGATCTCCTTGGGCAGTGGGGGTGAAAGGAGTAATGCATGGGTGATATGTGCCAGTCGTCCGCTCATCAGGTGTTATTAAGTCAGCCAGCGACAGAATGAAGTCTGGGTCACTTCTTGATGATCGGTAACTTAGAAGTACCTCGATTCAGCTCCAGAGTCCGTAGGGACTGTGTGTGACACTGAGGATGAGCTGCAGTTTGCTTTTTAAATAAAACCTGCATTTGGATATACGTGCATCTAAAGGCCGTTTGTAGGCATTTCTGGCTAGAGCCTCTCCTACGTGGGAGTCTACCATCAGAGACCCTGCTCGCTCGATTTCGCTTTGCCCCTCTCTGCGTCTTCTGTTGTTTATGAGTCCTTAGAATACATAGCTTGGTCTTCTTTCCCTCCGCCTACCTCCGGAGGAGGGAAGTGAAATTTCCCAGAGGCTGCTGCTGGGACAAAAAACCAGATCCGAATCACCTTGCAACTGTCCTGTCCTACGTTTTGACAGAAAAGCTCCTCCTGGGGCGCCTGGGTGGCACAGCGGTTAAGCGTCTGCCTTCGGCTCAGGGCGTGATCCCGGCGTTCTGGGATCGAGCCCCACATCAGGCTCCTCCGCTAGGAGCCTTCTTTTTCCTCTCCCACTCCCCCTGCTTGTGTTCCCTCTCTCGCTGGCTGTCTCTATCTCTGTCGAATAAATAAATAAAATCTTTAAAAAAAAAGAAAAAAGAAAAGCTCCTCCTGCCGCTTCTGCCTCACGTGCTTGGCACGCACACTCGGATGGGGCAGAAGGCGGCTCGGTGATCGAAGCCTTTCCTCAGAGGCAGTGGCATCCTAAACATCGCCAGGTAGTGGTGTTTTTATTTTTCATTTTGATTTTCAGACCTCAGTGGAACCGATGACTTGCCTGCAAGGGCTGGGAATCAGCTCCCACTCTCACTGCCTGGGTGGCTGCCTGCCCTGCGGAGGGAGAGTGAGCTCTGGTCTGGCTGGCCCTGCCTCCAAGAGCAGTGTGACCTTGGGCAAGTCATTCTTCTCCCTCCACACAGTTTCCTTCTCTAAAAACAAAAGGGTAGGACTTGGATTTTTGCAGTCTTTCCCTTGTCACATAGCTTAGGGTAAATCATGCCGTGACGACATATGACCCACAGATCTCTGTGGGGTGGTCCTTCTTGGGCCCTGCAAGTGCCAGGGCGAAGGGAAACATGGCTCGGAAGACTTCTGCACCTGGGTGGCACATGTCACCTCCACCCCCATTCCCTGGACCCCAAAGCCTAATTGCAGAGTCGATGAGGTAGGTGGGCAGGAATGACCCTCGTGGACAGAGAGGAGGCTTCATGGAGAGCAAACATTTGGAGCAGTCACAATGGCCACCCCTTCTCCTGTCTCCACCATCCTGTGATTTATGCTGAAAACGTTGAGCCCTTGAGTAGACCATGACCAAAATCGGCTCTTAAGGCTTTTATACTTTTGTGGCTGTTCTCTGTTGGAGACACTTCAGTTGAACTGGGCTTGGAATGAATATTTCACTTGTGGGAGGGGTGGGAGAAATATTTTAAAAGCAACACGTACTCGTCCTCTGCGTTCCTCTCGCCTTATTTGTGGTTCTGTGGTAGTACAGCCCATACTTTTCAGAACACCACATGGAATTTCTCAATCTGAGAAGTAGTTAACAGACCTGCAAATAGAGCCAAGTTGCATAAGTGCTCAGATAAATTCCCCCTATATAAATGGAAAAGAGAGTTTGAAGATCTGAGCAGTGTATCTGTAAATGGCGAGAATAATGTTACAGGGTATGATTTTGAAAGAGTTCTTTGATAGGACTGTCAGAAGCACTGAATGCTCTATTGATTTGGCCTGGTACGGCATTTTTTAAAACTTCCTTTTCAGAATCTTAGGGGAAGGAGGGAACATGGAAAAGTCACTTATTTTCTTGAGATTGGATGGAAATATTCCAGACAGATGAGACATCCCAAGACTGGTTCATATTATCTGTCAGTTTCCAGTTGTAATATTTAATAGCACTGACTATCAGGAAGCTTTTCTGTTTCCCCTAGAGAAACCTGAATTTTAATCTCTATGGATTAAAAACAAAACAAAGCAAAACAAAAAACTTTGAAAATAGGAATTTTACCTTTATTCAACAAGCATAGTTACATTCACCAGTTCATAGAGGGAGAGCAGAATCCCAACCTAAAACCATTCTTTGGACCCCAGCAGTCAGATGGACTGTTTCCAGGTCTTTGAATATGAAAAATGTTAAAAAGTTTTCCTTGTGAGCTTGGGTTTTCAAAGAGGATCCGTTTGGAAAGTTGGCAAATACTTACTTTCCTGGCATGAGGATTGGGGTGTGTGTGTGTGTGTGTGTGTGTGTGTGTGTGTGTGTGTGTGTTTCCCCCTCCACCCAAAGCTATGACAGGGTGGAGTATACTTCCGTGAAATTGCATGTTTCCAAAATAGGATTCACTGTTACATTTTACCGCCGTTAGAATTGAATCTCTAATCAGAAATAAGCAAAAACCAAACATTCTAGAAATAGAATTTCAGCTCATATTCTCTAATTTAGTCTTCATATAGGATAGAATTATTATACTTTACAAAAGTGCCTTTGGAGCAAAAACAGTTTCCAAAGTAGTCCAGATTTCATTCTCATTTCTGCGATCTCCCATCGTAATCTCCACAGTCTCACGTGGTAATAGCAGCATATTATTAAACTGTTCGGATTCTCTCGTAGTCTGGATGGCTTCCAAGAAAGAGCTCAGCTTTCTTCAGCTCCTCGGTTTTGTATCCCAGTACAAGCCTATGTCTAACTTAAATGATCAGGAGTCATGCTGGTGTTCTTGTTAGTGGATTAGGACACACCGTTGCCTAGAATAGCGTGGATCTGTTCTAAAACTCGCTCATGTGTGATAGAAGTATAGCTGTAGATGAAATTAGAATCAGCAGGATAAGAAAACTGTAACTATTGTTTTGCTGGATCCCGAGGATTATATTCCCAGAGGTATCAGCTGATCAAAGGCTCTAACCGTGGCAGATAATGTTAGGGTAACACCTTTTAAAATGCTTTACTCTTTGGTTCTTAAAAATTGAGCCCTTAGTAGCGCACTGGAGAGAGGGCCATGACGTCAGTGGTTCAAGAGAGAATGAGCATCGCCGCGAGGTGGAGACTGTTGTAAACCTCTCCAGGATGTCCCTCAGTATGGAACCAACTTCCGCATACAGGAAGTGCTTAATAAGTGTGAATATCCATGTTTCTCCTGGGCTTGGAGAGCAGAAAATAAGTCAGAACTGCTGAAGATGGGGCACCTGGCTGGCTCAGTTGGTTACGCAGCCAGCTCTTGATTTTGGCTCAGGTGACAATCTCAGGGTGGTGGGATCACCTGGCTCCCCCCTCAGTGGGGAGTCTGCATGTGGATTCTCTCTCTCTCCCTCTGCCCCTCCCCCTTTCTCTAAATTAAATAAATAAATCTTTAAAAAAACCACTCAAGATGGCAAGGAGTGGATGGCATATAGAAGAGATTTGACTGTGTAGGATTAAGAGGAGTAGGTGAACTTTACCACTTTTTCCTACCTTGAAATTTGGTGTTCTGGTTGGTTTGTTTTTCTTTTTCGAGACTCCCATTTGCACCTTTCTTCAGTAAACTTAAGATTCCTTCCTATCCTGAAATTCTGGGGTTTTGTTGTTGTCATTGTTCTTTGGTTTTGTTTATTTGGTTTTGATATCATGTAACTTTTCTGAAGAAAATCACAGCAGGATCCTCTAGCAATAAGATGAAGTAACACTTCCTCATCATCCTTTTCTTCTTCTTCTCCCACTTTCAGAAGTATGGTCTTGAGACTCTAAGTGGCTCCTCTTCAACGATCTTTCTGCTTTCACAGTGAACTCTTGACATTTAAAAGATCTTTTGCTGACTTAGGACCCCCTTCCTTGCCTCAGTTTCCAGAAGGAGGTGTTCTCTCTAAGAACCCGCTAGGTTAGAGGCATAAAATACCTTCCATAAAAATCTCATGGGCAGTTCCCAGTCTCTTGAAGGGAAAGTGACCAACCTTACCCGCATGAGTGGAGCTTTTACCGTTTCCTTGAAAACTGGCCCAGAGGCACAAGACAGGTGCCAGGGGAAAACCAAGAACCAGGCTGGGCAACAAGGAAAGAACATGGCAGACGGTGCTGAAGAAGAACCTTGAGGGAAGGGAACACAAACAGGAAGCGTGCTGTGCTACATGGAAAGGGAAGTAACCTTCCGAAGCCCACGTTTCCCCTCGTACTTCAGGTTTAACTGAGTTTTCTCCCAGGGGGTAAACCAGTAGTGTGCATCAGATTATACTTTTAGACAAATCTGTTACTTAAGGAAGGCTGTCAAAGCTGAGCTTTGCTCCTGATTGATGGGGCACACAGTCCTTGAAGCAAAGGCGCAAACGTAAGCCATTTCTGCTGGAGCTCTTGGAGCTCCAAATAAAACGATGGAACCTGAGAGCCTTAACACTTACCATGTGCCCAGCTTGCTCTCTTTCCCCCCTTGGAATGGGAGAAAAGCAGGCCAACAGCAGGCAGCTGTATTATGGGAGTGCATGGGGCTACACTTCCGTAGTGTTAATGCACCTTGGGCGAAACGTTTGAAAACGTTGAGCTTGAATACACCTGAGCCTGGGGACTTAACTTTAGTGAACAGGTGGTAAAAGGGAACCAGAAGATAGCATGAGGCATATTTTAACTCTAGCAAACCAGATTTCTTGAATTTTTGCTATTCTGATCTACTCTTGGTGTTTCTTTAAAATCATACACAATTATTACTTCAAAATGTTTTCATTTACTCTGATTCTCTGCTGTGACTAATGAAGAGACAGGTTATGATTCTAATTTTCCTTCCGTGGCAGATGATCACCCAACAGTCCCCGCCCCCACCAGCAGCGCCTTCAATTTCACAGGGTTTTTAAAAGTACCCTGCCTAGAATTTCCTCCCTGTTGTCTGTGCACTTCCAGAAACAGCAGCACTGCTCCTTCATTACCAGCAAAAGACTTTTAACCACGTGTTCTTGTATATAAGGATTTAGAATCCATGATGCCCCTAACCAGCTAAGGATAGAATAACTAGGTGAAATGGAGCCATGTCTGCTGATCTCAGAGCACGGAGTGGGCACACACCTTTTCTACACATACCAGGGACTTGTCTCTGAAAATCAGCACAGATACTTATTGTATACATTATTTGATTTCATCAAATGATACGGACAGGAAGTACGGTTACTGCTTCAGTAGTGGAGCCTATAAAATGATTATGGATAATTTTAGGTGAAAGGTAGGGTACGAATAGGAAGAACATGTTGTTTTTCTGTTACATACTAAGTTTTACTAAAACGGATTTTTAGATAACTCAACGTTGGTCCTTCTGATTGGAGTATAGGTTTTTCCCACCAGGGACTGACATGGTTGTCTGTCCCTCCGTCCAGTAGACCCAAGAGGAGAAAGGAAGCAGAGACTCTGGAGGGGACAGAGGGCCTGAGTCAATAGGCATCGGCTTGCTGTGTAGTGCTATCCGTGGTATCAAGGTGGATATGACAGTAATGAGCTCTCAGCGCTGATTGCCCCTCTCTAAAATTTAGAGTTGAGCTTCAGATCACTCTTGAGCTCCCTGGATTGCCGTGTCCCACTTTAGAAAACGTAGAGAGTTACGGTTACCAAGAGCAGAAAGTTGTTAGCATTTGCCGAGAATTAATGCCAGGAAAAGTCTGTTCTAGAGGGGACTGTGTTTTAAGAGTCTGGTCAAGGGAAGGAGAGTCCTAAGAAGAAAGGTTTGGGGTGAGGAGATTTCTAAATGTTCCGGTAATTCTAAGAATCCAGCTTTATTGGCAAGGAGACGATGCACTGCGCTGGCTTCTGAGGACAGGGGTCCACCATGAGGCTGGATGTTACCCATGGGCACATGGGTTGGATTTTTGCGAGTCACAGACCTGTAGGGTGGTGAGCCTCGCTCTGAAAAGCTTTGTCCTATCCTAGCAGAATGTCCTATTCTAGCAGAATGCCAGATTTGTTGGCCTGTTGGTGATTCACCCCACCAACCTGTTGAGTTTAAAAAATGGCGCCGTTTCCAGAGTTGTTCTAAGGACGCACCACTGTTGGATGGTTCGGCAGCTGTGTTGCCGTCAGTGTTCTGGCATTTTCCTTCCCGGTCTCTGTTATGAAGAACGGGTCCTTATCAAGTATTTCATCCTGCTGACCTACGCTGGGATGATTTGATGCGAATGCTCTCACACTGAGAATGCACGAAGATAAACACAGGCAGAGGGCACGTTCCATCTTGGATGGAGCTGACCTTTCTGGGCATCACCTGTGTGTCCTGCCATGTACAGACTTTTACATCTCGAGACGTTGGTCTTGTGAGAACATATTCCAGGCATGTGTTTTTAAGCTTATTTGTTCCTCTGTTCCCGTGAACAGATACCAGTATTACCTGCAAGTCAAAAAGGACGTGCTTGAAGGGCGGTTGCGGTGTCCGTTGGAACAGGCGATCATGCTGGCCGGCTTGGCTGTGCAAGGTAAGGAGCGCGCTGGGCGCCCTGTGAAATCCCATTTTCTTTTTTTTTTTTTTTTAAGATTTTATTTATTTATTTGACAGAGATAGAGACAGCCAGCGAGAGAGGGAACACAAGCAGGGGGAGTGGGAGAGGAAGAAGCAGGCTCATAGTGGAGGAGCCTGATGTGGGGCTCGATCCCAGAACGCAGGGATCACGCCCTGAGCCGAAGGCAGACGCTTAACCGCTGTGCCACCCAGGCGCCCCTGAAATCCCATTTTCTCTTCGACTGTGGTGCTGCTGGCCTCTCAGAGGGAAAAAACAGAATTTGCTTAAATGATCCCTTAGTAACTCTCACTTTTCATTCCAAGATACTTGAAAAATGCAGAAATGGAAAAAAAAAAAAACAGAAATAGTGATTTTTTTTTTTTTTTTTGGTGGCAGGCTGGTGGCTTTCTCAAAGCTGTTTGCAAATTGTTCATGCTTGTATGATTTTAGTTTTATTTGAAGAAACAGCAGCTTTCATCCTGCCTTTAATTAAAGCTACGTTCAGGGTTTGTGGAACATTTTCTCAAAACTATTCCACTGCCCAGCGTGGTCATACTTTGTGGCTTCGTGTTATGACTCTTTGACTTTCCCATCAGTTTCGAGTGTGGTAGCTTTAAACATTGCCATATAATTTATTCTCACACAGTTATTGCATTATTTTTTAAGATTTTTATTTATTTACTTGAGAGAGAGAGGGAGAGAGAACAAGTGGAGGGGAGGGCCAGAGGGAAAGGGAGAAGCAGGCTCCCCGCTGAGCAGGGAACCCAATTCGGGGCTCCATCCCAGGACCCTGGGATCATGACCTGAGCCAAAGGCAGACGCTTAACCGACTGAGCCACCCAGGCACCCCTATTCTCACAAAGAGAGAAATTTAAAATGCACAATTGTAGGGGCATTGAGGTGGCTCAGTCGGTTAAGCGTCTGACTCTTGATCTGAGCTCAGATCTTGATCTCAGGGTCATGAGTTCAAGCCCCATGTTGGGCTCCACGCTGGGCATGGAGCCTACTTTAAAAAATAAAATAAAATGCACGATTGTAATATGAAGCAACAAACCCATAGTGGAGTACATTTACCTTGCAGTCTGTTCTATTTAGATTTATCAGACAGCTATTTTTTTAATCTTTCTCACTTGTTATATATATTTTTGCATATTTTTACGTAACATACATTACATGATTTTTACATAGATTTATACATTACTCTTTATTGAGTGGTGGCTTAGTTCCTTTTCGTCAGTATTGAAAAGAAGATCAAAATGTAATTTTTTAAAAGAAATGTGTCTCTTTCAGTCATTCTTTTCCTTAAAATCAGTTCCCATCCAAATGGAATGCCAGCTGCCAAGTCCTTGCTGTGTGGACTGTTGTTGCAGAAGCTGTGATCTGAATCTTCCATCCCAAACTCTGAACCGAGGTTGAACCGTTTGGGTTCTGGAATGTCTGAAGAGGCAGCCTTCCCTTGACCTCTTTTATCCCGGGGTATTAACAGTTTAGCAATTTTTGTTGGACGTATGATTCCTAGTAGTTAGCTGCTTTTGTTACCTTGTGGATGAAAATACACAAAATATGTTGGATCCCGTCTGTCCACTTAAAGACTGGAAGGGGAAGGAACAGTGCCCAGAATGATTAATAGAACAGAAAAATCATCAAAATAACAAAGACACCTTTAATAGGAAGAAGAGAGAGAAGATCTATGTCCCTCATCTGCAAATTGGATCTTTCTCTTTTCAAACAGCTTTCTCTTCTGTTCACTTTATTACTCTCTTTACCCCTGTCACTCTTCAGTCATGGGGTTTATTACAGAAATCCTGGATATTGGAAGACCCTGGCCATAGCTTTCAGGCTGAAGGAAGTTGGTGAGCTCAGCCTGGCTTCCCTTTACACCGGGTCCTTGAAGCTAGCTGTTCAGTTTGAGGGAAACTCCCCCAGCTATAGTATTTGTAAAATAAATTTCCCAAGAACCCTTATTGGGCAGTTAGAAAGACCCAGCAACAGAGTTGTAAGTTATGATAAAATATGATAACTGATGAGTAAACCTGAAATTAGGCTGAGCACGTGATCTCCGCTGTCTCGAATGCCTCCTGTAATTGATCATTCCTCACTCCATGAGGCAGTAGGTATGTCCTTGTCTCCTCAGCAACGTCTGTTCGCGAGCCGTCTCTGTGGACTCCTGCGTTCCGTATCTCCTGTTAGATGCCAGATTTTTTACATGAAATTAAATTTGTATGCTGTTTTGATTTTTTTCTTCTTGAGAGCACATGGGATGAGAAGCAAGACATTTATAGATTGACGATACGGACTCGCTGTGTTTTTTGCCTGTGCTCAGACATACCGTCGTGAGATGAAAACAGGACAAAACAGAATTTCTGGCATCTTGCAATATGCGAACTTGTTTGGGAGGTGTAAAAATTTGCAAGGTTGCTTGCCAAGGGTGATTTACAGTGGGAATTTCCAGCTGCAAATATATGAAAAGATACAGATGGGTTTGGCTCTTCGGTTCTCTTAATTAACCTTGAGTTAAAAAGTCCCCTTGGCAGATATTCTTAAGATATGTGTTGGTGCACATTTAACAAAAACTTAAGTATAGGTTTGTTTTAGATTTTTAAAATAGCTTAGGGATCGCTTTCACATCCCCCCCCCCCCAGAAAATTGTGTAACAGCGCGTCCGTGCTGATATTTACAGCATTGCTAAGTAAAAGTGGTAACGCTATCAAACGCATCGTGGCACTGTTTTCATTTACTAGCGCAGAAATAGGATGAAGTGGGAAAAATAAATGTGGCGGTAATTTTACTCTCATTTTATTCCATCTTTAATTTCACATAATAAATACTACCCCCCCTTTTTCTTGTCAGCTGATTTTGGAGACTACAGTCGGTTTGATTCTCAAGATTTCCTCAGAGAATATGTGCTATTTCCTATGGTAAGTGTAAGTTCCTTTTTTCCTAATTAATTTTCTACCTTCTTTGGGTGTTTAATTCTTCCCTTTGAAAATCTCAGAGGATTTTCCACACACGTATTCCCTGGGGAGGCACGTCCATGCATTTATAAAGTAGGAACACATTTTATAAAAACACTGGAAAAGTTAATGTGCCTCTTCCCACGTCCTCAAGATGCTTCCCTCTCCCCTGACACCCCCCCCCCCCCCCCCGTANNCCAGTCGTCAGTTCCACTACTCTCCAGAGCCGTGGTGCTCTTCCTTTCTGAGCACATCAGGCTTGCTCCTATCCCAGGGCCTTCGTCTTGGCTTTCCTCTACCTTCAACGCTCTGCCCCAGATCTTTCTATGACTTGACGTTGAGATCTTGATTCAGATATCATCTCCAAGAGGCCTTCCTTTTCTTTAACCACCTCCAAGGTAGACTCCAGCCATCAACCACTAAACATGTTCAGTACGGATTGACTGTCAGCTAGAATGTAAGCTCTAGGGTCCTTAAGCAGGGACCCTCTCTGCCTTGTCCCTGTTGTCTGGCATGTAGTCTGTCCGCATAAAAATTCACTGAATGAGTCCATGAAGTCAGATGTCTAATCTTGGGTTAAATTAGGAATGAGGCTAGGTTTTAATCCCTGGTGTGTGTGTGTGTGTGTGTGTGTGTGTGTGTTTGGTAGCTTTGGGGTAAATGAGAAGAGTTACGAGGAGGGATTAAAACGTTTGAAAAGCTATACCTGCTTCCAACATCCTGGCTCTGATTTTAGAAATCCTGATCATTCACCACTCTTTTTTTTTTTTTAACCGACTGTTTTGCCCAAAGCACGAACCTGGGTAACTAACTCTCAGGGGATAAAGTTATATAAGAAACAGTGCCTGTTCTCAGGGAAGCCACAGAGTAGTTGAGTAAATAGGAAGTTTGCAAAATCAGAATGCAAAGCCAAATGTAATGAAGTGCAGTCAGGATTTTATGTGGGGAGAGGTTACATCTGCTTGGGGGTTTGGGAAGGTTTAAAGACTGATGGTGTGTGAGTTGCAGCCCAAAGGATGGGCAGGATTGCAGCAGGCAGACAGGTAGGGAGCAAGGAATGATCTAGATGGAGAGGGAAAGAGCAGGGGCAGGGTGGCATGAGCGATTGCCAGAGAGTCAGTGGGGAGTGGCAGCAGACGAGATGAGACCTCTCAGGACAGAGAACACCTGGGCTCTGTGGGTGGATTTGCAGACCCCACACTTGGAGAACTGCTGGATCAGAGCAGTAAGATCATTCGGGAAAGCAGGTCAGATGAGAATCTGCGTGGTGCTCTTGGCAAAGCGATAATATAGGTGTTACGAGTGACAGTAAAAACAAGAAAGCAGTGCAAGAGATATTTTGGAAATAAAATGGACAGAACTTGGCATCTGGTGGGCTGTGGCATACACGAGCAAGTAGAGTGTCTGGTGACAGGTTCACGTTTTGAAAGCCTAGGAGAAGTGAGGCTGCGGTTATCATTCCCTATCAGGGTGTGCGATGAACTTCAGTGCTGCAGACTTACCTCCTTCTTATTGGTTGGGAAATACTGTAAGATCTCTGCTTTTCATAATAACTCTATCCTTCTTCTTCTTCCCTCCAAGAAAACAGCAGTATTATCTGATCGGTCTCTGCACTCAGATCAGCATATTACTTAGCAGAAAAGTTCTGCTAAGGGTTTGGTGTCAACAGGCTTGGATCAGAGGGTCTCAGAGGCTCACCTCAAGCATTGGAGGTTTCTCAGTGTGCTCGGTGGGAGGAAAATGAAGCTCATACCTTAGAAGTTTAGAGAGTGTGCATTTTTATATCAATGGAGACAATGAATTGGGTTGGTGATTTTCCACATTTTTTCCCCCTTCCCCTCCTTAAAGGTCTTAATCACATAGCCTTTAGGCAGAGTCCAGGCTTGGGTGCCATTTACAACTTTTATGAGTTTATAGATGTTGCAGTGCTTTCACAGGTCCAAATGCTATCTGTGAAGGCTAGAAGGAGTTATTTTGTATGTCATAGCTTTTTCAGAATAAGACCGTTGTCCCCACTGGGCTCTGAGCAAATCAGATACTTGAATGGCATAGACCTTGTTAAATCTCACTATGGACAAATATGGATGTGTTATTCTTGGATCTAAAACTTCCCTCTTCGGGGGGGGGGGGCACCTGGATGGCTCAGTCGGTTGGGTGGCCGACTCTTGATTTCGGCTCAGGTCATGATCTTGGGGTCTTGGGATCGAGCCCCGCTCAGTGGGGAGTCTGCTTGAGGATTCTCTTCCTCCCCCTCTGCCCTCTCCCCACATGTTTGCACTGCTGTCTCTCTCTCAAATAAGTCTTTAAAAAATAAAAATAGAACTTCCCTCTTCAGGACAGCAGCTTCTTACACTGACAGGTGGCTATTTACATTTAAATTTAAGTTAATTAAAGTTAAAAAATTCAGTTCCTCCGTTGCATTAGCTACATGGAAAAAACTCTCAGTAGCCACGTGTGGCTAGTGGCTACTGTACTGGAAAGCTCGGACACAGAACATTTCCTTCATTGCAGAAAGTCCTGCTGGACAGCGCTGATGTCAGCATGTGTATCTGCGTCGTGAATGTTCCTAGGCTTCTGCCGTGTCATTCCGCCCCATGTTGTAACCTGGATACACTGGGGCCTGTGGTCAGGTGGTTCAGGCTCCAGGAGCCAAGCATTCTGTGCCCATGTCCTGGCGGTGCCACCTAACAGCTGTGCGACCTCGGGCCATTATTTAATTCCATTTATTTTAAAACTTAATTATTTAACCATAGTGTCCATTTTTTCATCTAAAAATGGGGATAGCAAGCCTACTCCAATTGTGAGGGCAAAAGAAGAGGGTGCATGTGACGTGACTGGGCGCATGGCAAACACTCAGTAAGTGTTTATTAGTTAGTTGTCCTGGTCCTTGCCACCATCATCATCTTCTTATTAGCATGACTGTCCCAGCTCTGATATGCAAGCACAAGGATGCCCAAGACTGTGCTTTTCAGGCAACAGTACTGCGTGCATTTTGAAGTGTAAGCAGAGGACAGGCAGAAGGTACAAACGATCATTAACCAGCTCTGCATGATTGGAAACTCCAGTTTGATCATGTGAAACTTACACATTGCTTATGGAGCTCAGTTCAGTGAGCATTTCTGGATCACTTCCTGTGTATAAGCTGACATTGTGTAAGAGACCTGGGATGGGTCCGGCAGTGATGTGGAGAAGGGCTGCTGCCCTTAGGTGCCTATAGTGTAGTAGAGGGAGGGTGACAAGGATACAGGGTGGGATGAGCATCCAGATAATTCTGTAAGAGAGACCATAGGCAGACTGTGGTGAGGGCTATAGGAGCCATCGTCAGAGCGAAAGAGCACAGGCTTCCGTCCAGCTTGGGCGGCTAGGGAAGCCCTATCGAGGGAACGGGAGCTGGGATGGGACCTGAAGGATGGAGTGACGTTTCATTCCATGTGATGGGCCCCAGAGGGTTCTTCCAGGAAGGGTCGGCATGAGTGTGTCGGGAGATGTCCAAGCATTCTGTTCAGCAGAGGTGTTTGCCCGAAGCCTTAACACCCTTGAGAGAGGAGGTCTGGAAGGGAAGCCCGGGTCACCCTGAAGAATGGTCTGAAAGCCAGGCCTAGGTGTTGACCTAATCGAGCAGGCAGTGGGGAGCCATGGAAGGTTGTAAACTTTCTGCTTGGTTCCACTAGAGCTTTCAAAGAGAAGAATGCATTCCTTTGGTGGGGGAGGGAAGATGGGATGAATGGCCTCGTTTGATCTTCTAAAGCAACCGAATTTGTCAAATGGCATTTTTGCAGCAGAGAAAAGAACAAAGTTAAGTACACAGGGCACTCCACAGGTGTGTGGCTGTGTACAGGCACGCACTCTGCCATTTTTCATTCACGCTGGGCCGCTCGAGCGTTCTCGGCGGCAGGGGCACATACCTCAGGGAGGCCCCAGACGCAGACGAGGTGCTTGAATGGAGTACAGTAGCGGAGGGGCACCTTTGGACTTTTTCTTCTTTACAAGTAGGAAGCTGAGGTTTAATGGAGCACTCTTCGATCTTCACGTACCTGTCTTTATTTTATTCTGTGGCGGGTTATTATCTCCACTCCGTAGCTAGATGCACGCACGGACCTCCATCTCTAAGCCACGCGGTGTCTTTGTTGTTCCACGACGTAGAACTGCGCTTCTTTCCTACCGTGGACTTGAGTCAGTTAGTGGGTGGCTACACAGGAAGCCGCAAATTAATCAGTTAATGCATGAAAAATGAGAGCTGCCAGGAATTCCCTCCACCTTCTCTGAGGTTTCTCATGACCACGTGCAGGGCTATAGCATTTCCAGTGTACAGTTACACCCTCATTTTCCAGCTTTAAAAGATAACCGATTTTTCATGTTTTCATGATTTTGAGATGGGATGTTTCTTGCAGTGTTTTTGAGGTGTACCTTTTTGGAGGTAGTGTTTCATCCATGGAAAATTGTTAGATTGGAGGTCATCCTCTATATAATTGGTATTTGAGAATCAAGGCAATGCAGCGCGTGGGATGTTTTCTGCCAAACTTCAGCCCCCAGCCCCTCGCCCCCAAAGTCTACGATGAGCCTCAGAGGGCTTCACCGGGACACATAGCTCAGAGCCCCTTCTGACACCCGCTCCGGAGCTCAGAGGGAAATGGTGCGCATCTGTGTCCACCTCAGTGCTTATCAGCCTGGGGCAGGGGTGTGAAAGCTGCTGCCTGGCAGGGTCCGAGGCAGCTGGCCCTGGGCTTGAGGCTCCCACCACCAGGGATGCGAGGAGCTCTGGAATCACGTCTGTCAGGTCTCAGGAACTGGTTGCCCTGGTCTCTCCATCTTGGATTTATTCCTTCAGATCATCTCTCCATCACAGACAGTGCTAGTAAATGTTTCACAGTCCCTGATGAACTTCCGCTGTCATTGAAGGGATGTTGGGCAGTGGTGTATGCAGTTGGCTCTCACCCCTTGGGAGCCAGCACACCAGTGGTCCCAGGGGCCCGGGAGTCAGGTGGTTGAGACACCAGCTGGTCAGCTACACACTGTGACCTTATAGAACTCCCTGGTTTTAGCCAGCATGGCCTCGTCTGCTCCCGAGGGCCTGTCGAGTAACATCTGAATGAGCCTTCTCTGCCTCCAGGTAGCTAGCTCTGAATTAGTTCACTGATATTTTAGTGGTAGACAAAAAAGGCCGGGCACTGCCCCTTCTAGGCTCAGCTTTTGAAAGGATAATGGGCTGGAAATTCATTTGCCTGTACCCTGATCGTTAAAAACACAGAAGTCCTGGGGTGCCTGGGTGGCTTAGTTGGTTGAGCGTCCGACTCTTGATTTCAGTTCAGGTCATGATCTCGGGGTCCTGGGATTGAGCCTCGTGTTGGGCTCCACGCTTAGTGGGGAGTCTGCTTGAGAGGCTCTCTCTCCCTCTGCCCCTCCCCCTGCTTATGCTCTCGCTCTCTCTCTCTCTCTCTCTGAAATAAAATAAATCTTTGAAAAACCACGTAAGTACCGACAAAGCAATTTCAGTAGAAGTGAGTCTGAGGGGCAGATGGGGAAAACGGTAAATGAAAAAAGTGCTATCCCCAGACCCTGCAGAATGTAGGCAGCGACCCAAACTATGCCTTGAAGTAGCCGAGAGCCCAGGTTATCGTGGAGAGCCTTGTTATGGAAGTAACCGTGGACCCTCAGTCCTACAGTGGACAGCCTTTGACTTGAAGGAGTCCGGGGGAGATCGATGAAGGGAGACTACTCGGGCACGTCCCCTGGAGAAGAGAGCTCTGAAGGTTTACAAGCAAAACAGCAAATGGCCCTAACTGCTTCTGTGTTGCTAGGATTTGGCCCTGGAAGAAGCTGTTTTGGAGGAGCTGACCCAGAAGGTAGCCCAGGAACACAAAGCCCACAGGTAAGGCTGGCTGAGGCGCCGGCTCCCAGCCCCAGCCCCTGGCTCAGTCAACCCCCTGCGTGTGTCTTCCAGCATGCGGGTAGATCTGAAAACTGCTGCTTGCCCTCCCACCCCTTCCTCCTGTTCCCTTCTTTCTTCCTCTCCCTTCCTTTTTTCCTTTTCTGCTTTACCACCAGCAAGCCCATGCAGACGTGGAGAATTCGTCTCTCTGACCTTCCTAAAGCTCTGTTGCCAGAGCGGGGGAGCCTGGGACCCCTTGAGCTGAGCAGGAAGACCTGAGGAGGGGCTTTCGGTGGGAAAGTCAAGGTCAAGAGAGAGGGGATCAAGACTCAAGGAGGCACTGAGAGCTTGCTAACAGGGCTACGTGGAGTTCTGGGACCAATGGAAAACAAACAGCCTTCCTTCAGCTCTTGAGGACCTCTGAGGTGGTCGCAGGCTCTCCCCTCTTGGCCACTTAGCTCCCAAAATAGCGTCCTCATAAACTTTTTCCTTTTTTTCCCCTTTTTTTTCCTTAACAGTGGAGATTTTTTTCCCAGGTGGGAAAAAAATAACTTTTTTTTTTTTTTTTTTAAAGCAGGCAGCATTATTCATAGGGATGTCTGGAATAATTAGTGTTTATAGGGCCGCAGTTCTTAATTAAACACTTTACCTTCCTCTGATTATTCCCCCTTGAGTCAAGGCCAGTGGGGAATATGTTAATGAATTACTTAGTAATGAACCAGGTCCTCACAGTTGGGTGATGATTGCTTTTCCCAGAACTAGAGCGAAACCACAGCTCTGGAATTTGCCGTCAGGAGGGTAGGGCCTTCCACTGCCTTTGTTGCCCTTAACCATTTCCTTCTTCAATGCTGTTGTGATTTTAGTGGAATCCTGCCAGCAGAAGCCGAACTCATGTACATCAACGAAGTGGAACGTTTGGATGGATTCGGACAGGAGATCTTCTCTGTGAAGGTAGCAGACCCCGGCCCGTTCTTTGTTCACCTTTCTCAGAATGGCTCGGGCAGTGGGGATGCCAGCGATGATAGGCAGCAGGCCTTATCGCTACGTGGCATTAGTTGGCAAGTCCAGTTTACTTTAGGAAGCAAACAATTTTTCTTTTCTTTTTTTTTTAAAGATTTTATTTATTTATTTATTTGTCAGAGAGAAAGAGGAGAGGGAGAGAGCACAAGCAGGGGGAGTGGCAGGCAGAGGGAGAAGCAGACTCCCTGCTGAGCAAGGAGCCCGATGCGAGACTCGATCTGAGGACCCTGGGATCATGACCTGAGCTGAAGGCAAAGACTTAAACAACTGAGCCATCCAGGCGTCCCACAAACACTTTATCTTAACTAAGAGATTTTGAAATTTTCCGTGGTCTTGGGCAGAATATCTTGTTGATAAGACAACCATCTGAGTGAGTCCCCCGCACCAACCCGTCCAGCACGTGAAGGCATCCAGTCCCCGGCAGTTTTGCAATAGCACAAGCAGCTCATGTCACGTGTGCCGTAACATAAAGACCCTGACCGGTGGTTTTACCTGCTTACTCTCTCTTCTCTCCTTTGAGCTGATATGGGAATAATTGCTTGTGAGGCAGAGCAGAACATTTCCTGTATGCAATCACACTTTATTTCTTGAGCTCCACAGAGCCTGCGTGGTGGGTTTCCAGCCCCTTCGGAGTTTTCTGGAAACTGTGCCTAGAAACTGTTACAGCACAGCACATCTTTTGTAACCAGTGCACCTCCTGAAATGGATGTGGTTGGGGGGGGGGGGTCATGGTGCATGGTCATTTATAGAGCTGAGCCCATAATCCAAACTCATTTTCTTCTCTCTACTGACCAACTTTACAAAAGACGGAGTTTTATCAGAAACCTAAAGCAACTGGCACATTTGAGCAATTTGGGAGATGGTGCAATTTTCACACAAACATTTCGCTCTGAAGTGCGTCCGCTGGCTGTTTTAGAAGTGTTCTGTTCCCCCTCTGCTGCACGTTTGCAATTTGCCTTGATGAGAACTGCCCATGTGCATTGAGTAGAACGGGCAGGGTGGCCGCAGCTTGCGGAAAGGGCTAAATGGCTCTTTTTTAGATTTGTTTAATTTTCTTTTGCTTCTCTAATGGCCGCCCTTCGTAGGGTTGTAATCCATTTTCCTTGCAATAATGCCTTATGAAGCCATCTGCATCCCACTTACATTTCAGCAGCCCATATATAGTCAAGATATTTTGAGTCATTGAAAAATCAGGGTAAACTTTTCTTCACTTCCAGAAAACCCACTTCTCCGTCCCAGGAAGTTGGGGGGTTAGCTGTTGTGCTCATTTACTTGTGCTGTTTTTAGGAGTTCTGGGCTGTGGGAAATCGGGGCAGTGGAAATAGTGTTGAAATCCACTGTGCTTGTTTCTGATGCGCTTTCTGGTATGTTCTTTAGTGGGAAGAGCACAAGGGGGATACTGTACCTTGGTCTGAGTGGGCGGACAGACACTGCTGACTCAGTGCCAGGGAGTGTGACTTAGCTGGGCGTCCTCTTTGCCCACGTATCTGTTCATGACTCAGGTGACCACCTCCAGACCACGTGATTCCCAGAGACCCGAGGATGATGGGAGGGGCAGCAGTACCAGTACCAGGACCCAGTACCAGATGGGAGGGGCAGCAGTACCAGGTGCTGTGGTCAGCTCTGAGATCAGTGCTAACGCAGACAGGAGAGGGTTCGGGGCAGACTGAGGAGTGATGGAGTCCCTTTGGGTTAGTACGGGTCCCTCATGACCAAGTAAATTAAACAAGCTTGTTGTGGATATGTTGTAGGAAAGAACATTTCCACGTAGTGTGGGCTTTTCCATGAACAGGTTCTTCAGAATTTTTCAAGGTGGGAGGAGGACCAGTCCACTCCCTGACGGCCTGCCCCTCCCCCTCCACACACACAGGAGGGCCGCCATCTCAGTCTCTGTGTTGTCCGAGCTCATGGACACAGAGAGGCTGCTGGTGTCTGGAGCCTCGATCCTTAGCTGCGTTGGACTCTGAGCCTTTAAGTTCTGACGGATGCAGTGCCCGGCCTTCCCTCCTGTGTTTTTGCCCTGGGGAACTGCTCCTTCTGTGGCCCTATCACCAGTGGACTGCTGCACCCATCCATCTAATGGCAAAGTGCCCGGGAAGGATTTCCACAGAATTTTCTTTCCCCTTCCCATCTCCACTTCACCTGGCTTCTTTCCCCACATATATTTTTATACTGTATGATTTACCTCGTGACTCCCAAGGCACTTTTTTCCTTCCCACTTCTTCTCTCCTGACCCTCTCTCTGCTTTGCCTCCAGCAGTGGTCCGGCCCCCTCTCTGTCCCTGTCTGCAGAGCCCTGTTCCAACATATGCTTTGGTGGTGGGTTGAGAAGAGGTCCCTGAAAAGGGGCAGTTGTCTTTGTGTCTTGCATAGGACCAGGTGTTTTAAGGAATATAGAGATCCTTCTTTTCCATCTTGTGCCCTGTTGTGCATTGGCCCTCTGCTCACTCCACAGAGAGGATGTCCCCAGTGAAGGCAGGGGGCCGAGTGACAGTGTGCTCTCTGGATGGTGAGCCTTGTCCCCGCTCTGCTCTCAGGAACACTGGCAATAGCTTATGCTCTCCCAGGCAGGAGGTTGGGAGCACCTGACTGGACCAGGAGACCAGACTGAAGATGAGTCATCTGGTCTGCCTCAGCCTGGGGACCAGCCGACTGCCCCACGGCTCTGCCGTCCTCATGCCCCTTCTGAGCTCCTGAAGCTCCCAGCCAGTGCTTAGCATCCCAGTGTGGAACGCGAATAGATGGCCACGGATCACCCTGTAGGCTGCCCTCCCACAACTGATGGAGGCCAATGCAAAGGGAGCGAAGCAGCTTGGAAGATGCAGAGACGCTGCAGGGTGAAGAGTGCCCTGCCTGAAATACCGTCCTCGTCCTCAACTCTCCAAGATAAGATAAAAATATATCACCTCTGTAAGGGAATAGATTGCGTTTAAAAAGGAACATTCAGGGGCACCTGGGTGGCTCAGTCGGTTAAGCGTGTGCCTTCGGCTCAGGTCATGATCCCGGGGTCCTGGGATGGAGCCCTGTGTGGGGCTCCCTGCTCAGTGGGGAGCCTGCTTCTCCCTCTCCCTGCTGCTCCCCCTGCTTGTGTTCTCTCGCTCGCTCTCTGTCAAATAAATAAATAAAATCTTAAAAAAAAAAAAAAGAACATTCAGAAAAAAAAAAAAAGC
This sequence comes from Ursus maritimus, assembly GCF_017311325.1. NCBI lineage: Eukaryota > Metazoa > Chordata > Mammalia > Carnivora > Ursidae > Ursus > Ursus maritimus. Next base: position 90,576,990 of record NW_024424452.1, read on the forward strand.
CTTTCAGAAATTAAAAACATGATATCAGAAATGGAAAAGATAATAGGTTACAATATAAAACACGAAGTTATGGAATGTGGGAGGTGGGAGCTAAAATTAGAAGGCCAGCCCAGGATGTCCAACATCTGAATAGTGGGAGTTCCAGAAGAAGTGAACAGAGGAAATTTGAGAAAGGATCCCAGGACCGAGGACCATGAGGTTGTAAATCAAAAGACCAAGCCCAGTGGGTGCACATAGACACTCACCAGGGCATTAGGTAGTGGCAGTCAGTGCCTCTGGGGAGAGGAAATGGTGGGGCCAGGTCTGCTGTTGGCCTCTTTTAAACAGGCACCAAAGGATATACTCAGTCCTGCAAACTGCAGACACGTACGGCCACACGTATACGGCGGCATACATAATCCAAGTGTGGACGTGTACGATTTTGATTTAAAAAAGCCAAAGTGAAAAGATACAGATGTTCATGAAAGAGAAAATCGTAACTGCCAACAAATCAGAAAATTTTAAAACTGTCTTGGATGGTAAATGTGTTGTGACAAATTGAGATAAAACAAAAAATATATATGTGTGTATATAGTCCACGGGAGTGTGCAGCGGGGTGGCTTCCTTCAGGACGGAGTTACTTGCTGCCCTGACGCTGCTGTGGTTCATGCATCCGTGGGCAGGAAACGGGGCGCCCCCCCTGGGTGGGCCGCAGCCCGGGGGCTTGGCTCTGCCAGCGCCCTCGTGATTTGTGTGGTCACACCGCTCTTCTGTTGATCTTACGCAGGACAATCATGGAAACAGTGTCCATCTGGGCATTTTCTTTATGGGGATTTTCGTGAGAAACAGAATTGGAAGACAAGCAGTAATATACAGGTAGTCTTATTTTTCTCTTTTTCCCTTTTCCTTTTTCCCCTTTGAGGGGCTCTGGAAAAGCCCACTGAGGATGACCGTGATCCCAATGAGTGAAGAGCCAGACTGTGGGTCAGAGTTGAGCTTTTCTCAACTCAGATAAGACCAGCCCTCTGTGAGATTTGAGCAGTTACTGGAGAAATGCATCTCACTTTTCCTGGAGGCCTGTTTGGGGGGTGGGGGATGGGGGAAACTCTTTCTTCCCGCTTGACTCCAGGGAAGGTGCTATGGAACCCTGCTGAGCCAGAAGAGTGGTGCTAAACTCTGAGTCTGCTTGGAAGCTGACTATCCAGTCAGTCCTGCTGTTTACCTTTCCCCATATTCTCCATGACCATCATTATATCCGGACTGGTTTCTTCCCATTTTCCATCACCCTCTGCCTAACCACATGTGCTAGAAGAGTGTGGACTAATTTTTATATTAAATACATAACATTTTATATTTGTCAAAATACGTTTTGAGAAGCAATGAATTAAAGGACTTGGGTACTTTTTATTATTTTGCATATTTATTTGCGTATTTATTTATTTATTGGGAGGGATAATTGGGTGATGGGCATTATTTTGCATTTTAAACCCTCTTCTCCATTGAACATAGGAGAACCACTACAGGGATTTGGCGAAGTGTCTCCTCCATTACGTGTCAGTGAGCGTGCGGGCACCGGTGCCCGTAGTTGTCACCATGGTGTCACGGATCTCAAACACTGAGTGCTCACTTTCATTTACGAGGGCAGTACGGTCGACCGTTTCTTCTTAGAACAGCTTTCCTGTGTGTGCATCTGACAGGCAGAGCTGTGCACCTAGTACAGATAATCAAAGACCGCTCTTAGAGGCAAAGCCAGGTCCACCTTCTGGATCTTGCCTAGCTGTGTAGTCTCCGGATCAGCAGTTGGTGCAGGTCATTTTGCAGATGGTGCCCCACCAACAGCTTCCTCATTGGCTCTTTCCCCCGCTAGGTCTCCACCCTGCCATTATTTTTGTCCATGGATTTTTCTCGTACTCTTTGAATGGAGACATTATTAAAGCAGGAGTGGGGAGAGAGATCTTTGTGGCTGGCAGAATAAACTTTACTTTTGGGCATACTCAGTCCACAATACCGTATACCTACAACAAATCATAAAGTAATCGAATAAAATACCTAAATTGTGCAGAGTTGTACATTTTTATGCCCACTTCAAGGTGCCCAGGCATTTTGTCCCACACAGTTCTCCATAGCTAAATCAGTGCTTCATTTTCTCCTTGAGGCTGGAAGAGTAGACAAATCTGGCGTTCCAGCTATGGAGGTTAAATAGAAGAAACTTTGCTGATGGTAAGCCACTCATGGTTTGGTTCAGTTCCTTAGGAACTGCTTCCAGACCTCTTCGGCACTTATCTTGAAACCCGTACAGGATGGGGATTGACTTCTGCCATAGTGTCATGATAGAATGTCCCTAGGTGAAGTCGTGTTGTGGAGTGAGGAGTGGATCCAGAGTTCTAGCAGTTGATTTGAAGGATTGGAGCCTGAGGAAACCAAATCTCTTATCTCTAGAGACCCTCACGGGGGAACATGTAGCTATGAGTCCGTGTCGATGTAATGTGATGGAATTGTTAGCAGACAGCTGGGCAGAGCACCTGTAGAGAGTATGGCCCCGGCAGACGTCTGTGTACACAGCTGGTAATGGAAGGGTGACTGGAGGAAAGCCTGGAAGCCCCAGGTATAGAACTCCTGCATCCCCGATGCGCAGAGTGAACATGGCTGAGTCCTGTCCGCATTTGTGCCTGAGTCGTCTACTCTGTAAAGTAGGAACAAAAATAGCTGCCTTGTCTACGTTCGGGAGTTCATAAAGAAATGATACTCTCCACAGATGGGCGGCAATGTCATGACTTTTAATTTTTTCAGCGAACATTTATTGCATGCTGCATGCCAGATACTTGGTTCAGTGCATGGAGGGCAGAGATGAAGAAAGCGGGATCTCTAGGCATGGGGCCTGTGGTCTCGTTTGCCCCAGTTAGGGATCTAGTCACAGAAGTAAACAGTTGTCATACCATGCGGTGCCCTGGTACAGAGGGCTATACCAGATTCTTTCCTGCCATGTCGGTGGTTGGGGACGAGGAAGAGAGAGAAGGCGACTTCTGAGCTGAGTTTTAAAGGAATCCTCTAAGTAGAGGGAAGGGAAGTGTAATGTTGGCATGAAGAGGCAGTGGGCAGGGAGTTACAGACTGGGGCAAAGAGTGAGGCAGGCAGTAGTAAGAGATGCTTCAAGACTGGCTCCAAGTAGGATGGGAAACAGTAGCTTACCTTCCCCTGTTTGGTGGTTATTTCGTGTGTCTCATTTTAGCTAAGGTCTGCATGAGGAAAGGGAAGGAAATTTGTGCATGTGTGTGTGTAGGTCACAAAAATGTAGGCACATTAGATACTCCCTGGGCACTTCTTCTTGGTGGCATAATCCATCCATAGCCTACACTGCAACACAGAATCTATGTGGCTTCTTTGGCCTTGATTCCTGGAAACACGTGACTTTGAAATATGCTCCTCCATCATTAAAAGCAGGGATCATGGGAAATTCTTTGCAGTTTGGAAACGTGAAAAACAAGGCAGAAGATCCTTGAACATTTCCCTCATCACTAGTCGTAAAGGAAACCGTACTTCACGAACTGCAGTACCCAGATATATGTTTACAGCATTTTTAGGTATTTAAGTCGCCACGTGTTGTGTTTTACCTTTTTGCTTGGAGAGAAGGAATATTTAGCTTTCAGCACTAGAGTTCAATCGTACTTTGTCCAGTGAGACTCACCAGTAGCAGACGACCACCCTGAGCGGATGCGTGACTGCACGGAACATCGTTGGCAAACCCAGTTGCCTATCTCTTGACCAGGTGGAACGATATCGGGAACGTCACTCACAACAAGTCTACTATTCTAGTGGAGCTCATCAACAAAGAAGAGACTGCCCTCTTTCACACGGTAAGCCCAACGGGAAGACGGCGGCGGCTGACAGGCAGCTTGCCCTTTGATTTCTCCACCCCCTCTATCCTTTCCTTGCTCTCCATATGGTGAGAGAATGAATATTCTCTTAAACCGACAACTGCCCAGGCCCCGCCCAGTGCTATCATGACTCATTTCCAGGTCGTGGTGGCAATTTCCTGTTCAAAACGCCAGGTTTCCAAGCTGGGTTTGGACTCTGGGATTTGGGTTCCTGCACCTGCTGGGTTTGTGGTGGATCACATGTCTGGCGTGCCGCGTTCCTCAGTGCTCAGGTTGCAGCCCGCATCCAGTAACCCCTCGATGCTATTGCCCGGCACTTTCTTTTGCTGGCTGACCTGGATTTCCTTCCCCAGCACAGCCCAAGCCTCGCCTGATGTAAACGGAGTGATGCCCCTTCTGTTGAGCGCCCCCTTGAGACCCAAGCGAGCCGTGCACCTCACTGCCTCTGGGCGATGCTCCGTGTTCCTTCCAGGCTCTGTCTTCATTCGTTCATTTATATTAAATCCGTTGGGTTGGAGCCCTGTGAAGACACACCGGCTCATCGGTGTAAGCCCAGTGCCCTGATCATAGAGGATACTTGTAACTGACGGATTGTCTGCATCCTCGGGTGGCCTTCCTAGCCACGCCCACTGTAGGATTTCAGCACGTGGGTTTGCGGCTCAGGGTGCTGTTTTGTGCTTGGCCTGGTGGGAGGAAGGGAGATGGCCCTGTTCCGGAGAATCCTCGGGAAATCCATCTATAGTCAAACACATGTTTATTTTTTTCCCCTGTCTCTTCTTTTCCAAGGACGATATTGAAAATGCCAAGTACATTTCTCGGTTGTTTGCTACACGGCACAAGTTTTACAAACAGAACAAAATCTGCACTGAGTAAGTAAAACGTGTCGTCCACCCCCCTCGCTCGGTGGCTTGCTCACGTTCCAGTCATGCGCTGTAGGGATGTTGTAGACTGCTTAGACTGCTTTTTCCTTTCGCCCTCTTCCCTCCTTCCTCGCGGAAGCTAAAGGAATAAGCAGAATCCAGGCAGGAGTGAAAGAACTTTAATGATGGAGAGTGTCTGGCGTGGTGCATGTGCCTGGAGCGAAAATAATTCACAAATTGACTGTGCCTGCTCGACTACCTGGATGGGTCGGCCCGCATTAGTGCCTTTCCAGCCTCCGCTAGGAGTTCGGAGGAGCCGAGCCGTTCCCAATTTGCCAGGGTGCCCCTTCGTGTCAGATGCAGAGTAGGGTCAGAAGTGTGTAACAGAGTGGCAAGCCAACTTGAAAGAAAAGAAGCTTCTGTCATCCTCGGCCCTGTTTCTCTTACACAGTTGGCTAACCCTGCGTGTGCTTCTGGGTCATGTCATCTGCCTGTAAATGAGAGGCCAGGGTAATTACAGGAAGACTTGGAAGACACTAATAGATGTCATGAGTCCATGTGCGTGTTTTAAATTTAATTTGGAAATAAAGACGAAAAGGGGAGTCTGATACGGGAACTTAAATGTGACCTGACCTTGGATGTGGCGTCGCTGGGCCTCACGCTATCATTGCCTTTATTTTGGTTGCCTTCAAAAGACGTTTTCCTCAGCAGAGAACGTTCGGCAGTTGGGGCACCCAAGGTGCTTAATTGTGTTTCAAAGAATTCGGGGCTATCAGTGCAAGAGAGGGACTGCTTTTCCATTCTCCCAGTGGACACATCCAAGAGTGTGAGAGTGTCGTCCCAGAGCAGTTCCTGCTGCAAATTGCGGCTACCTTAGAACCAGAGCCTCCCGTCCTCACAGACTTTCTTCTCTACACGATGGAGGCTCTTTCCAGCCAGTCATTGCCGTCGGTCACCGTTGGAGTCTGAGAGGAGAGGCGATAGGGTCAGGTCTGCCAGCAAAGTCGGCAAATGTAAATTTAGAGGGACAGCGATCGGGGAGTGGCAGATCAGACAGCCGTGGCTACGGGCGTGCGCACACACGCATGCACACGCACACGTGCCCTTCTTTTGAACACATCCCCTATAGATCACCTCTCTGTGGGTCCGCTCTGCTGTGGTCTTTGATTTGTGGGGGTGTCTCTGACATTCACAGGAGTTCTGTGGTTGACTTCTGGAGGCTGAATTAAAATAAAGCTGTTCCGAGAAGTGAATTTTACGGTGGTCTTCTGGCTTGACCATTGCTCAGCAAGTGGATTTATCATAAAATGTTCTTGTATTTTTACAACTCTTTTTATCTCGCGGTCTTCTAGTATTAGTGAACGTCCTGCATTAGAGTGAAAATTAAGAAAATTGTGGAATTTTTTTTTACTTCTGGAAAAACCGTGCTTTTTTTTACTTCTGGAATAACTGTGCTTCTCCCGATTCCTAACCAGGTGTGAGAGGTTCTTAACCTCTTATCTGATAAGAACCAGGACTCTCTAATATATACACACACATATACCCCATATACACAGTAAAGCCGGAATCTCAGCGCAGGCTGCAGTAAGGCCTGGGATAACGCCCTGGAGTTTTAGGAATCTAGCATCATCTTAACAGCATCCTTCTCTAGAGGTCTCCACACCCTGACCTCTAAAAGACTGTCATTGATTTTTATTCTTATTTTTACATTTTACTCACGGAGCTACTGCTCCTCATCTTCCCATAGAGCTCCAGGGAGTGGTTCCCGTGTTTCTTGACTTGAGAAGAAAAATTGGAGGTCTTATTTGGCCAGTTAAAAAATATCCAACATTACTATATTGTTTCCATCGCTTCATAAAAGAAAAGACGTAAAAGGGTAGGAAAGATGAGCTATCAGACTAACGGGAGTGCTTTAAATGGAAGAATTCTAACTTTATGGACAACTCTACATGTCCTGGGTTTTTCGTTTGTTTTTGTCTTTTTATGATTTCACCGAAGTCTAGGGAAAGTGTTGCTCGGGAATTTGGGACCCATTTCTCAAAGGCACCTTTGATTTCAACGCTCCAGAATTTGATAATACTCTTAGTCCCCACACATTCTTATCTCTGTATTTAAAAAAATTCACTTTCCTTCTCAGTCTGGAAAGGATCTGATTAGATAAATACTTGTCAAATTTGTATTATCTTAATTCAAAGAGACCTTTATATGGTCTTATTCAAACATATTTAATCCATTTTGGATTTCATTTGGCAGCATTTTAGAAAAATATTTTTTCTACTTGTTTTTCATTATGAAAGATTTTATACATACACAAAGATACAAAGAATATAATTTTTTAAAAATCCATGTAATAATAGTGATATTTTTCATTCTTGCTTTTTCCCTCATAATCTTTCTTTGGAAATAAGCCTTATTCTTCCGTATGAAACTTATTACCTAAGGATCATATGCTCCAAACATTCTGAAAATAAAAGAATAAAAAGGAAATCAAAATTTTTTGTGGGCTCATCATTCCGAAATAAATGTTTACATTTTGCTGTAAATTATTTACCCATCGCATCTGTTTTCCCCCTTTTCCCCCCTCTCTTGTTTCTCTGGTCATCTTCTATCTGATAAATAAAAGACCATTCTCTTTTTTTTTTTTAACTTTTCATGTAGACAATCAAATTCTCCACCCCCCATCAGACGCCAGCCCACCTGGAGCCGATCCTCTCTGGTATGTATAAAGTCTTCAGTAATCAAGTGGTCTGACTGTTGGGGATGGAGTGTCCTTTTGTTGCTAATTGGAGAGGGGCCATGCCTAGGGCATTGTGACCAGGTGAGATCTGATGAGAACACAGAAGAGCATCAGTCTCCCGAGCAGGTGTGATGAATGTCCATGTCCCATTCGTGTTCCATCATGTGGGACATCTATGTGCCCACCCATGGCCATCACTTCTTCAAGTGTGGCTCAAGGTTCACCCATCAAGAGTAAGTCTCAGGGCCAATGAGACCATGTTCCTTCAGCGTGCAACGTGTTGTGTGTATTTTTGTCCATCTGCTCATCTGGGTTTTATCACTCCCTGTTCCTGGTTGTTACATACAGACGTGTCTTCAGTTACAAGCTCCACAAATTCTTTTGTATTCACTGCCCATAGATGGAGCTTAATAAACTAAACAGAAAATGCTTTTTAGGGGCGCCTGGGTGGCTCGGTTGGTTAAGCACCTGACTCTCGGGCTCAGGTCACAGTTTTAGAGTTGTGCGATTGAGCCCCGCATCGGGCTCTGTGCTGGGTGTGCAATCTGCTTAAAATTCTTTCTCTTCTTCTCCCTCTTGCCCCTCCCCACCCTCCTTCCCCTTTCCCTCTCTAAAAGAAGAAAGAAAAGGAAAGAAAAAGAAAATGCTTTTTAAATGAACCAGAATTGACTGAGTTTCATTGATGGTCTTTGGCAGGGTGCTCAGTGGGGAAAATTAATTGCACATCTTCTAATTCTAAGATCAACAAAATTGGGCTACTGAATTGATCTACTTTTCTAACAGTTTTTTAAAAACCTGCTCCTCTTTTAAATAAGGAAACACAACTCTAATTTCAATACATACGTTGTATCTTAGGCTGTGTTTTGAGGATGACTTAAGGATACTATCATAGAAAGATGCAGGAGAGTTCGCTTCCTTTAAAATATCTACTTAAGTCATAATTCTTATGTTTTAGGTTGTGAAGTCTGACACAAAATCAAAAATAAACATGTGACCTTTATAATTTCCTAGATGAGCATTTCCTTCGAGACGATAGAATAAAATTGAATTTTTCCTCATACACAATGCATATACCCAATAGCACATCTTTAACTTGTCTTTTAAAAGGAAAGTTTTGAGGATTTCTTTTCTGGAAAATGCATAGACGATGAACTCTTAGAATTCTAGAGTTGCACCATTATGTCATCACGTTCCTGAGCCCCCACGTGAATATTCTTAATCTTGCTATCATGCATCATATCTCACAAGTGGAGATATAGAGGGTCACTTTGGGCTTTTCCCTTGTGGCATTAATAGATTTGGTCATGGCACTGGTTATTTTATACTTCTCCTTTGTGAATATTATTTTTACTTTTTTCTTCAGAGACCACATGTCTTCATTAGGGGGATAATTTTTCACTTATGTCTGTGAAACACCATGGGGGGCAAAGTATTGTAAGGTTGTCTTGTGATTGGATCTCATCTTCCTTATCTAGAGAAGATAAAGAGGCTTTCCCATTTTATCTGGATGAAGACAGTCTGCAGGAAGCCAAATTCAAGGCTTCCCTCTTTCCTGTACCCTTTAGGCTTAAACCGTTTCACCAGGAGTTCCCTGGGATAAGCGGCATTGTCTCTTTTTGGCTTCCTTGCTGATAAGCGGGACTGCTGTTTTTTTCTTGCCCTTCTGCTGCTATGTTATGGCATCTCACTTGTTTTTGTATTAGCAGGTCTAGAAAGAAATAGAATAATAGGCGTTACATATATGGACTATATATATTATATGGAACAGATATATCCTGAAATGGTATTTGGAGGATTTGCTCTTTTGTCCTTTTCTGTACACTTACGCCAGTTCATAAACAATCACTTACTTATTGGATTTTTTAAAAAAATAAGAGAGAGAAGACAGTGAGCCAACTGTGCCTTACCATGCGTTTCTGTTACTGCGTCTGAATCTCTCCCCACTGTTTTTGTTTGTTTGTATGTTTCAAGCCTCAAAACTGGCTGTCCCACTCTGGAAAAACTGAGTTGAATTATGTGTTACCAAGAAGAGGAAAAATATTTTAAAATTGTAATTCAAAAACCAGCCAAAGAGAGATTTGGGGATACTTAGAAAAGCCGATACTGATAACAGCATCTTTTCTTTGGTACCATTAACTCATTTCTTAGATTAATTTCAGTTCTTTCTTCTCTCCTGACTCTTTAATTTTTGGATTCCTTGTCTTCATCACCTTATTTGCCCTTCCGATGCTTAAGCATTATTTGTGGCAGAGGGAATGGTAGATCTGAGTGATTTACCCAGCTTCAAACTGGAGAGTGCGCTTCTTTGACTGAAGGATCCTGAGAAAGTGTGACCCCTGCTGGCTCTGGGTTTTTTGGCTTGATCTCAACTTCTTTCTTGGAGCAGTAACATTTAAACCAGTAACTATAAGGCTACTTTCAAAATAATCAAATGGAAATATAAGATACCCTGTTTCAGTGGTTTACAAGGTTAAAGTTTTTAAAAGATTTTTTTTTAGTATCAAAGCTTTTTCTTGAAACAAGTTCTCTCCTGGAATACCAATATATAAATAAAATGGGTATTATTTGTGGGGGGGGGGGGGAAGAGGCCTGATTTGATTGACAAGAAGCTGAGATCTACTCAGGTTCAATGTCTTGCTCGAGATCACATTAGCAACTAATCATATTTCTTTTGCTGACTCACCAAATATTGAACCTGTCTAAGCATTTTTTTTCCTCTGAAAGTTTACCCTTGCCTACAGCAGGAAGTTAATCAGATTGAGGCTAAATGGCCATCTTTAAGAATCTCTTGGAAAAGATTCTTCACTGAAGGGAGGATGTAGGGGGGTAGATGGTTGAACTGGATTCCGTGCAAGGCCTTTCCACATTGGGTTCTACAATGGGAGGGTCCATAAGTGGGCTTGAGAACTACACACTTATTGTTGTAGATCAGCTTTCAGATTCTTACATAAGTTTGCAAGTGGACCCAGCTTGACACTCCCCCTGTCCCTATTAGAGGTCGATGTGGTGCTATGAACAAGGGTCATAGGTACAGCCAACTTTGAATAGAATGAAAGAGAGTTCCCCCAGATTCTCATTATTCCTTAGATAGAACAGAATAATACCCCTGTTCTGAATTATTCCTCCAAAAGGCACTGGGAATTTTGCAAGTGTATCAGGAAATAGATGATATGTCCATTGTAGCCTCTTTATCTCTGCCACCTTGAACCAGCCTCCCTATTCCTCCCTTTCCTGTCTCTCCAGTCCTAAACTTAGGAGACGGGGCTACAGATGAGCGGAAGAGGGATGGGTAAAGGGCGGGCAGGCCGAGCAGCCACACCGTGCTTTCCCGCAGGTGTGGGCGAATGATGGGTGGGTTCCCTGCGAGCGAGCGTCCACGGCCCCTTGTGCCGGGGCCTTCCCACCTTTGTCATGTTCTCTCTTTCAGCCCCGGCAGCAGCCGTACATCTTGCCTCCCATGCACGTCCAATGTGGGGAACACTACTCGGAAACGCACACTTCACAAGGTAACTGGGGCTTGCCATTTTGCCTTCCTAAGACGAAAAGTTGAGTACCTGAAAGCAGTAAAGATGGTTTTTTTTTTTTTTAGACGACAGTGATACTTTTGTTTTGACTTTGTCATTGTCTGAATGACAGCAGGTAGCAGCTTTGATTTATGAAGGCATGGAATGTCATTTGCCCCCGAGAGGAACATTTTTCCAGAATTGGCTGCCAAGGGAGTTAGGAGAAGGCAGAGGGCAAGTTCCTTTTCTCCTGCCCCTGGTAGGTGGGCTTGGAGGAGAGAGAGGGACAGTAAGCCCAATGGAATACTCTTCACCCTGACTGCCCCTGTCGGAAAGCTTGTACCAACAGTCAGCTGGGCTTCCATGGTGACAGAGAATACAGGCATCCAGACTACTTGAAAGAAAGGCACAAATCATCTCAACTCCTCTTGTTCACATCGCCTGCCCGTTGTCTGCGCACTTGGTCTTGCCTCAGAGTAAACCTGTTTTCTTCCTCTTTTCCTCCCCAAGCACTCCCATGCAACATGTGTGAGAAAAATCCATTCCTTTAATAATGATTATAATAATCACAATTAACGTTGAAAAACCAATTCCTCTCCCTAAGCACTTGCAACGTATTGTTTCATTTAATCCTCAAAATAAACCCACGAGATAGGGTACTATTATTCCATTTTACAGATACAGCAGGTGGGGTACAGGAGGGCTCTTGGACGAGCTTGGAGAGGAAAATTGGTATCGTGACTCTTGAGCCAGAGCTCTTCATCATTACACGAGCTGCATCTCAAAACGAAATGATATTAAACTTGGATGTTGACAATATGTTAGGTGGATAATTCTGTGCTGTTGCATGCTGGCTATTTTGAATCTCTCTGTGCTGTCAGAGTGTGAGTATGGAAACTTGGATAATCAAGACTACTTAATAAAACACTATTTTTTATAAGCAGACTAGCAAAGTTGCCCTACTTCTGTGGGAAAGCGCCTAGCCCCACTAGAGGTGGAGAAGGGAGACCCCTTTGTCTCCGTGTTTTGCTGGGCTTTGTTCCCCAGCTCATCTCATCTGGTCTATGACCGTACTCGTCAGGCAGCTGAGTGTTTTTAGTCACCTTTTCTGGTTGGTGGGTGTGTTTTGGTTGCCTTTCTGCCTCGTCTTCCTCGACTTGGCTCGTGCTTAAATCCATTGTGAAAATGAATGTGCTTTGCCCAGCGAGAAGTGTCTCAGCGAGAGGTTGCCTTCCTGGGGGGAGGGGGGGGGTTTGTGTGTGTTCGTGTTAAAGGAACCCTGGACACGTAGAATGGGCCCGACGTTAGAAATCTACTTTTTATCTCTTTAGGTACCTCCTTAAACTGTTAATTTTAATGTGAATTGACCTCAGTGATGAAACCAGTTCTAGAGAGTTTCAGGCAGTGGCTAAAAGAACTCCTGATTGTGATTTTGTCCTCCTCTGGTTGCTGATCAGAACTAGCCATGCATGCTGACGTCCTGATGCATCGCTTGTCTTGGGTAGTAATGAGTGCTCAGCAGTCCCTCGGGTGAGGGACCTTTCCCACTGCAGTTAGGAACAAAGCCGTAGGTACTCAGTCACGTCACGTCTGTTGCCCTATTAATGTTCTTGACTTCCTGGCCCAAATATCCAGTCCTCTGTTGCTGGACCCTGAACAAGAAGACAGGTTTACCCAGCAGGAGGGCCATTGTTGGTGCCTGATTTCAAAGCTCGTGGCGAAATCAAGAACTGACCCAGGTGATAACTGTTCCAAATGTGCATAGCTTTCTTTGATTAGATTCCCTTTCTCTTTTTAGTATGCTTTCAGGCGTTCTTCTGTATGTTGGCATCTCACCCCAGAGTTGCTAGTGTTTCCATGGAATAGGTGGGTGGAGACCGCGGGATTTCACTTTTACTGACTCCTAAACTCACGCCCCTAAGTGTGAGGATGAGCTTAATTGAAGCAGGATGGTGTGGAGGCTCATGTGCCTTTGTTTGGCTTCTTGTAGACAGCATTGTCCATGGGAATGAAGAAGCCCTGTATCGAAACTCCCACAACAGCCTGGACTTAAATTATTTAAATGGCACCGTCACCAATGGCAGCGTGTGCAGTGTGCACAGCATCAACTCCCTCAGCTGCTCCCAGACGTTCATCCAGGCTTCTCCCGTGTCCTCCAACCTCAGTATCCCGGGGAGTGACATCATGCGGGCTGACTACATCCCCAGCCACCGGCACAGCGCCATCATCGTGCCGTCTTACCGGCCGACCCCCGATTATGAGACAGTCATGCGGCAGATGAAGAGGGGGGTCATGCACACGGACAGCCAAAGCCAGTCTCTGCGAAACCTCAACATCATCAACACGCATGCCTACAACCAGCCAGAGGACCTGGTGTACAGCCAGCCCGAGATGCGGGAGCGACACCCCTACACTGCCCCCTATGGGCCACAGGGAGGCTACGGTAGCAAACTTGTCAGTCCGTCTGACCCGGTAAACCCAAAGAACAGCACGGTGCCGAGCAAGCCGGGGGCAAGTGCAATCTCGCACACGGTGAGCACGCCGGAGTTGGCCAACATGCAGCTCCAGGGCACCCAGACCTACAACACGGCCCATATGCTCAAAAACTATCTCTTCAGGCCCCCACCCCCCTACCCCCGGCCGCGCCCTGCCACCAGCACCCCGGACCTCGCCAGCCACCGCCACAAGTATGTCAGCGGCAGTAGCCCCGACCTGGTGACCCGCAAGGTGCAGCTCTCGGTGAAGACCTTCCAAGAGGACAGCTCCCCGGTGGTGCACCAGTCTCTGCAGGAGGTGAGCGAGCCGCTCACGGCCGCCAAGCACCACGGCACGGTGAATAAGCGCCATAGCCTGGAGGTGATGAGCAGCATGGTGCGGGGCATGGAAGCCATGACCTTGAAGTCACTCAATATCCCCATGGCTCGCCGAAACACACTCCGGGAGCAGGGGCCCCCCGAGGAGGTGCCGGGGAGCCACGAGGCTCACCAGCTTCCCCATTACCACCACAAGAAGACTTTCTCGGATGCCACCATGCTGATCCACAGCAGTGAGAGCGAGGAGGAGGAGGAGGAGGAGGCCCCAGGGTCGGTGCCCCAGATCCCCATGCTCCGGGAGAAGTTGGGGTACAGTGCCCAGCTGCAGGCAGCCTTGGCCCGCATCCCAAACAAACCCCCACCCGAGTACCCAGGCCCAAGGAAGAGTGTTAGCAATGGGGCGCTGAGGCAGGACCAGGTCAGCCTGCCTCCTGCCATGGCCAGGGCCAGGGTCCTGAGACACGGGCCGGCCAAGGCTATCAGCGTCTCCCGAGCTGACCAGCTGGCTGGGGCTGGGCCTTCCCTCGGTCCGTCCATCTCTGAACCCGACCTGACAAGCGTGAAGGAGCGGGTCAAAAAAGAGCCTGTGAAGGAGAGGCCCGTGTCTGAGATGTTCTCCCTGGAAGACAGCATTGTAGAGAGAGAGATGGCCCTCAGGGTAAGTGTCCTGCTCTGCGAGGCCGGGGTCTACCCCTCCACCCCCTCTGCGCCTTTGCCATGACTCGGAGTATGAAAGCACACGGGTGCTGGGCACTGGAGAAGGTGGGGCTTATCCAGGGAACGTGTTAGGGAGTTCGAGAATCCGTGGGCATTTCAACAGGCACTTTTCTTTTACAAAATTTTGTGTTTTACTCTCTCAGCTAAATCTTCCGTCTTCATTCAGGGCTCCTAGTTGGTATACTTGGCACCAAGTGCTATCGTGGGGTTAGGACGCTGCAGGCAGGTTGTCGAGACGGAGTCTAGGCCAGCATCATGCTCTTTATTCAGGGTCAGATGTCCTGCTAGGAGCTCTCCTTCCTGCATCCCTTGATCGTTCTTTCGGGGAAAGCATGTTCCCTCCCATTGGATAGTGTCAGAGTGCAGCGCTGTGTGGAGAGCTCTGCCAGGATGGCTCACCGATATTGACTGGACCCTGGTGTGTCCAGCCTTCTTTGCAGATTTTCTTTCAACAGATGTTTAACGCAAACCAAGAACACCGCAGGAAACTTGCAGGTTCACCATTGAGCTTCAGTTCCCCGTTAAGCTCATTCTATCAGAATTTACACACGTACGTGTGAGTACGTGCATGCATCTACACACACTTATAATATTTGAAGATGCCTGATAGTAGACATAAGTAGCTCTTATTCAGGGTAAGTGCCAGCTGGGGGGCCAGGTATATCGTCAGAGCAAGAATGTATAGGTAACAGGTGCACGCACAGACCCATGAAGTGAATTATCTCCTAATGAGAAAATAGCTGGATTGCAGTTGTTACCATAACATTTTATTTATTCATTTGATTTTAGAGAGAGAGAGCGAGCGAGTCGGGGGAGGGGCAGAGGGAGAAGGAGAGAATCTTAAGTGGACTTCGAGCTGAGTGCGATCCCATGACCCTGAGATCATGACCTGAGCTGAAGCCAAGAGTCAAACGTTTCACTGACTGAGCCACCCAGGCGCCCCTGTAGTTGCTACTTTAAAAAAAATATTTCAGATTACCATTGCTGCTTGTTCTGGAAATTTCCACTCCCTTAAAAAATAAAAAGCCATTTCATTACAATTGATCAAGCCCTTCTTGACTTCTCCTCTGAGGCACCACGTCTCTACCATGAGGCGGTTGGTACTTAGGAGCTCCAGGAGAGCTGCAAAGTTAAAATTTGCTCTGAGGGGGTTCGTAGACTCCCTCCCTTTATAAGTCTTCCTGCACCCCAGCGGGTAATCAAGCTGAAGAGAACAGTTAGGGGCCAAAGTTGTAAGGAAGCCACGTTTTGGGGCTCAGGAATCTAATCCGTAGCAACTTTATTACTTCAGACAAGTTTTCGGGACGTTCCCCACAGCCCAGATTTGGCCGTGGGTAGAGTCGTGCTAAGAATCTGGTAGAGGCCTAACTTTTTCCACTTGTTGCAGACCTGGAGGGAAATTGTGAAAGATGTGCTTGTGCCTCTGGCCAGTAAAACCATTTGGCTAGGGGATGGAATGAAACACGGAGGTGGCGCCATGGGAGAGAACTTTCCCAGCTTGGAAAAAGTCCTGTGTTGGTAGAAATAGATTTTCAGCACGTCTTGGCCCCAGAGGCTCCTTTACCACAGCTCAAGAACCTATCAGTCCAAGCATTCGGCCTCACTGTTTCCCCTTCTGATTTGATATTGGCCATCTCTGTCCTCTCGTCTTGTTACCTGTGTTCAGCAAAACCCCGGATCCAAAGCCATGGCCCTGACCCCCTACACAGAGCTTCACGCACCATCGCGGAGATGTAAGGGAGTTTCCACTGTTTTTCCATGTGCTCACCCACCCCATCCGTACGGATAACAGTGAATAACTCATTTCACCCCTTAATTGTATGTGGCTCAGGAACATTGTTACCCCATCCCTACTTCATTTTCCATAGATTTTTTTTTTTTTTCCCCAAATGATGTATACTCAGGAGCTCAGGGACTGCTGCCCTTGGCTGGTGTCTTGACCTTAGAGAAGAACTAGGAGGTTCTTCCCTGAGCCGCTGTGCCGGTGAGGTGGTGACAGTGCCCGTGGCTCTGAAGGTTGGGGTGGTTCTCCATCTGCTCTTTTCTATGAAGGAACATCCCCCCACACCCTTCCCGTATCCCAGACGCTCCTCTGCCCTCCCCACCACGGGCGGCTTGTGCCTGGCTTGTTAGAAGGCTGTCCAGGCGTCTCTAGGATAAGAAAACAGTGAGAAAATTGAACCAAAGGGGAACTGGAGGGGGACAGGTATGGTGAGAATGTCCCCTGTGGGCAACTCTCCGTAATTTTGGAGCCACTTGTCTGTTTGATGGATGATTCAGGCCTGCTGTTGGGATAGCTCCTCCTTCCGGCTCCTGCTGCTGCCTTGAGGAAATGTCACTGTTTGTCGCCCCTGAACCCGAAATCAGGTGCCAGGAAGAGAAAAGGCCAAATCAGATTTTTGAGTTATTTATATTTTCTGTCTGGTAACAAGCTGATAGGATAAGTGAGAAGGAACTAAGAGAAATTGTTTCTCACTGGGGTTTCGGTGTTCTCGAGATAACTAGTAATCCTTTCCTGAGAAAGACAAGTTAGTTACTTGTTGCCTTAGGCCTTGTTAGTGTCACCTTAGGGTACAGGTGGGAAGGAAGCAGAAGGACTGTTTGGAGGACCTTAGGGACATTTTTTTCCAACATGATTGCTTTTCTCAGAATTTTGCAGAGGCAGTGAAATGTTCCCAGTTACAAGAGGTAACAGCAGAAAAAAAGGGAACAAACAAAAACCCCAAAATTGAAATCCAGAATCTTCAGAATCCTCCTGGGATTGAGAAGCCAGGGCCATTCTTTTGGTGGAAGGTGAATCGGCACTTTTCTCACTTTCTCACAGTTTGTCTTCCTCTGAGGTAGATGTTGCTTTAGTTTCTCTGCTGGGTCGGCCCTGTCAATGAAGCATCTCGTCGGTGGCGATCACTCAGAAAGGCCCGAGCTCCGTTCTGACTGTAGGTGACACTGAGAGGCTGACGGGATGCCTGTGGGGTTGTATTGCCCGCCCGTCTCCCCACTCTTGGAATAATCCACTCTTTGTCCTCTGCCAGCACCACGGCTCCATCACCACACCTCTCGGGGGAGTAAACTTATAAATGATAGACTCAGGAAAAAAATACCTGAAGCTTGAAGAGAAACCAGGGATAAGATGACCCCCTCACCTGTGGCAGCCAAAGGACTCTACAGAGTGGTTTTGCTTCTGTTAGGATCAAAATCTTAAATGCTGTTAAGGTCCGCTGCTTGTAAGCTTTCGGAAGTCCCGCGATTCTTCTGCCTTCTAAGGCAAAACAGTTTTGGGGAAGCGCTCTCACTGGCTTGCCTGAGTAAAAGGAGATTTCTTTCATACGTCAGTCTGTTCGGGGGGCATCAGGAAGCTCGGCAGTAGACGTAACAACCAGAACTCTGACTGATCCAGTTTCAGAATGTTGGTGCAGGTGAGGGTGGGGAAGAAATGAAAATGTCACAAACAAGGGCCACGCGTTGGCCTCCAGCCCTTTCCGGGAATGGGCTGCTCAGCCCCCAAATCCATATTCTCCCATAGCTGCGTCCCATTCAGTAATGTCCCACCGTGGTCATTGGGAGCCATGGTGCCCATTCCTTGGGGCCTTCTGGATGCAGCAGGAAGGGTAGTGCCTCACGGATCATGTCAGATGACCAGAGACTTTGGTGTGGGCCAGTCTGCTAACCCACATCCGCCCTCATATCAGGGCTGATATCCCAGGGACCAGAACTTCCATGTAGGATTGACGTCCTCTATCTCAGTGCCTCAGAACGGACACCGGGGAAGGTTTTTCTTTATGGTTTATGTATCAGGATTTCTTAACAATGCAACAAACAATGTTTATAGGTTTTTTATCATTTGATCTGTGTAAAAGGTCCATCACCCTGACGGGATCAGATAGTTCATGACACTGTTTCTCTTTCCCTCTTCCTGACTTCCTTCAGCCCTTACCTTCCAGAAGTCTCTTGCTTAGTACACAGTTTTGCTTTTTTTTTTTTTTTCTCTTTTTGAGGGAGCCCTGTGGCAAGGGGGTCTTTGCACGGAGCCTTTGTTCTTACTTGTGCATTCGTTAGTTCATTCATTCATCCATTTTTAGGTAAAAGCTCAGGGTCCCGAGGAACTGGCTTCCGCAGGCACAGTGGGAATAATGGGAAGGCTGTGTCTGAATTTGCCCCACTGCTGGTGATTGTCTGCATTCCTTGGCTGGGGAGTTACAGATTTGGGGAGATTAAAACACATTCCAGCCTTCTACCCGCATAATAAACAATGAGAACATGCCTTTTCTTGCCGCAAGAATCTAGAGAAACAGAAGATGGCAAGCCTGGAGGCGCAGAAGCGGCCGCTCATGCTGGCAGCCTTGAACGGACTCTCGGTCGCCCGGGTCCCGGGGCGGGAAGAGAGCCGAGCTGATGCCACCCGAGTTCCCATGGACGAGAGGGTAAGCGCTGCGCTGGTCCAACGTGTGGTTCAGTCCCTGTGCTCTTGGGATTCCAGAGCTCGCTCCTTGCCCAGACATGCCAGCACTAAGGTTTGTTTGATGAATTAATTCTCCAATTTGAGATTAGCAAGACTCGGTGTGTGCATTGTATTAAATTGATTCTTTTTTTTTTAAATATTTTATTTATTTGACAGAGATAGCGAGGGAGGGAACACAAGCAAGGGGAGAGGGAGAGGGAGAAGCAGGCTTCCCACCGAGCAGGGAGCCCGATGCGGGGCTCAATCCCAGGACCCTGGGATCATGACCTGAGCCAAAGGCAGATGCTTAACGACTGAGCCACCCAGGTGCCCCTATTAAATTGATTCTTTCCAGCATCTCCAGTTCCTTAGTCAAGTTGGCGCAGTGACGTCTGCCTCACGGGACCAGCCCCCTAACAAGCTGCGTGGCCTTGGTCTAGTCACTCCATTTCTTTGGGCCTGTTTCTATTCTTGAAAAACGAGGAAGTTAAGCCATTACGGTAGCTCTCAACCTCTGTGAATTTTGGAAACCATTATCCTTTCTTAGGGAGTGATTATCTTACCCATACATTTATAGAATTCTTTTAATAGACCGTCCCCTTGTTTGGCTATAAAACGTGGCTGATTTATAATTGTTAGGAAAATGCATGGTGAGAACTTTGGTTTTGAAAAGTGGGAAGAAGCTGCCTGCTAGTGTTTTAGAGGTGAAGAAAGGTATTCCTTTAGTTCTTAGAAGTTACTGTCCGGTTAAGAAATATGTGTAAATTTAATAGAGTGCTAGTAACATTTCCATTTGAGACTTCTGCCAGTATATATGAAGCATTAGAAAGGTTTAAACCTTTCTAGAAGGGACTTTAGCGGAATCATGTAATCCAGCGAATACCATGTGTTTGTAATTAGTAATTTGGCCATGGGAAAATAAAAGACAGGATCTCATCCTCAGAAATAGGAACTGTGGACCAGTATCATCTTAAATTTAGCTCAAAAAAACCCCCCCAAAACCACACCTGCTCTGGAAGTGGAGAAAAGGATGTTTGGATAATTGGGATGAGCAATTAGTCCTTCTTATCACTAGGACTTTAAACAGAGGTGTTAATAACGAAAATATTGATTTTGAATTTCACTTCTTGCCTGGCCTTACTGACCACTTCTGTCTAAAGTGTGAGTGAGAAGGAAGTGGGTTATTGGGCCAGAGAAACTAGCAGTATGGTGAATAAGGAGACCAAATAACCAAGCATTCGTTGTAGCTCTTGAAACTACTTATTAACACGATCACTGTAAATATTTCAAGGGATCTGACTCATTGGAGTTTTTGGGTAAGGTAATCCGGAGAGCTGAAGATTAATTTCTGTTGCAGTTCAGGACCCTGAAGAAAAAGCTAGAAGAGGGAATGGTGTTCACAGAATATGAGCAAATTCCAAAGAAGAAGGCGAATGGCATTTTCAGCACCGCTGCTCTGCCCGAAAACGCCGAGCGAAGCCGCATCCGCGAGGTGGTCCCCTACGAGGAGAACAGAGTGGAGCTGATCCCGACCAAAGAGAATAATACAGGTTACATCAATGCCTCCCATATCAAGGTGAGAAGGGGAGCGTGTTGGGGAGGCTCGTGGACGACTGCTGGGTTAGAGGTAAAAATGCAGGGAGAAAAAAATCGTAGGGCTCCGAGGGAGCATCTTGGCTCGTCCCCAGCCCCCGAGGGAGTGTTTTTGAACTCCCGTGCGTCTTAGCCAACTGGAAGGGCATGTCTATCACTGCAGAGAGAAGCAAGCCTCGCAGCCTCCGGGAAAACCCCAGGTCAGCTATTTCTGCAGCCCGCTCCCCACCGAGGATTTTAGTTTTTCCTCTCTCTTTGTTAGAACTCCCTAAACGCTCACGAGGAAAAGCCCAGGATTGTCCTCTTTGGTTCGTAATGGGCACACGGTGGAGACTTTGGAAGTCGCAGGCACCGTGTTTCTCCTGTCATTGCAGCTTTTTGGATGTTCAGGAGCCACAGAAACTTACCGATTCTCCCTGGTACTGCCACGGGTTACGTGCTGTCCCACCGAAGTCCCGAATTTGCATGTTATTTAGGAGAGCGGACGTACTGAAACACAAGCCATAAAGGTGTGGTTGGTAGTGAACTCTGCAAGATTGGCCGCGTTATTCAGTGTGTGAATATCATTAAATTTTTGCTAGTATTTTGGATACTCAGATCTTCATATCTCAGTATTTCATCAACTTTAAAATTAGCGTAGCTCGCCCCCAGCTAGAATTTAGAGTTCTAGATACATGTGTCTCTGGTTCAGTGTTTCCTAAACGGCTTCCCTTCCTCAGTCTTCCTAGTAATAGAATGTCAGTGTATGTGCACTGATCTCCAAAGTGGGAGAAGTTATTCACATACTGATACTATAGCAGGGTGTGTTGTTTCGTTTTGGTTTTTAAGATTTTATTTATTTATTCGACAGAGATAGAGACAGCCAGAGAGAGAGGGAACACAAGCAGGGGGAGTGGGAGAGGAAGCAGCAGGCTCCCAGCGAAGGAGGGAGCCCGATGTGGGGCTGGATCCCAGGACCCTGAGATCAGGCCCCGAGCCGAAGGCAGACGCTTAACGACTGAGCCCCCCAGGCGCCCCTACAGCACAGTGTTTTTAAATAATACACAGTTCATGTTAATAGTCTTTTATGATCATAACCTTAGAAATCTGTGTCTGGCCTTGTTGGGAGTTATTCCTTTTCTTCATTGGACTTTCCGACTGTAGCTGAATTTTTTTTTTTTTTTTAAGATTTTATTTATTTATTTGACAGGCAGAGAGGCAGCCAGCGAGAGAGAAAGCACAAGCAGGGGGAGTGGGAGAGGAAGAAGCAGGCTCCCAGCGGAGCAGGGAGCCCAATGTGGGGTTCGATCCCAGGACCCTGGGATCACGCCCTGAGCTGAAGGCTGACACTTAACGACTGAGCCCCCCAGGCGCCCCTGTAGCTGAATTTTTGGTAGATCCCTTTGAGCTTCTAAAATCCAGCCAGAGGTCTGCTGCGTGTATCCCTTGTAATAGTTGGAGGACAGAATAGGAAAAGAATACTGTGGTTGGACGTAGGGGTTTTGTACACAGAGCATAGATAACTACACGTATATTTTCAAGTACCAGAAAGTACTGTCAAAAAATATGGAGGAGTAACTATTATGGATCATATTGAGTATTTTAGTCCCATTTTTGAGAGTAAGAACTAAAACCATAAAAACTATAAAACATTTCCTGGGCTTAATTTAGATGATGAAATAATAACCAAAATCACGAATCAAACAAAGCTGCAAATCGCACAGCTGCCCCTTGGTAGAATGTCTTTGGAATAGGACATGGCGATACTGTGCTGTCTTCTTCTTTGGGCCAAATGTCCTTCATCATTTTCCATCTGCTGTCTGGAAGAGCTGTCACTCTGCATCAGCTGCGCCCATTGGGTGTCGTTAACAGAAGCGTCCCCTTCCTCTATATTCTCCGAGGCTTACATTTCATCTCGTGGATCGGGTTAGACATGGGTGCATTTAATAGACCCATAGAGCTTGCAAGAACTTGTCCTTGCGTTTTTGAGTAGAGTTGTATATCTTGCCAGTGTTTTCTCCCTGGGTTCCAAGCAGCTATTAACACAGAGCAGAGACTGATTTGCTCCAGCGGTAGAATCATCACATCTGTGAAAATCTACCTCAGTAGCGTTGGTCGTTGCGTTTTTAATGCAGTTTTTAATGGTCTCCTGTCAATACTTGGAATTTGCTGAAAGGCCCCAGGCAGCCGCATACTCTGGAAGTATTTATGGTTCCTATATGTTGGGTGCCAGAGAGGCTAATGTTGAAAATCACAATTCCACAGATAAATGAAACTCCTAGCCAGCCAGCCAATATATGAATGTTATCTCCCACCAGTACTTGGAAAATGGATTCTGCTTGCCAGCTTTGACCTAAACATGTCTTGTGTAATGAGACAATAACTGACATTGTTTTTGTTGGAATCGAGTTTAGTATATAGTTTCATAAAGTAAATGAGGGAAAAAAGTTTCAAACAATGATCAGTTCATGCTCCAAGAACTATCTTGAGATTTGCGCTGGTGGACGTCTGAGGAGGCCTGACTTTGCACCAGAATGGAAAGAAACACAGAACACCCCCGAAGGGCACGATTTCACCCTGACAGCAGGACCTTCAACACTTTGGGCACCGCTTACTCAGGATTCTCTGCCACTAATACCTAGAGCTGCACAATTATCCTCCCAAGATCCCCTGGCTGCGTGGGGCTCTACTTTTATTATCTAGAATCATCTCATGACTCCCAAGTTGGTTTGGATACTGTGGTGCTGCACAAGGGGGAAGTTAACAGTCAGATATCATGTATTGTTGGTGTAAGTACCTTCGTAACACCTGTGCCGTGTATGGCGCCGTGGAGTTGCGGGAACGACGGGCGTTTGTGACACGGTTCATAGCAGGTCATGGGCGCAAAGACATCGCTTCCAAAGGCATGTTGTTCCATGGTACACTTTTTTTTTTTTTTATCGTGTAAATGAATGCCGGAGAGTACTGTGCCCTGGACTGTGGGTCACAATATAATAGTGGGCTGTGAAATCAATTTAGTAATCAGGAACCTGTGTGTGTGTGTGTGTGTGTGTGTGTGTGTGTGTGTGTGTGTGTGTGTTTTAAAGGAAATAGACTAGATAGGAGGAAAGAATAGAAATGATCAGAGTACATTGTACATAGTAAGTACAAGTGTTGTTAGGTTATACACACCCATAGGGTCATGTGCTGTGTGTGTGTGTGTGTGCATGTTTTTAACACTCACTAGTTTGTATATAATTACTGTAAATTACAGACAAAAAAATCGGTGTATTTTAATAGGCTTGGGTGGCAAAAAGTATTTTCATGGGAGAATGTGTCACCAGCCTTTTCGATAATGGCACAAACCCATTTGGCCTAAAAAATATTACCCAAGGTTTTCAGGTAGAGACAGATGGACCCCTGGTCAGCAGACAGTGCTGTCCTGGATTCGGGGTTCATTTACCCTTGCTTTCCTTGGTTTCCAGGTGGTGGTTGGTGGGGCAGAATGGCACTACATAGCCACTCAGGGGCCCCTGCCACACACGTGCCACGACTTCTGGCAGATGGTGTGGGAGCAGGGAGCGAACGTGATCGCCATGGTCACCGCGGAAGAGGTAAGGACAGCCGTCTGTTCCGGGGGGGCGGGGGGGGCCTCTGGTGACCTCGGTGCCTCATCCTACTTCCTACAGCACCATTTCTCTGCGAATCTTTTTTCTCTCTGGCACGCGTTTCTTTTCTCTTCTCCCACATAGATTTGTTTTATTTCCCAAAGATAATTTATTGTCGTATCCCATTTTCCTCCAGCTCTTTAACGCTTTTCCTTAGACTGCCATAAACTAAAATCAATCAGACAAACAACTAAGAACCAAACTTCGGTGCAGCCAGCTCGCTCCTGTGCGCCAAACAAAGCACTCATCTTTCCCATGGAATCTGAGGGAAAACTTTGGGGCTGCGGTGGGTAAATCAGCACGCATTCCCAGCCTCAGGCATGGCCAGCCCCACACGCCTTCATGCTTATCAGCTGAAAAGAGACCAGAAACTCTTGTTCCTGTAGAGGTCTCTATTCTTTGGGGAGAGGGGAAAAAAAATCTGTTTCTTTCTTTGCCAAGTCAAACATGGTTTTTCTGTTGTAACTAGAGAACTCTGCGTGGTATTATAAAAACTGGCACACGCCTCCGGTCAACCTAGCAGTTTGCTCGGAGCTCACTGTCTTTAAGGGAAGAAGTTGTGTATTTCTTCTCTTGTCACGTTCTCTTTTTTTTTTTTTTTTTAACCACTTCCTTTTTTTTCCTTTCATGAAATTTTATTGACGTTTTGAAGTCATTTAGGGAACAGCTTCATCTGTCTTTCACCAGTATCTAAGGCATACCCCCTTCCTTCAAATTTTTAAAGGCCGGGAGCAGAGTGAACTGGGAAAAAAGAAGAAAAAAAAAAAGTCACATTTCCTTCATTGTTCTGAGCAGTTGCTTTCCAGAACAAGCCCTTAAGCAGAGAGTGGTGAAAGGCACTTCAGGCCCTAAAGCCAGTGGTACTTCTCTCTCAGCTGACCCGTTTGACCTTCCCACGAAGAGTAAATTCTCCATAAAATCTCTAGAATCGTCTTATCAAATCGCATTACTGGAAGGGATTCATTCAACTCAAGGCAGTGGGTCGTCGGTGCTGACCTCAGGGGCATGGTGGCCGACAAGACAGGCATGATCCCTGTCCCCAGGGAGCTGCTGTCCTAGTGGGAGGGACCATACAAAATGAACAAATGAAGCTCCGTAGGGGTCACGGCTGCGAAGGAAGCGGAAGGGGTGGTGGGATAGAGACTGGTGGGGGTGCTACTTTCAATTGGACGCACAGCCAGGGGCCCTCCAAGAAGGTTGCAGCTGAGCTGAAACCCGGGCGACCAGAAGGGGCCAGCGTGACAGACACGAAGGCTGGTGATCTGTGTGGCAGCCAGAGGCTGACAGTCTCTTGGAATTTGTAATCCACTTGGCCACTCAGAAGTGATAGAAATGAAAGCCTCAGCTAAACCGACTTTCACAGGGTTGGTCAGTAAAAGAGGCAGGTGTGCTTCAGACTGGAGACTCGTTCATGCAGATAATCAGGGCGGGAGCGTTGGTGTCACCCGTGGGTGTGTGGCTTTACGCGGGGAGCCATCAGGGCTCCTGGGAGGAGTAGCCCCAGTGCGCGGGCCCCCTCCCACAGCTCTGCCCGCGGCTCAGCCCTCCTCCGGCTCCTCCCACCTCCTGCTCTGGGGCTCCTTCCAAGCCACCGTCTGATCCACTCACCACTCCACTGGTAGAACTGTGCAAACCTCAAAAATAGACCCCGTTTTGTTCCTGCCTCTGGTCCCTCTGCACTAGCTCTTCTTTCTCAAGTTCAGCTGCAACTCAGTGGTCAGTCTTTGGAATATTTCCTTGGTGTAACTACCATCGTGAAGGTTATTAGGTCTTAGCTTCAATTCAGGGGATCCCCTCTGTGATGGAGACTGCACAGTGTCCTGAGTTAGTGACCTAGAAGCTACTCATTTCCTCCGTCCTCAGATTTTAAGATGAAGAGGATAAGAGCTTCCCCTGACTTATTTCCGATTTTGCTTTTGTGTGTGATTCAGGAAGGTGGAAGAACCAAGAGCCACCGATACTGGCCCAAACTGGGTTCCAAGCACAGCTCCGCCACTTATGGCAAGTTCAAGGTCACCACAAAGTTCCGAACAGATTCTGGTTGCTATGCAACCACAGGCTTGAAGGTCAAGCACCTTTTGTCTGGGCAGGAAAGGACGGTGTGGCATTTGCAGTATACGGACTGGCCAGATCACGGCTGCCCAGAGGACGTCCAAGGATTTTTATGTAAGTTTTTTCTTCCCAGTCAAAATTTTACCACCTGCATCAATGGTCTGATCAGTCGGAAGGGAAAGGGAAAGAGAGGATGCTTTCTCCTAAGTGGCAGAAGTATTATGTCATTGAAATACATGTCCCTCCATATGGTATGAACAGAGAAGAATAATACGTGTCATTTATCACAGTCTCCTTACCTTTTCTCCAAATAAGCTGAAACTGTGGTAAACTAGTTCGTTCTATCTTGATGTAGGCCTGTAGGTAGTCATTAATAAATGGCTACTCTGACGATGTCACTTGTCTGACCCTTGAAAACATGCTAAGTGAAAGAAACCAGACACAAGAGGACAAATATTATATGATTCCATTTTAATGAAGTATCCAGAATAGAAGACTTCACAGAGGTAGAAAGGGTGGTAGAGGTTCCAGGGACCAGGGGAACGGGGGGAAGAGGAAATAGGAAGTTGTTATTTGATGGGTACAAAGTTTCTGTTTGAGGCAATGAAAACATTCTAGAATGGGTACTGGTGATAGTTACACACAACCCTGTGAAAAACACTTATTTTTTTTTTTTTTATTGTTCATGGGGGTTTGCAGCTCATAAGCCCTGCATTTCCCTTCCCAATAGCAGAAATCTCAATGAGTACTTTCTGATTACGTCTGATTAAGATACTGGGGATTATTGAAATCAGCTTGTTTTTGAAACTATCATTTTTGAATTCATCCTTTTATATATATATTTCTGAGTATGGTTTTCTTCGAAGCTCGTTGACCTACAATATCTGCAGTACTGTATTTGAAAAGCCAGAAACGGAGTGCGTGCCCACTGCTCCGTAGGCTGTGGGTGAGGCTTTAGGTGCCGGAGGCCGGCTCTGTGTGGGAGGCACTCACGGTCTCCTGAGAAAGGCAGGCCAGGGAGGACAGGCCGGAGGTGAGATCTGACACTGCCATCTGCTTTTTGGGGATGGCTACAATGCTCCCCTTCCTTTTCCACAGTCTCACGTAATTGTCCTGCACTCGTGGGGACACCCCATTCCTTCCTCCCCCGGTGAGGCCGTGGGCTCTCGGCAGACTCAGTCCCTGCTGTGTGGGTGACGCTCTGGCTGACAGAAGACAACAGTGGGAACATCATCTGGATATTGGAGACCGTCAGACCCTTGATTTTATCTTGGTACTCACTTAGAAAGGAGGTATGCAGAGAGGAGAAGGGAGAGAGAGAATAGGTTTTCAAGAACCTAAAAGTCCCATTTCACAGGTTCCAGTGGGAAGCGCTGATGTGTACCCGTTCACTGACACAAGTACTTCATTTCCCAGCGGGGCAGTGACGACGGGACTGCGAGGGGGTGGCCACTGACAGAGAACAGAAGGGTGATGGGAACCAAAGGACACAGAGCAAGATCTAGAGAGGGTTAGTGCCTCACCTGAGGTCACACAGTTATCTGCAGCTCAGAATATTCATAAAGAGGGCAGGGACCTTTGAAGAACTTTCTTTCCTCCTAACAGTGCTCTTTTTAATTTTTTTTTCTGGTAATCTTTTGCTAATTGATTTACTAGAATTCTCTCCAAGATGCAGAAAGTGGAAACAATAAAAATAGATCCGTTTGATGATTGGCAAACAGTCAATAGACTCAATCTGATAGAAGATTGAGTCGATAAAGTGATTAAAATTATAGTCTGATCTCAATCAGAACCAATTTAAGGAAGTCCCATCTAAATTACTGAAAAACATAGAAAATTTTTTAAAAGATTTATTTTTATTATTTTAGAGAGAGGGTGTGCGGGGTGGGGGGGTGGGAAGAGGCAGAGGGAGGGGGGAGAGAGAATCTCAAGCAGACTCCCTGCTGAGCACAGAGCCCCACGCGGGGCTCGATCTCACGACCCTGAGATCATGACCTGAGCCAAAACCAAGAGTCAGATGCGTAAGGCACTAAGCCACCCAGGTACCACCATAGAGAATTTTTTTTTTTTTAAGATTTTATTTATTCATTCGACAGAGATAGAGATAGCCAGCGAGAGAGGGAACACAAGCAGGGGGAGTGGGAGAGGAAGAAGCAGGCTCATCGCGGAGGAGCCTGATGTGGGGCTCGATCCCACAACGCCGGGATCACGCCCTGAGCTGAAGGCAGATGCTTAACTGCTGTGCCACCCAGGCGCCCCCCATAGAGAATATTTTTAAACAATGTAAGTTTATTTATGTTTCTAAGAAACCCAGTGTCCGGGGGGCCTGGGAGGTCTTCAAAATGTTGGATCTTCTGGGTTCTTAGGAATTTAAAAAGATTCTTGCCTGTGCTTAAATTAGATTCCCTGGAGGCAGGGGACTCAGGGCACATTGTCGCCCAGCCTGGAGAAGTCTTCACTGAATTACAGCTTAAGAACTTTATTAACGTGACTGCTAGAGAAAGCATCCATTTTAATCCAGTTTCTCTGTGTTTTGTGAAATTCCGTGTGGTGGTAGCATCTGCTTTATGGATCAATATTCCTTTTCCTTCTTAAATTTAGCACGAGGAAAAAACCCTCTCTTTTGCGTGTGAACGTTGCCTTTTTTGACAGTGTGTACAGAGCGCCACCAAATTGCTTTCCCCTCTTACAGAAAAATTGTGAGAATTCCACACACGATATTTAGCTCACGTTGGTCCCGGATGCTAACTACTCTGCCCGGTCATCTCCGATTGCCTTCCCTCTGTTTCGTTTTGTTCTAGCTCATTTTACATTACTGGTGGTGATGGTGATGGTGGTAATCGTTTATTCGGGTAGCCTACTTCAGATGACTTTGTAATTGCATAAGGTGATAAAAGCACAAATAGGAGTTCGTATTAATTGTATGTAAACAGATGCTTCTGAGTTACGAGACGGGTTTGACCTCACTTTTTTTTTTTCTCTCCAACAATTCGAGCGCTTCCGCAGTCTTGTTTACAGTGCTGCGTTGGGATGAGGTTTTCTGAGTATCAAGAGCCTTCAAATCGTTCTCTCCCCTGAGCTAGCTACTATAAAATCTCTGTTACTAATTGCCTTTGTCCGGTCCTTGGACTGTATGAGGATTACAATTTTATAGACTTTTCCTTTTTTTCATGACCATGAACAAGAGAAGTCGTTAAGGCTTGTGCTGCTGTAATTTTTCATTCGTGCCCCATTGGAATAGTGAGCAGACCCCCACACAGCCCTGCCGAGCCGGGCAGATGTCAGGAGGGATGCAGGAGGTGACAGGACCCCTCCACTCCACACACACGTCGCCTCCAGAAAGGGGAGGGCTCATCTTGAGCTGCTAACGTAACCACGTGGAATCTAAGCTGAGAAGCAGGGCTCCCACCCCCCAAGTCTATTTTTAAATCTAAAAACAAAGTCAAGCCTCAGTTGACATTCACTCATTCAGTGAGGGGAAGGAGGAAGGGGCAGATGGATGCTCTTTCCACCAGAAATTGGCTCTGACAGGCGGGCGTTTCAAGGGGACCTAGCTGGTGTTCTGATCCCAGTCTGTTAATAGTAGGAATTGCTGTAAGTAATGTCGAGAATCATCTGCTTGGGGGACTTTGGGATTTGCGGAGGGGAAAACAGAATTTAATTTTTAAAAAAGAACTATTTAATTTAAAGAACAAATTCTCCCGTGGACTAATTGACTCCCAGCTGGTCCTTTCTGGATCCAGGACTGTATGGCGGGTACCAGCCAAATAATTAGTGTCTTGTAAGAACTGTAAATTATTGTCACTTAAAAAAGAAAAAAGAAAGAAAAAGATTCACCCTTGGTTTTTTCCCTCCCCCTCCTCCTCCTCGTATGCAAAGCCATGTAGGACTTTGGTGACGGGATTTGCACTGTGTCTTGCAGCCTACTTGGAGGAGATCCAGTCGGTCCGTCGCCACACCAACAGCATGCTAGAAGGTACCAGGAGCCTGCACCCCCCGATCGTCGTCCACTGCAGCGCCGGGGTGGGGCGGACCGGCGTGGTCATTCTTTCCGAGCTGATGATCTACTGCCTGGAGCATAATGAAGTGAGTCATTCAAGGCTTTCCTGAATACTCCACCTTGGGGACCAGTCTACATCGCAGCCAGACCTGCCCCTGGGCCCTTTTCATTTCCAGGGCTTCATTTCCTGTCTTCTGACTAGAGTTTTCCAGATCCATGATTGGCCTCTGACATTTACAGCCTTTCTTATCTTTCGCCTTTCTCCGCTCCGTGTAGACACGCAGACAGCACACAGGAGAAAGAGATGAAAGTGTGAGACAGGAAACATGGAGAAAGTCTGATCTGCATCACATGTGCTTCCAGAAGTCTGTGGTGTTTTGCAGCCGGTCTGGTTTTATTGTGGGTCATCGTCCACGGTGGTGATCTGGTCACCGGGAGTCTAGAGGCGACTTGCGTTTCTGGGAAGTGTTTTGGCCGAAATCCTATGTGAAAATGTGTGTAGTTGATCCCTGTCTTTCATTCTGCAGAGAGAGGTTTCATTTGGAGGGTGGCTTGCTCTCGTCTGGACCGGCAGTGGGGTGGCGCAGCAGGGTAGAGAACCTGAGCGCACAGACACGGCCTGCCCTTGCCAAGGCTGGGCACCTCGCTCTCCTCCCCACCAGAGTGGGCTGCGGCTGAGCCTGCTGCTCGAGTCAGGGACTTGTACAGAGGGGCTTTTGATTTCACGGCGATGAGATCAAATCAAATCCAAGGCCGAAGACCCATTCTTCTGCCTTCTATTCACACGGGTCTTCGGGGGTTTCAGATGGCTTTGCTGATTTTGTTGATGTTCTTAGTTGGGGGTCTTCAGAGCAGCCGTGTAGAGAAGCCAGGCACGTGTCAGTCGCCCTGTTTTACAGAATTGGAAACTGAGGCCCAGAAACAACTTAGTGACTTGTTCCGTGCCACATGGCTCTCAAGCAGTGGTGCTAAGGTGAGAAGTGAGGCCTTCTACCTCCCGGTCCCGAGTTCTTTCCTGTCTTCCCTCTGCCGGCAGATGCCAAGTGCCATTGGTTCTTGTTCTGTTCCCAGATTACACCGCTCGGAGAGTCCAAGGAAACTTTGGAAGTGGCTCATTAGTTGTTAAATTAGGGAATGTGACAGTGCACGTTCTGTGAAAGAATTGATACAATCTTCGTGTTTACGCCATAGTACCAGTGGTTTGAAAATCAGATTAAATATTGCCCCACGAAATTTCTTATATTGAAACTTCCAGGAAAACAATAAATACCAAGTTTGGACATGTTCAAAGGATTTTTAAACTCTGCCTATACAAAGCTCCTTTTGGAAACTTTGAATCCATATATATGTAGGTGCTACTAAAAAGTAGCATCCGTGGGGCACCTGGGTGGCTCAGTCGGTTGGGCGTCCGACTCTTGGTTTCAGCTCAGGGCAGGATCTCGGGGTCATGGAATCAAGCTCCGCGCTTAGCGGGGAGTCTGCTTCTTTCTCTCTCCCTCTTCCTCTGCCCCACCCTGCTCGCATGCTCTCTCTCTAAATGAAGTAAATCTCTAAAAAAAAAAAAAAGTAGAATTGGGGTTATACCAAAAGTGGCCTCTTTTTAAAAACAAACATTCTGTTGATGAGCAAAATGCCCATTGCAGAATTAGCTGAGACTACCTAACAGGAATTTGGTCATCTTCTGTGAGTTTTTATCCTTTTGTCTCACATCATGAGATTTCTTGATTATTTGCTCCCCTGTCCCTTCTAGAAGTCTCTAGAAGGGTCTAGGAGACTGAATAGTTTGCCACACTGAGTTCCAAAGTGACTCAGTGCTGGGGAGATGGGAAAAGAGAAAGTAGAATCAGGGTATGTATGACCTGAGTATATCCAAGTTCCTCCAGAGACACCAGTGGGCTCCAGAGGAGGAGAAAGGGCCTATCGTCATCTCCTCCCCACTTAGCCATCTTATCACCCCCGTGTGTCACTGTCTTCCCCACAGTCCCCTTGTGTTCTCCATTCCATGTGAACTCTTCCTCTGCCCACCCCCTGCTCCTTCTGTCCGTCTTGTCTGACATGAAAGATGGTTCTGTTCTGAGCTCTTTGGAGACCCATCAAAAGCTGAGCCTCAGTAATGTGATAACATGAAGGCTCACTGGCCACCAGATGTTACTGGCCCAGTAGAACATAAACAGCCCATGTCTGAGCCAGTGTGGTACTGAGTGAGGGATTCAGCCATTAGGGCCTTGCATGGACTTGGGGAGGGCTCAGGGTGATTAAATTCTCTACAGTGTGTCCAAACACAGTGGATTTTCCTCAATGCCCAGTTGCACGCCAGAACATTCTTTGCTGGAACACGGTCAGTCCAGAAAGGACTTCTGTTCCCATTGATACTCAAAGATAGCAAGATGACTCATATTGTTCACTTCCCTTTCCCTAGCACAAATATAGCCAGCCTTATCTGCCCCATTTCCCATCGCTGCTCTTGGTAGATGGTTAGGGAGAAAAAAGTTTTCTACTTTGTTCTGCTTCAGGCCTGGCTAGTAGGACCCAAACCCTTATTTCAAGAGAAGAGGGGAACATGTTCAGCTTGTTTGTTTCCTAAGCAAAGATTTTGACAAATAAATGTGAAATTGTGTGTTCCGTTTTTTTCCTCTTTAAACATCCCTGCCTTCTTAACATGGCTTCTGGATTTAGCAAACTTTATATTTTAGTCTGTAATCCGTACAGTTTAGTTTTGTCAGTGAAATGCCTTTTCTTTTTCCTGGGATAAAGATGATGCAGCCCGGTTAGGTAGCTGTGAGGTGGGGGTGGGAGGGACCTCCCAGGCTACTCTGACAAAACTCTTCGCAGCCCACCACTTTGGGTCACTGGATGTTAGCTTGACATTTTAATGCCTATACTTTTTTTTTTTTTTTTTTAAGGAAGCACTAGTTTTATGGTTTGCGATACTCTCCTTTGCCCGCCGCCCCTCCCCCTCGATTTAGCTCTCTGTCCTAGATTAGCTCATTATAAAAGGTTCGGTTCTCACTAGCCAAATAATGAGATGTCTTATCTTGCTGCTTTTCTGAGGAAGTTATCCCTTCTTTGTGGAGTAGAGAGGAGAAAATGCCTTCTAGACAAGACTGAGCAAACACCAGCTGCTGCGTGATTCCTTGGGGTTAGGGACAGTGGACAGCAGAGACTCTGGGAGTGAATCTTCAAGGCAACTAGGATTCTCGTTGATTACCAGGGGGAACTTTGTCTTGTCTCTAGACTGCCGCTTATCAGATAATATACTGTCTTCAGGGCTGCTCTTGCAGGCTCTGAGATGGTAATGACCATGATGGTGGGTGGGGCTGGGGGTGGTGGAGGTAGAGGCGGTGGGTGTGATGATGGTGCAGGAGATGACGGTGGTGTAGGAGATGATGGTGATGGAAGTGGCAGAGGTGGAAGGGATGATGACACAGTGACAATATTACAGTAACAACCACCAACCTATAGTGAATGTTCACCACGTGCCAAGACCATTCTAGGAGCCGTACAACTCAAGTAGCCTTCCCAGTAACCCGATGAGAGAGGTCCTGGTGACGCCCTTGTGTGACAAAGAGATTCTGAGGCACAAGTAGATGAAGGGACACATCGCTGTCCCACAGCCAGGAAGTGTGAAGGCCGGGTTTGGCAGATGAAGCCTGACCCGAGCCTGCGCTCTTCACTTCTGTGTGACCCTGCCTCCCTGCCAGACCCTTGACGGGAATGGGGGAGAAGCAGCTTTAATCTGTCCTTGTATCTTCAGCGCCCAACTCAGTACTGCTCATCGAGCATTAGGCTCTTACATCAGTTCGCTAGCAGGTGCCTGTGGGCTCTGCGTCACGGTGTCAGTTACCTTGGAGTGCCACGTAGGCAGAGACCCCCTAGTTCGAAGCTTATGCTATAGGCTGTGTACTTTGACTAACAATTTGAGGATTCACGTGCCTTTTTCTCTTTCCTGATTACTGGGGACTTTAAATCTGTGGTGTGCATTATTTAACTGTTTTTGGAGAAGAGCAACCAATCAGGCTGGCGT
Source organism: Ursus maritimus (assembly GCF_017311325.1). Lineage (NCBI taxonomy): Eukaryota > Metazoa > Chordata > Mammalia > Carnivora > Ursidae > Ursus > Ursus maritimus. Next base: position 90,611,207 of record NW_024424452.1, read on the forward strand.
GTCCTGTGTCATAGCGACACAACGTTTGGAAGTAGCTGAAATGACTCGTAAAAGTAAAGACACACAGCTGAGTTTGTTTCCTGGGGGCAGAGCTCGCAGAGTAGGGGCAGTGTGCTGAGGCCATGCTGGCTTTGCCGACGCCATGATACTTCTGCTCTGACTGGTCCAGGAGGATGGAAACGACTCGACTGAGCCTCTTGGTCCGCTCCGACTCCCGACGGTTCGCCATGTTAATTCCCTTCCTTGAAGCTGCTTCTGTATTCTCAACGAATTGACACACAAGCAGTCTCATTTAAAATAGGAGCTACTTTTAATGAAAGTTTTTCACTCTAAGTATGACTGTTGTGATGGGCACTGGGGTGTGGTATGAAGTGCTGAATCTCTATTGTACACCTGAAGCTAACATTACACTCTATGTTAAGTAACTGGAATTTAAATAAAAACTTAAAAATACCCAGCAAAGAAAAGCTGCGAGAAGCAGCCCAGTTCTCCTGGAGAAGACCCCAAACATTTGAATTGGTAGTATTTCTGAACTTGGGTGTGAAGGGTAGAGATAAAAACAGAAGGACCAACTGAATAAAAAATCAACCAGCCAACCAACCAACCAACCAACACGACTGTGTTCAGAGATTGTACTTGGATGTTTTAAAGGTTTCCCCATAAATTATCTCACTTGATAATGACCATGATCCCGGGAGGCAGCAGGATAGGTATGATTGTTCCAGGTTCATCAATATTAATGAGTAGTCTTTATTAAGAACCCGGTGTGTGCCGGACACTGTGCTCAGTGCTTCACCTGCATCTCATTGTTGGATCCCATGAGGCGGGTACTACGGATCGCCCGCTGCTCTTGCTGAGGAAGTGTGGCTGACCTGGGCAAGGCCACGCGGATGTTGGAGGAAAGCGTCACTATTCTTATTGTACAAATGAAGAAACTAAGACCCCAGAGGTCTTAAATCCTACTGCTGAGTCCTGGTGGAGTTGAGAGTACCAGTCCGGTGTAAGAAACTGCAGCCTCTGGGTTTTCTCGAACAGGCGGGTGTGTATTAAAAGCATCACACCAGTGCCAGTGGCACGTGACCACCAGATTCTCCAGGTGCTGGTAGGAGGTCTTTGATCGGGAAACCCTAGAGGGGCCGAGCCCTTGGCTTTCTCTTGTACCTACAAATGGGCAGTGAGCAAACGCTTCCCAGATGAGGGAATGAGGAAGGACCCAAGGGCAGCTCCTCATCTCAGGATCTTGTGCTTCTTCTCTTTTCTTGCAGAAGGTGGAAGTGCCCATAATGCTGCGGCTCCTCAGGGAGCAGAGGATGTTCATGATCCAGACCATCGCTCAGTACAAGTTCGTCTACCAAGTCCTCATCCAGTTCCTCCAGAACTCCAGACTCATTTAACCCCCCGCCCCAGCTCCTGGAAGAGGGGCCCAGCTCCATCGTGCAGTTGGGGAGGGGCCTCCAGACAACATCTGCTCCCCGAGCAGGGTGCAGATGGCCAGAGCAGGCAGGTCATGGGCTCCCTGAAGACAGGAGCCAAGAGTATTCGGAAACATCGTATATTATTTTATATGAGATAATTTATTTTTCCCCTTTTGGATAACTTTTGTGAATCATTGTAATTTCAGTTTTCACAATAATAGAGTGCTTTTCATTTGAACCATATTTTGACTGATCTGCATTGTAAATATGTCCGTAGGGAAGGTTGCCTGGTGGATCATTTGGGGGACAGAGGCATAAAGGGAACACATCTCTAGTGAAGTTGCAGCCAGATTAGTAACTGACCCTGAAATTCATCAGCCTGATCGCTCATGTCCAAATCAAAGATGGCAAGAAAATGAATTCATTCTAAAATAAAAAGGTAAGGGCCCAGGCCCTTCCCTGAAGGAAAAAATAACAACAAAAACACTATTCTCTCATATTTGGGGACTCATGAGCCTTGATGGCCAGTGGCCTCCCTTCCTCCTTTCTGCCCTCATCCTCAGCAGCTTGAGTTAAGGACAGGAACAGCCATCACCCAGGCTGAACGAGGAGCTCTGTATTACACCTTTCTCAACACTCCTTTTGGACTCTGGAGCCTGTGTTCCCTGTCGGGGACTGTACTCTCAGCATTTGCTCCTGCTCCCTGTTTGCTCAGTGGGCCCCATTCTGGTGGTCTTTGAGGCTCCGGGCCAGGCCATCTGTGCAGCTAGGCCGCCTGCCTGATTAGAGAGAAGATAATGGACCAGAGTGGGAAGAGAAAGGAGACGGGCAGGCCCTCGATATCGTTTCTTATTTAAATAGGATGTGTATGCTGGACAGGGGCCTGAAGGTCGAAGTGCTGGGTACATTCTGCCTTTCCATCAGTCACCACGTCACTGGAAAGGTTGTAAGGGAACAGTTGGGAAAGCTGATTGATGGGGCTGTTTGGCACTCAGGTGGCGGGGCCCTGGCTGGGAACCACTCCGAGTGTGAGCCCCCTCCCAGCTGTGCGGCCCTCACTGCAGGCTTCAGCCTGCAAGAGCAGCACTAAGGCCACTCAGGACCCTGTTATCCAAATTTTGGCCACTGGATGCAAGATGCGGGGATTTGTCTCGGACGAAACCCTTCACTGCTTTCCTGTTCTCTGCGCCCCCCTCTCCGGGCGCTTTGCAGCTCACTTCTGTGTCTCTTCCTGAGCCTACGCTGGTCATTGTCCTGAATTTCTTAGGTCAGTCCTACTCCACACCTTTTGCCCCTTCCTGAATTGTAGGACTTTTCCTCTCTCCTGTCTAGTTCTTGAACACAACTTTTAAACCATGGTTTTGTCCTTTGAATTGACATTCGTGGGTGTTCCCTTATGCCTTTCTCCACTGCTGCCTTCTTGCTTTGTTTTGTTCTTCCTGAGCTGAAAATGTTACGAAAGAATGGCATCAGGTCAGCCAGAAAGAGCGAGCCTGTGTGACATCCGGTGACCACGCGGCCGCAGTGGGGTGTGGAAGTGGATTCCCGGTGAACTACTTTGGAATGGTGATCCACTCAGTTTCACATCTGGCCAGGGGTTGTGGTGGTGGTTCTCGCATTTAGACTCAGAGTATCTGGTGATGAAGGGCCTCCTCCCTTCTACTCCGAAGCCTGAAGGAATCAGTCAGGGAGGGTAACTTAATTAAGCTGTTGAGATTCTGGAATTTAGGTATGTGTTCTGGAAAAGAAAACCATGAGTATGACCTGTATTTTCAATGGCGCAGAGCTCATCACCCTCACCTGGAGATGCCCAGAACTTGGATCGTTGACAGGCAAAGAGGTACCTGTGTCCCTTCCTTAGACACTTTCCCATCCTTGGGACAGTCTGCTGTCGGGGATGTTGTCACAGTTGGTCTGCGGTTACCGGCTTATCTGATGAACCACATCAGTATTTCTCCTTCGTCTCGTAGGCCCCAGCGTGGGCGCTGTGAAAACCGAGTCCCATGTGGGCAGCATGTAAAGCCGCTGTCTCTTTGAGCTCATCACACATGCTCTTCCTGTCAACCTGTCCGCCGTTGTCACTTTGTGCTACGGGAGTTGTTCGTGCGCACAACTCAGGGAGGACGTAGGTTTGCTGTCCGATTGCCCAGCGAGAGTTTCTAGCGAAACCCAAAGGAAACCACTTAAAAGTGACTCCACATATTTCATTTTTAAAAACAAATGTGTTTGCTTCTGTCGTGCATTTTGCATTCCTTTTCCCCATCTCCAGCCAGTGCCAGCACAGCTCCTGTGAAATTAACAGCAGGCATCGAAAGTCCTTCTCGTGGCATCTGCATAATAATTGCCCAGAGATGCTTTCTATCTGGGAAGCAAGCCAAGGAATAAACCTTGAAGCAAAGTGTATTAAATTAGTTATCTAGTTAGAGCTTTTGGAATGAGTTCCTGATGATGTATCAAGTCTGAAGCTGGAGCTGTCGGGGTCTATTGTTTTCTGTTTGGATTTGAAGAGAGAAAATTAAAATAGAGGGGGAGAAAAAGAAAGAGATATCCTCTCGCAGCAAAGCCATTCAACACTTTGGGGCCTCTGGTTTTGAAGTTTTCCAGTTGAAATGTTTTGTTTCTGTGATGTGCACTCATTTGGGCACAGGGACCCAGCGTTTGTCCTTGTTTCCTGTGGTCCCTGGATGGTGGGGGCTGAGTCTGATGTCTTCATCCTTGAGCAGAGCTGAGCTGAGCTTGTTGGCAAAGCTGAGCCGTGGCCCGCTGCGCTTATCGGCCCCTTGGGCTCTAAGGAGACACCACCTCCGGTAGCATTTATGTTTACACACACCTCTTTCCTTGGATAGGAGGTAAAAGAGGACTTGGCTACATTAGAGAGGGATGTCAAACATTGATTTCTTTGCAGGAGAGGGAAGAGGAGTGAGCTCCTCTTCCCAGTGAGAGAGGAACAGGAGGATGGGCTAAGGGGAAAGCAGATCCACGTGAACTATTTTGAGCACTGTGCTTCCAAGGAGCTTAAATGGACAGAGTTTGACTTTTACAAACTGTGTGATCCTAGATTTACATTAAGAAGAGGAACTAATCTTTTTTCTATGATTTATCTCTCATTGCTTGCCTGAGACTCAAGTGGCCATCTCCAGCCCCTTCTTCCACCAGCCTGGTCAGAGGGCCTTTGTGGGCTCTGTCGAAAGGGTTCCTGTGGGACCTGACCACTGGCTTCCCCAATACTCAATTTATCCTTTATCTTGTCTACTTTTAGCTTTTGAATTTGAGATTCAGTTTTAAACTCCGGGGGGTTCAGGAGGTCAGCATTTTTACCCAGCTGCCTACTTCTCTCATCTTTTCAGCTTAATGACAGGTTGACCATAGGAAATTGACAATAGCTGGACCATTTTTTGTTACAATGACAGAAAATTCACATGAATCAACCTAATCTCTACAATATTTTTCTTCGCCCTGATATAGTAGGGGTCCTACACACCATATGCCATTTTCCCACACAAGTGCTAACGAATATGAAGCATGTGAAATGGGCAGCTTGGCCTTAACCCTAATGAGCTTTGCACTCGGTGAATGGGTCACCTCCTGGGGCGGGGAAGTCGGTCTTTGCAGAGAGGTTAGTACACCTAGATGTTAGTATGTTCTCATAGGCGGGGTTGGCCATCAGGCACATCACTATGGGGGTTTCAGCTGCCATCTTTTTTTGACGTACAGTCTGTGTTAGCTGACCTTAGGCCAGTGGTGACGGCATATGGTGTGTGGGCCAAAAGGTGTCCTTGGCCGGAAAGCAAAATGTGCTTTTGAATCTCATTCCTCCACTTCCAGTGATGTGTTTGATGGTGAAAGCAGGTATAGCTATTGACTTTCTTTTTGGGATGATGTGTCCATCACTTTGAAGTGGGGGAGTCGCGGGGGTAGTTAGTCTGAGATACGTGCCAGGGGGCTGAGACACAAGGGACAGGATTGGGTCAGACCCATGTTATGGTTACTATGTTCCTCATTCTGCCTCCATCTTGGCAATAACTCTTGGGGGTCCTAAAGGAGGAAATTTCCAGAAGTACCGAGTAATCGCTTTGGGGATCTTTAGGTGGCCCTGTGTGGGGAATTCTCTTGATCCTCACATTTTACGAGACTCTTCTGCTATTTCATTTTATTTCTGCATATTTTATCAGCTGCACATCAGGCTCTTATTCAGTGATTTCTTTTTGTGAACAAAGTATCCACTCATCCAGTACTGCTTCCAGATGGAGAAATTTGGGTTTTCCACGGACACTGCACAAATTTTCCAGCGGCCTACAGCGTTATGGATGACAAATTAGTTGGCCCTATAGGATGGAAATAATCTTAGTTGGCCCTATAGGGTGGAAATCTCTAAGATGTTAAATTACATTTGAAACTTCCCTTGGATGCCGTGCAAGAAAACAGAGTGGTTCTTGTCTTCGCCTCAGCTCCTGAGACATCTTGGGGCAAAAGACCTTAGGGATGCATTTTTTTAAAGTAACAGCAACAAGCCCGGGAGAGATGTGAGGGTATAACCAATCAAATCTGTCCACATGTGTTGCCCCAACAGTCGCTGTTATTCATGGGATCCCGTAAAAGCAGCCAGCCAAGTATTACACAGCCTTTATCCTGCCTGTGCTCACATTTCGCATTTGGGTTATAAACTCAGGTGGGTGAGCATTTGTATTCTGCTGACTGCCTTTCTTATCTCCTAGCTTAATGTAACTGCGTCTTCTGCAAGGTCAGACTAAAATGTTCCCTATTAAAATGTCTGTGCGCCTGGCAGATTGCGTATCTGGCACCATCGATTGCGTAAGAGCGGAGAGTTCATTGTTGTTCCGTGCGGTGAAGTGGGAGGGTGTGCCTCAGTTCCTGCTGTGCAGAGCCGTGGTCAGCCCTTCTATTTTAAAAACAAATTCAAGGACATTTTGTTACAAGGCAGGAGGGCGAGAGCTGATGTGCAGCCTGGCCATGAAAAGCATGTGTAGAAAGTCCCTGTTTCTTCCACACTGCTTGGAGCCATCCGGATCATTCTTTCCCAAAGATGCCATAAGCCTGCCCAGGGAAGTTCTAAACGGGAAGAGGAAGAGGGAGGGCGTTTTAGAGCAGCCCTAAAAAGTTGCTATCAAAAAAATATGTTGATTCACAATTTTCTGAACTCTGGAACGTCTCCGCTTTCTGCTTCCCTCTCTGTAAGGCCAGAGGGATGGCAAGGACCAGGTGGCAGCCCCAAGAAAGCCCGGTGCTGCAGGGTTGGGATCTGTCTCAGCCTGGCTCTCGGCAGAGCTCGCTGAAGGTCAGGGATTCACATGCGTGCCTGGGTGTGCCGTCATCCCTTGCCTGCTGGCAGCTGCGCCCTTCTGTGCCACCTTACTAGCAGAGGGGTCTGCTCACCCCCCCCGGCCTCGGCCCCCGGCCCCGGCTTTCGCAGCCCCAGCTCCTGCGCATCGCCGTCCTTTCTCTCCTGCTGTCCCAGGGCAGTTGCCAACGATGTTCCTGTTGATGGTAGATCATGGTTATAATTGGGGCACAGAAACGGCGAGGACATCAGTACAGCGACTGCAATCATTCCTCGTCTCACTGGGGGGCATGGGCAGGATGGTTTGGTGACATCGCCCCCTTCATTTCAAGAGCACCTCGCTCAGGGCTCTGCTGACCTCTCCTTGTTTTTCATTTGCTTTATGGCTCCGCTCACACTTTGTCTTTCCTTTCCCTACCCTTTTGGCACAATGCCTACAAAATAGTTCAGTCTGGTCGTGGAGAATCACTCTTAAGCCACTCTAAGTTACATAATTAGGAAATCTAATTTTAATTTTTTTAAAGCTTATTGAGTTTGAAGGAACAAGATCTGGCAAATGGAAAGAATCAGAAAGAATGAAAAATAGCGGGGCGCCTGGGTGGCTCAGTCGGTTAAGTGTCTGCCTTCAGCTCAGGTCATGATCCCAGGGTCCTGGGATCGAGCCCCGTGTGGGGCTCCCTGCTCAGCAGGGCGTCTCCCTCTGCCTCTGCCCCTCACCCCACTCATGCTCTCCCTCTCGCACGCTCTCAAGTAAATTATTAAAAAAAAAAATAGCTAGAACATTGTCAGCAACCAAGACGCTGCCCTTTGCTCCTGTTTTCCCCGGTGGACACGGGCTTGCCTCGGTGCTGGAGGGAATGGTGGGTCTGATGGTCAGTCCCGTTTAAGGCGATTGTTAGCAGTAGGTACTTTGTTTCTTCCAGATGGACTTCCATGCGTTCCCAGTGGCTGCATTTGGCAGAGTGACGTGTGTGGTCGGGTTCCTTTGTGTCGAGCTTCCTCCTCCTGACCCGTTTCCTCTGGTGCCCCCCCCAGCCACCCAGGGGCCCAATCTGGCGCAGCAGGGGCTCGCCAGGAGCTCGGACAGGTTCTCTGGTGATCAGTTCTCGGTTGTCCGGGCAGCGGCAGGATACGCGGTTCGGCCCCTGTGTACCTTATCCCGTTGCTTCTCCCCGGCCTCCTCCTTCCAGGAAACCCAGATGCGAGATTCTCACCTGACCGCAGGTTTCCAGGAGAAAGCTGAAAAGAGTGGGGTGGGGTCTTTTTGTGCCTTGGGGGTGGAACCGTTTTTGCTAAAATCTCAGGAATCCTGCTCTGAGTCGGGATAGCTCTCAGAGCGGGGATGCCTGGTGTTCTCCACATTTCTCAGGGGCCTCCCTCCTCCCTCAACTACGGTGTCAGCTAATAACTACCTTCAGCAGGGAACCCAAAGCTGTAATTCAGAGCCTTTTGTTTCTTTTCAGCGTGAACATTGTAAAATGTTACTGCCGTTTACCTTTGACTAAACTTTCTTGCCAGTCTGGAATCTTAAAAATCTATTAACCATATCCCCTTTTAAAAGTAAGGTTACTCTTCATCAGAGATGATTCCCTGTGTCTGTCCTTTGTTCCTTCCATAGCTGACATGCTTGAGGGTTCTTGAATGGGAAGACGAAGACAGTTTACACATGCAGATGACTATTTAAAAATATAACCTTATATACTTCGTATTACATCAAGTAGGCCTATCTAGTTCGTTTCACTGGACTTCTTGTTGTTACCTAACTCAGTATTTTGATGCTTTCCTTGTCTGTGTTTTTATAATATGTTGTGAATTGTGGCATCATTTAAAACAACTGGCATTTCATAGGTCTCCTTTTGATACAATGTGCGGACAGGTCCCCAGCTTAGACACCAGTTTGTTCTTAAGGTTCTTAGGTCAGCCCACAGAAGCCTTTGGACTTCTAACAGAGCTGAAATGTGGGGATGGGTCAGCCCCAGGAGGCTGGCTGTTGTGAGCTGACCTGGAAACGTAACCCCTATGATGTTGCTGTGAGACACGCATTCCAGGTTGGGACTGGGGCTCCTGACAACACCCATCTGCTCCCCTTGGTAGCTGCTTGCTACCTTGCAAGACGCAAATCCAGTCTCTTTACTACAAACAGGGATTGTAAGGGGAGAGAGGGAGTGAGAAGTTTATAGGACATTCCCTACGTCAGGGAGTGATATATTAATATTCATGGCAACTTTAATTCGGTATAGATGCCCTCTCAATTTAATATTAAAAGCCTTAAATAAAACTATGCATGCTTTTTTCTATGTGCTTTTTTATATCAGTAAATAAGCTTATGCTTGCCAGTTTTATACACAATTATGAGGTGTGTAAATCTGACTTTTGACAGTATTTTTTGCACTGTTTCCTGTTTTTATAAAGTCTTTAGATAGAGGTCCCAGTTGAGTATTGTTTGTGTTCTCACCGTCCTTGTCCTTGCTGTAAAATGTTTCATATGTACCTTTACAAATGTGAGATCTTTATTCTAACTTTTTTTGTAAAAGATATCTATTGACTTCCATAAGCAATAAACCTTTTTTTTTTTTTTTCTGGAGAAAACAGTTGAATCTTCTCTCTTCTGTGCCATACATGTTTGCATTAGATGCAAGCACCTACATCCTTTTCTTTTAGGATTATTTTCATAGGCAAAAGTGCCTGGTAAAATCTGCTTTTTCACTATTTTAAAGCCCGTTTATTTCTACCCACTTTTCATTCCTGTATAACTTGATCATACTGAAGAATTCGTCTGAAATTTCCAGAGTGGTCATGGTTTAAACACACACACACACACACACACACACACACACACACAAACCCGCCCAAACCTGACAAGGGTGGTCACCTGGAGTGAAGAATACACAGAAAGAGATCTTTCCCACCAGCGCCGGGATAACCCTGACCAAGTGTCAAGTTCCTTCCCCCAGCGGTCCCTTCCTCAGACTCCAGACTGTCCACGTGGAAGTGGCAGCCCCCAGGCTGCTCCGGGACACCCAGATTCTCGGTTTGTCCTTCAACAGCTCCTGTCCAGGTTTTAAGAAGGCTGCCCGGCCCATATTTTCAGCACATCAGCACCCGAGACATCCGCAGCGAACACCTGGTGATGAGGGTGGACAGTTTGTGTCTTTCACGAGTAACAGGGCGACAGACTCGCTTGTGTTACCCCATTTACCCCCGTCACTCCACGAAGAGTCTACCACCGAGGTCCCAGCATATATCACACTGTGTGAAAGAAGACCATGAGCCACTCTGGGATGAGAGAGAATGGCAAGCACATCTCTTTAAACAGAGAAATAATTCTGTGTCTGTGCTGACGGGGGCAACAGCAAAATTACAGGTCTTGAAAGAAAAACTGCATAACGTTAAAAAAATGATAACAAAGTGCCGCTGGAAATGGAGAGAAGCAGAATGGAAAGAGGTACATACGCTATTTGTTTTCTCTTTCATGGACTGCGTGCACGGACTCAGTTTATTTTCTTTGGATAACAGAAAAAAAGTCTTACATAATTTTGAGACAAACGGGTCTACTGGTGGTTACTGTTTTATCTCCAGACTGTTAGCAGAGCTGAGGAAGGACATTTTTTTGAGAAGAAAACCCAGAGAGCAGAAGATAAGGAAAACATACACAGACATGCGATGAGATGACCCAAGCAGGACCAGATACGTGTATTTTGTGATTTTACATCTTGATAAAAACAAGTGGGAAGACGTTATCTGACTTAGCAGTGAAGCACGATGGAAGAAAAGAGCTCATCCATAACAGCTGTAAAAAACATAAAATCTAGGAATGAAGATCCGTGTGTAGGACCTATACAAACAGAGCTAACCATTTTGAGGCCAGACAAATGGATAAACTCACCACATTCTTGGATAGAAAGACTCTCCTTATGGAGAGGTCAGTGCTCTGTGTATCACTCACTCTAATGCAATTCTAATAAATACCGAACAGCACTTTTGTGGGGAAGGAGGGAATGGCCGAGAGGGCTTGGCCAAATGATGTTCCAGGACTATGGAGGGCTACATGTGGGCGAATGGTCAGAACAAGTCAAGAGAACACAGAAGACTAGCCCTACTAGACACGAAAAGTTTTGCAGTGCCACAATAATTGAGAATACAGAAATAAACCTAAATCTGAAGGGAACGATAATGAGGCCATTTCAGATCAGCAGAGGAAAATCAATGAATGATGCCACCATCGTGGCTAGCAATTTTGGAAATGAAAAATTTTAAAGAGTACAATTGGATCTCTTCCTACTAAATAATTCCAGGTAAAGCAAAGACTTTAAAAATTATTCCTTTCTTCATTTAAAATGAAAAGCATTTTCTTTCTTTTAACGATGAAAACTTTCTACAGCAAGTGCTTTGAAAAATAAAGTTAATGGTCCACCAGGGAAAAAATATTTTCAGGACATGGCAAAGAGCTAATATCCCAAAATACATTGAGCTCTTACAAATTATTATGAGGGGGGTGCCTGAGTGGCTCAGTCGGTTGAACAGCTGACTCTTGATTTCAGCGCAGGTCATGCACGATCTCAGGGTCGTGAGATCAAGCCCTGCAGCAAGCTCTGGGCTCTCTGGGGAGTCTGCTTCCGAGTCTCCCTTTCCCCCTGCCCCTCCCCCTGCTCGCTAATAAAATCTTTAAAAGATAAAAAATTATGAGAGACATGAGTAGCAAGATCAGCAATGGCTGTGAATATCGACGCATAGAAGAAACAGGAATTCCTAAGTACAGGAGAAAGTGCCCCATCTTATTAATAAATGCATAACAAACAAAATAATTCACACGGCAGGTTGGCAAAACAATTTCAAACCGTACGTTGTTACGACGGTAGAGGAAAACAAATACTACAAATATTATATCGTCTTGGTACTTCATGCAGTTTTGGAAATGTAGCCAAAATTATTTATTCAAATTTTGGAAGTTTTCACTACTGGATCCTGAAATTCCATTCTAGGAATCTAGCCCCCAAAATGCTACCACCTGAGAGCAAAATTCAACGTCAAAGATTGTGCCTTGTGGCCCTGTTCATAAGAACAGCAACCTGGAAAAACCACGTGTCCATGAATAGAATGAAGAAATTATGACACATTCAGTGCAATGTTGACTCTGAAAAGGGTGAGGCAAATCTGCAAATGCTGGAATGGAAAGAGGTCCATCTTGTTAAGTCAGAGGCCGAGATCATGAAATAATAGGTTAGTACCATTCTGCCTTTGTTTTTCTAATTTATTTCCATATACACCTTACATGGCCATGGTGAGAACTGGGACCACATCAGCACATGGTTTCCGGGAGTCCCCTCTGGAGAATCGGACTGGAGAAGAGGAAAGAACAGCTTACTTTCTCCCAGTATGGTTTACATTTTTTGAGAAAGTATTACTTTCCTAACATTTATAAGACCTACAGAGGTGGAGGGGGTCTAACCTTATTTTAGGCTGAGCTGGAGTCACTTTGCGTTCTTCAAACACTAAACTCCCTGGAGCCTGGACCCGGGCCTTACTCATCTCTCCGCACTTGGAGAGAGAGTGTTTTGCATACAGTAGGTGTTCAGTAAGCATCTCATCCTACTTCACCGAAAACAAGAGAATGCATTCTGCCTGCTGAATCCCCACTGTGTGCAGTTAACTGTGTGCGTGAGACACACGTGTACGTGTGAGATGTGTGCACGTGCGCGTGCTTCGATGAGGCCGAAATGATAACTTGCAGAATTACAGCTGTTCGAGCTGCTTGCAGCTTATGAATAGGGAGGAAAACTGAAGTGTCAACTCCAGCAGGCTTTAATTATTACCAGTGGGGAAGTTCCTCTCTTTGGACCGCAGGACCCTCCTCCAGGAAACAGCGCGGCCCGGGGGCGCGGCCCGGCAGGCTTCTGTGGGGTCCTCCGCCTCGGTTGCTAGCAAACAGCGCCCAGGTTGCTGCCCTCCAGGCTGTGGGAAGCCGGATTCCCGCTGGCTGCGCAGGGACAAGACCAGTGTTTGCTCAATAACACAGAGTTGGTAAGGAAAAATTTTTTTTCCTTCTCCAGCTTACCCTGGAGGGTTTCCAAACAAGGAGAGTCCTGCATGAGAACAATCAACAGAATGAGGAGTGGAAATTCTGCTTTCAGACAGATGGGGGGGGAAAAAAAGCAGGGAAAGCAAATCAAGTCACCTTTATCGTTACGGGGATTCCAGATACTAGACTCAAAACAGACACAGTCCCCTGCCAGGGTGGGGCACTCAGGTCACTTCATCGCACCTTCTTTCTTCCTCCAAGGTCACTGAACCCGGAGAGCCAGTGTGGGCTGAAGTGGCCGCCGGCCCCACGCCCGCTCCCCAATGCAGAAGGGGGGGACCGCCCCTCCTGGACCAGCTCCCACCGCCACCGTGAGCTCCTCCCCGCAGACAGAAGAAAAGACAAATTTCAAATACCGCTACCTTTTTATTCTCCCTCATCATTCCAGTGTGTTCAGAACGTTGTAACAGGCACGGAGGGAAAAATTACCGCATTTTTAAACTCAATCTGGCCAAAGTCTGTGATAATATATGAAACCATGCTATTATCTCTTAGGGCAACAAAAGCATTCAAAAATTATTTTGGTACTAAGAGTAAAGATTAAGACCAACTTCCAGGTAAGCCATGAGTACGGTTTAAGGGCGAGTAGTGTTTTCATTGCAGCGATTTTGCAGAAATGCGGGAGTCGTGTGTACGACTGGAAACATTCAAATCCTTGACGGCTTCTGCCCCAGCATTTAAATAAAAACGAACACGTTGGCATAGTTTCAGTGGCTCTCAATTTCCTGTTTGATCTCAGAAATGTACGGATGATCTTTGCCGTGAGCCACTTCCATGATGGCGATGGCCTGGGAGAGGCAAGAGACAGGTGAAGGGTCGAGAGCCTGGAGGCCACCCCCTCTCACCCCCACTCCGCACCCCGGGCTGACCTAACCCCTGCCAGACTGCTCTGCTTCGAGGCACAGCACACATACGGCCTCTCAGAGCCCCATTCTCCTCCAGAGTCTGGCTTTTCTCTTTTCTTTCTTTTCTTTATTTTTTTAAGAGACAAGATTATCTGATAACCAACTGGTCACCCAGTCTGTACTGCTGAGTAAAACATTATTCAACTATAGCTGAAGAAATGATACAGAGAAATTGATTTCATGACATTCTAGATACTGCAGTAAGAAATGCTTTAGGGATAGAATTATTCGGCTGTGCTCCACCAAGTAAACAGGTGATACTGGGACAGAAAGGTCCACGGTGAACTTCACATCAAACCTATTTTGATTTTAGTTTACACAGCGAATCTGTAAGACATGACAAAACCGTTCTTCCCTTTCAAGAAGGGCACGTTTTCCTTGTAATGCATATTCTTTAAAAAAAAAAAAAAAACTTTAAGTAGTTGCAGGTTTCATTTGCAGAAGCTGGAGAGAACATATTTATAATAAGGCTTCTTTACAGTGGGGCAATCTAGGGAGGAAGAGCTGCCAGGGGCTCCACCGCTTCCTAGCTGTGGGCAATCCGCTGAACCACTCTACCTCATTTTCCTCATCTGCAAAATAGGAACGATGCGTACCTCTCGGGTGTCAGTACACGTGAAGTGTTTAGAATAGGGTCTGGCGTATAGGAAGCATATCCCAAATGTTATCTGTACGAATTTATTTTGCTTTTTTATATTCAACTATATTATATTTGTATTCAACTATATTACTCATAGGTAGAAAAACTTAAATTATTTCCACTCTCCAAATGGAATTTTTGATGGCCTTTGACTCTAATGGATAATCCTTTCATTTATACCATTCACTTCATAGATCTCAAACCAACAGGAGGCAGGCCAAGGAACAGTGTGAGCCTTCAGGAATGTCCTGTGTCAAATGCCTCCCCTGCTCCCTCCCCTCTGTGTTCATTTCATGACTCACGCTCCTTGCTCAGATCTCCTGTGTCCTTCACTAATCTTAAACCTCATCACCTACCAGTACCTTCCAACTGTGACCCAACTGGTCCATTTTCCCTCAATTCACCAAGACAACAAGTCTGTTATCTTAGGTGAATTCTATGGTTTAAAAACAGAAGAGTTTACACTGAGCTCACACTTATAGCCTAGTTGGGCCCGGACCCTTCCATTTGGGATGTGGGACCTTATATCGTCTTCCCAAGTAGTCTTCTGGGAAGATACAGGGAACGGGCCCCAACTTCCACAGACATTCTCTTAGAGGACTCAACAACCTGTGTCAAAGATTACATTTCATCAACTGTTAATTTCTACGTAAAGAACAAAAAGAACCAATATTCGGGACGCTGCTTCTGAGCTCTGGTCAGATACCAGGTCAGGGTCCTGCCCCATCGCCCTCACAGGGCAGCTGCGGACACGGAGGGAGGCCAACACCACCCAGAGCCCTGGTCTGCCCTGGGTGTGGGTCACAGCCTGGGCGAGTGGAACGGACGCTTTCAACTCAGAAAGACCCCAGCCTGCAGGAAGGCCTCAGCCTGTTTGAATCTCAGTTTTTCCATCAGGAAAATCTCTCATTTTTGTGAGAATTAAAAAACACACACGAGGGTCCTGCCATGTAACCGGTACCTAATGAACAGTGATGATGACTGCTAAGTACATTTTAGAAACTCCAAGTGCATCATTATTATACTATGGAAGATTCCCGCACCACAGTCTCCTGACCCACCCCGTGGCCTCTGTCCACTTCCAGGGCTTCACGTGGGACAGGGGCGGTAACCCCTTCTCCCCAGCACGGCAGCCAGCCCCTCTGGATGTGAGCAGCCTTGTCCTATGGGAGGGCCCGGATGCAGACAGGGCCAAGGCTCAATCACTTACCCTACTCCGACCTGCCCAGCCCGCCCCCTCCCACCTCTCTGGCCAGGGTGGCTCAAGAGTGGGTCAAGTCTCTAGGACTTCAGTGACTCGGCCCTAGCAGGTGGGAAGGCAGGGGACGAAGGGGCCGTGGGGTGCCGGGACCCACAGCCCCACGCTGCAGACGCACCTTCTTCAGGGCTTTCTCTCCAGCAGCTTTGTCTTCTAGGCCCATGTACAGCCTCCCCAGCTTCAGCCACATGGAGGCCACGTTGAGGGAGTACAGAGGGTAGTGCTTGCTGCAAGAAGAGAGAAGGTAACAGACCACTTGTCAAAGACTCCAGAGCAGCCCGCAGACAGGGCGCAGTGAGCCCCAGGCTGCCCAGCCCACGGCCCGCTCCCCACGGTGGCCAGACTCCTCCAAGCCCTGGCAAGTGCTGGGGGGACAGTGTGGACGATTCAACACTAAGCACCCAGAGGCAGCCACTTTCACGCAGCTTGTGTGTTTCTGAACAGCTACAGAAAAACTGCAGGAGAAATCCTACACAAAGACATTGATGAGCCCGACATTCAACCCCAGTCCCAGACTTTTGTTTTGGGTACACCCAGAGCAGGGCACTGGGAAAACGTCTTTTAAAGTGAATCCCCTATTTATAGAAGACACTAGGCTTATCACCTCATATTAAAAAGCCGGTACACCTAAAAATACACACACCTGTGTGTTTCAAGACCCCAGCTTTCTGTCACACTCTACGGTATCAGTTGGTTTAGCAAAGCTGCCAGCTCTCTGGAGTCAGGAGAACACCGACTTCTTCTAGACAAGCTTTCTCTGTTGTCCAGGAGAGGGCTCTCATACAGTAGGTGTTCTCTCTCCGGTTTTCACTGACGGCTGACGGCTAGGCCCTGCCAGGGAGAGGCCAGGAAGCAGCTCACGGGCGCAGGGTGGGGGAAAGAGAATGCATGGGTGTAGGCGTTGACTTACAGACCGGTCTGTACTGCTCTACCCCCAAAAGCCATCCAAAAGACACATCCTGGCTGTATTCCTGGGCAGGGGGCATCATGTTGCCTGGAGGAAGCCATGGCTCTACTGGCCCCACAGGAGGCTAGAGCTGGCCTCCAGGAGGGGCCCACCCAGCTAAGGAAGGGTCCAGGAGAGCAAGGCCCTGCTGGGAGAGGGACCACAAAGCTAAGACGATCTCATTCTTTCTCTCTCTCTCTCATCCCCTCCCTCCAGATCTCACAGAGGGCGGTGTGTGCAAGACAGAGGACTTTTTCACCCACCCCAGGAAGAAGACAGGCTTTGAGATCCTCCGTGACGTAGCAAATTGTTTCTACGAGCAGATTTTAGGAGCTGGCTTCCCTTGAGCTCCCCCTAATGGCTAATCCGCGCAGTGCAGGGTGAATGGAAGGCCCTGGAAATCCAGCCTGGACACAAACTTTACAGTCCCCAACTTGAGAACATGAGGGAGTACTAAGGGCCTCTCAAATCCATGAGAAACATCTGAGGCACTTCTGTAGTGTTGCTGGGGCACAGGGACCTCAGGTCTAATGCCCAGAGCTTCTGAGCCACTTGGGTCTTGGGGAGACCCTGCAAATATACAGTGTGAATGTGTTTAACAAATGCCCTATCGATAAGATCTAGGCCATCCCAGCCCTGAATGGCTAATCAGACCAGAGGACACGGCCACAACCTCCACCTGTCACACACTTCAAGGTTTAAAAACCCTCTTGACAGGAAACTTCCCCGGAGCTGATAGTCATGCTTACTCGAAGTTAGAATCCAACTTCCTTTATTCAGAACTAGGGGTGGTGGTCAGAGGAGGGGGACAAGGGATAACCAGAGCCAATACAATGGTCCTAGCATGTCCCCAATTGCAAACTGGGTTACAGTTACAAAAAGCACAAGAAGGGGATGGTGTGACTAACGATGGAAAAGCAGGGATATGACACCGCCACTTACCACTGAGTGTGAGTGTGTTTAATCTGGAAGGCAAGGGAGGGGCAAGAAACAAGCTGGCGGCTTAATACTGATGGTTCGGAACGAACTACTTTGGATACAGCACCCTGGACAGGTCCCAGCAGGCCTCTTGCCCCAGCACCCCCTTCATCACCTCAACCTGCCTCCACAGGTGTCTCTTCCAGATGGCGGAGGGCAGAGGCCGGGCCCAGTGAAGCAGCAGCCTGCACCTGTGCCTCCAGGTGTGGGTGCAGAAAGAGAAAGCCGTTCTAGGCGTGTTCCGACACAGGAGAGTCAGAAAACGCAAACAGCATTCCCAATCAGCGAACTGCAGTCCCTGCTAAGATGAGGAGAACGGCCACCACAATCACCTGTAGGGCTTGATGATTCTCTGTCCATAGCGCAGGGCCCCTTCCCAGTCCTGCATGTACAGGCAGACGCCCATGGCCTGGTACATCATGTGCAACATGTAGACGTTGCTGTCCTCGAACACCGAGCCCATCTTCTCCTGGCTGAGCTCGCAGATCTCCAGCAGCTCACTAGGGGGTGCTCCGGAGTCAAGGAAACCACAGGTTCCGGCCTCTGGACTTGGGACACCTCCCTGAGGCTGGGTTCAGGGAGTTACTCCATCCACTCCGCCCCTCCCCTCACCCTCTGAAAAAGTAAATTACAGAGAGCCAAGCAAAAGCGAAAGGAAAATATTTTTTTCTTTAAGAAGCATATTTTTTCTAAAGAAACAAACTTCAGGAAAAACTGAAGACCTCAACTATTAAACACAACTGATAAATCTTAGCCGTGGGGAACAGACCCTCGGTTCAGCTGTAAACACTGTTTAGGATCACAACCCTTCAACCTCCTTCACCCCGGCTGAGCACTGCAGCTGGAGCATTTTGAAGGAACAAGTCCCCACGATGAGAAAGTTCTTTTGTAGGCTGAGAAAAAAATGTGCCTTTCTCCAGTTTCCTCCACTGCTTTTGGTTCTTGCGCTGGTGTCAATGTGACGCCTTTTCAACCTGAGAAAATGTTATAATGTAGTGGCTTAGAGTATGGACTACAGTAGTCATCAGACCTGGAGCAAAATCCCGGGGAGCTCTGTCCCGTGGGTAAATTACTTGCTATCTAAGAGTCTGCTCCCATCTGCTACACGGGGACGGCGACACTGTGTGTCCCCGTGAGGGTTAGGCACAATCATGTAAGCAAAGCCCTCGGCACTGTGCTCGCCTAGAGTACGACACCCAAGCAATGAGGGCTTTCACGGAACCTACTTCACAGCTTTGGACCATAAAACGCTTCCACCATATCCAGCTCCTGACCACACTAGTGAAACAAAGAGAAGTCAGGTGAAATCAACACCATACGACTTTGATGCGGCTGATGCCAAGTCATAGGCGCTCCGTTCTTCTACCCACGTCTGCCACGAGACATCCTTCCTTCCATGTTGAGAGTCTCACACCCACCATTCTTCCACTCCCTCCTCCAGCACCTCTTGCCAAGTGAGGGACAGTAAACTTCTGGACAGTTGTAAAGGATATATTTGTAGTGCTTGGCCCTCCGGAACTCCTCGATGACGTTGCGTGCATATCTGACCATGTCACGGACAGTTTCTGCCTTTGGGGGATCGCTGAGCTTCCGGATCTCCACCTTGGCCTTATCCTGAGAAATGTCCACACGTGCAAGGTGTTACCTCCCATGGAAACTACACTGAGGGGGAAACCTCTCAAATAGTCTGTTTTGCCATGCAGAGGTAGGGGCTTGCCCATTCTAAAGTCACAAAGAATGCAAGGAAATCAGGCACTGGATCTAAGAGAAATTCAGTACTCCATTATCTTTTTACAACAAACAAACAAAAATACGAATTTTCTCGACAATCCTTACCTAGGCAGGGCACTTAGAATATGTTTGCTATGGGCAGGTCTGTGGGTTCACACATCCATGAATCTAGAGAATAGAATGAGGAGGGGGGGCATGGACAAAAAAATGGGCAATGCCAGAGAAAACTTTCCATATTCTGGCGAACAGGTTAGAAAGCCTCAAAATTACTCTCATGTGCTTTTCCCCTTCCCTCTCTTCTGAGCAGCCATTTCTTTTGAAGAAACAGCAATATGGCAAATCCTCTTACCATTATGGTGTAATGCAAATGTTTTCATCAGCTGTGAGGGTCAGGGTGTGAATAGAGACCTAGTGTAACTCGATTTCCCTCCAGTGGTCTTAGTAAGATGAGTTTAAACTCATCTTTAAAGGGTCAAAAGTACTGTAGGAGGAGACGCCCCCGGGCAGACAGGGCACTCCACTGGCACAGAGGTCCTGAGCTGCAGGGTATGGTCAGCACCTTTACCCGATCCGGGGCCTACCTTGTCTTTGGTGGTGCACTCCTGGCACTGGCAGGTAAAGAAGTAAGAATCTCTTAACCGGTCATTCCTATCTTCTGTTGGGTACAGGAGGTCGATGTAGCTGGTGAACACCTAAGGGGGTCCAAAGAGTGGACAATGCCGTCTGCCACAGGTACGCTCACTCCTTCTTCTTCCTGAGGCTCTGCCAATACTCACAGGGTTGGGCCCCGAGGAGGGCCACAGCTGGGGAGATGCCCTTCCCTATAAAACACTGAATTCTTTAAACTCAGCAATCCCCTAGTTTTGTCCACCTCCTTGCGATGGAGAGAAAAGGCCTCTCTTCCGACTTTCTAGAGAATAGAGGAGTCCCCAGAACAGTCAATCGGGAGGGTTGAAAACATGCCCGCCCCCTCCCTCCCCAAAGAGAGCCAGCCGTGGATGTGTCCCAGCAAGGACAGGGCCCCGTCACACGTGGAGATGCACACATTGTACTCATCCTTGAGACTGGCCCGGGTCTGAGTCTGCCCGGCCTTCATTCAGCCCCTTCTCTTTACAGCTTGGGCCAGCTCGGACGCCCTGCTGGGTGGAAGGGAAGCAGGAACACATCCTCGCTCAGCTGGCAAGGGAGCAAGAGGCTAGGCCGGGCGGGCGGGGACACGTCCGCAGAGGGAGGACACAGATCCTAGGACAGCAGCATGCTGCTTGCTGCCTCGCCCGGCTGGGCCAGAGAACTTGGAAAAGTCTTGCCTTTGGGCTCATCGGGTCCTCCGTCCTTGCTTTCTTCTAACGGGGTCTATAGCTGGGACTTGGAGCATATGGAGGAGACCGGCATTTAACTGCCCATTATCTACTCCCTGGGACTTGCGGCTCACCCCACACCATCAGGCAAATGTCTGACTGAACAGATGGATGTCACAGAGCCGTCTGCGTGCCAGTAACCCCGGGCACTGGCAGGCAGGCAGGGGGGACTTGCACAGGCCTGGGTGCTTGCAGGCGCCGCCAAGCCCAGCTCTTCCCAGCCCAAGGGGCAGTAACGGAGACCTCGCAGCTCAGCTGACACCCTCTTTGAAGAGCAAGTCTCCCCCAAAGCACTGACTTCCCTGACTCGAGGTTACTGCGTTTCAGGTCTGTCAGAGCAGGAGGGCAAACCAACCGGAGCAGAGCTCTGCCCGGCCTCCCACGGCAAAAGCTGCCTCCTGTCTGTGACATGAGGGACACAGTGTGCAACACACACAAGTGCCCAGAAGATGGCGACAGAGGCCGCTGTGTTGCCACTCGAGCTAAGGCCGAGCCCGTCTAGGGGCCAGACCGCGGGGTCTCCCCCTGGACCAGGGCAGCACTGGATCCTGGGGACTTACATTCTCACGCACTGAGATTGTGCATTGTAACAAAAGAGGCATCGGCACAGTTGCAAGACATCTGGAACCCAAGACGCCCCACAGGGAAACACGGTACCCTCGTCGTGATGAATTAAGCAAAGGGCAGAAAGTGTCCTCTGTGGCCTGGACTTCAGGTCCCAGTTCAGCTGCGGGCTGGTTACAGCTTCTGGAGAATCCAAGGCCTTGATCATTTAGCACCCTGACCATTGTATTTAAATTTTAAACTACCCAGACGTGGATCTTACAATAGCACTGAAGACCACTAACCTGAAACTGACTGAAGTGCATGATTACGTTCCCTACCAATTCCTGGGTCCCTGCTGGGGAGTTTACTATTTCCTTAAGATCACACAGCATGTGTGTTGTGCGAGTTGCCAGGCAGCCCTTTGGAGCTTTCTGGAGGTGAGGCGTCTTAGAAGGCGGTCACGGCGGCAGTGCAGTCCGTGGGAAGGAAAAGGCGAGGGAGTCACCGCGCAGGGGACAGACACCGGGTTTTCTCTGCATCCCTAAGTTAAGGAGGGTGCCTCCTGGCCACAGACTGCCTCCCCTTGCCCTGTCGCTGTGTATGGCCCGTCGCCCGAACCGCATTCCTAAAAAATGATCTCTCTGGAGTTCAGACGTGGAACTGACAGCATGTGCAATGCTGATGTGTCCTTCTGGAGTTTTAACTCTTTAGATACCGCTGGGTTGCTTTTCTCTCTTTCAGATAACAATGGTATTGACCTTCTGGGGGGAGAAAGACAGGCCAAAATTCGCTCATTAAAAAAAGAAAAAGCTCAAACTCAATTGTTTGGCGGGAGAAATACGGAGATGCTCAAGAGCTTCCAAAATTTCCCTGTGCCCATTTGTCCAGCGCTGCTGCCACAGACTCGCCCACCACCCTTCAAAACCGCGGTCGGAAACCCACGGCCACAGCCGCCGCTGGCCACACACTCACCTCCTCTCCCGGGCTGATCTCCTGTACGGCTCTTACTTCCGCCAGGGTCCCCTTGTAGGTCACAATGACATTGGGGCAACAACTATGATTCATCAGTGCAACGCTGTCAATCAGAAGAGAAAACCCAATTTTCTCAAGAAGGCAGACGAATGCTCAGAAAATCTTTGGCTATTTACCTACTAAGCTGCAGGAATGGGACCTTGTAGGATGTTTAAAAAAAAATCTAATAGTTGGCCATCACAGTCTAAGAGGTTGTCCTGCCTGTACCTATAATCGTATCTAACGTCTCTAACGATACTGCAAAGTGAAATTCACAATTCAAAATGGTGACATCTAGGCCAAAAATAAAAACAACCACAATAATAAAAATAGCAGCGACGATGAATCCCACAAACATTCCTTCCTGTGAGATGAAGGACTCATCGCCCAGCACTCCCCCACTGGACACCACACTAGACAGACGGGGTGCCAGTTCCAAGCGGCTTTTTCTATGCGTGGATTATTTCTAACGTGTTTTCTTCAGCTGTTGGGAAACTGCCACCATGGGAGAGGCCAGCTTCCTCGGGCAGGGCTTGGGGTGCCCAGAGAGGCCTCGAGGAACCCAGCTGCCTCTCTCTCTGCACCCTGATTTCCTCATCTGGAAAATTGGGACATTACTGCTCCTGCTGCTCGCTGTCTGCTTTTCAGGGACGGAGAGGACAGAGAGACTCGCCTATGTGAGGGGCTTTGAGCTTTCTGATTATATCAAGGTCAAAGTGCTGAGAACAGAAATTTCTAAACTACAGGGAAAAAGTGCTTGATCTCTGAAAATGCTGCCTTTGAAATCACAATGCCGATATGATTTCAGCCCAAAGGGATTTTTCCCCCAATTAAAACTGCCTGGAAACTGGGGCTCATATGGGCACTCACATCCACATGCAACATGGCTCTGGCGGCCAGTGTCACTTGCCTGCACCCTGAGCAACCAGGACCCCGCTCCTGTTTGCCCCAGTACGAAAGAGCAGAGAGTGGCGGGGCCCAACGAGGGTGAGCTGCCCTGGGTCTGCCAAGCACAAGGGGGAGCGGTCCCCTTCCACCTCCCAGTTGCTACAGGCCTGGGTGAGCAAGCCCTGCAGCTAGCCTCGAGCCGGGGAGAACATGTAGCAAGTCCCCTGTCTTATCCTTAGGAAGGGTCACCTCTGCCACCCGTCACAGCCCACCTGGCTTACCGATAGGCAATCAGGCCCCGGGAATTCCGATTAAGCAAATGCATGGAAAGTTGTCACTAAAGGAAAAGCCACTTTCTAGAATCTTTTGTAGAAGAACTATTAATTCATTTCGAGACAGACTCCTGGGTATCTTCTCAATGCGGTAGAAGAAATTCACCAAGGCGAAGAACCTAAAACAGTTCATGCTCTTGGTATCATCATTCTGCGATCACCGGGCTGGGTAAAACCTCGGACTCAGACAACACCACTCCGACCCTTGCTCTTTGTCTGGAAAATACTGAGAGCAGACACATTCTTTCTGGTCTGAAGGTGTCACGAAGAGCCTTCTAAAGAGGGTCTGATGGCCTTTCTCGGTCTCTCCTTCCTTTTCCCAAGGGCTTCTCCCCAAGACATTTCTTTCCTTGCTCTCGGAATTCAAGATGCCGATGACACCATTTTGGCCATGGGGACAATGTCATGTAAGTTTTTGGTTTCGCTGGCCAGGAAAGCCTATGGCAGGTGCTCAGGGGACATGGGCCTGTACACGTGCTTCTCTATCTTTCAGACCCGTGTGACATGCAGATCCAGGCGGCGACACACACACACACACACACACACACACACACACACACCCCAGGGGCTCACATGCCATCCACGGCAAACACATGGGTGTTCCCTTTCTCCGCTTCAACCCAAAGCCAGAGGCTCCTGTGGTGTATATTAAGCAACCTCGCCAACCTACACCGTGGGTTCACTCAGAAGGCATGCAGGGAGGGCTCCTTCGCTCCATCTGTGGGGTGAGGACTGGATTTCAGGGACCCAACGCATTCTGAAAATACCCGTTGCATCAGACACCACGGCAAAGCCGTTTTTGGCAAATCCATGATAGAGCTATAAAGATCTCCATCTGTCAGCTGGCCAGCCTTTCTTGAATTACTGGAGTATTCCTGAAGTAAAGAAAAATCCTGTCGTTCTGTGAAATTTTCCTAGTTTGCTCCTTGAGCAGAGTCTCCCTCCCCAACTGCGCTGTTTCTACGCTCGTATTTTTCGAGAAGAACAAACGATATGCAGCCCATATCGTCTCTGCATTATCCTATGGCCAATTCTTGGTTGGCAATTAGTGTTTCACTTTGAGCGTAAGAAACCCAAAGATTTCCAGAACCAAAGATACGCAAAAAGCAAATTTCTCAGCAGGACATGGGCTGTTCCTTCTCTGCACATTATAAAATATTCTTTAATAATAGCTCTGTACCCAGCAGGACTTAACAGGCAACTGTTCTCTTAACTACTACCTTTGGACCCTTAAATGTATGGGAAATATTTTGAAATCTGGCAGAATTAAAAAGGTGTCTTAATTCACTTGGCGTTTCATGACTGCCACATGGAGCTAGGTAGGTTATTTAAAAATAAAAAAAAATCTAATTAGTGTTAAGTAAGTAAAAAAGAAAAGAAGTGAAGTCAAACTCAGCCTACTCAGGAAATATTGCCGATCCCAAATGAGAAAGCTCTTCATCTTCAATTGTGAAGCCGTTACAGTTAACCTGCAGTGAGAACGGGGGAGAAAGAGAGAAACAGGTGAGCTGAAGCTTCTCTTTGGATAGAAATCATTTCTTTAATTTTGACCTTTTACAAATTAACTAGGACGACATTCCAGTTTAGTGATGTAAAAACCTTTCTTCTGGCCAAGGTATCCTTGGCTCAAACAAAACCAACCCACCAACCTCACGTGTAGGCAAATGCACAACTATTAGGAAGGGGGCATCTTCAGTGTGGCCGACCACCCACCTACACACAGTGGCCCGAGGCCGCCACAGCCACTAAGGCTCCGAGGACTGAAGTTTGGAGTTAGGATACCTGGAGTCCAATCCCAAATTATGCCACGGATTGGCGGTGTGATCTTGAGCCCATCACGGAGTCCCTCTGTCCTTGATTTTCTCCCGTTAAAAAAGGAACCATGACCCACGAGGATGTAAGACACGGGATGGGGAACGTCGTCAAGAATACTGTGTTAACTTTGTTAGGTGATCTGATAACTGGGGCCATTTGTTGATGTACACCCATGTCGGATCACTACGTTGTATATCTGAAGCTCATATAATGTCGTATGTCAATTATACTCCAATACACAAAACAGAAAAAAAAAAAAAAAAGAAGCCACTTAATCCACGACCTATCCCAGGAGGTGAGGCAGTAAATGGGAAAACCCTTCCACAGCTTATCTAGCTGCTGCCCATCCCCTCGAGAGGCAGAGGGGCCAAGGGCCTGAGGCTAAGGAACAGAGGCCTTCCTCTCACGTCTCAGCCCAAATCAACCACTGGCGACTTTCTCAGTCTTAAAAAGAAATGCTACGTTGAAAATGCCATGAGCAACTCTCACGCTTGTGGAAGCTACGAACGAGGACGGTACATCCCCAGTTTTGTGTTGTTGCATAAATTCATTCTTCCCCCCAACATTCAGTGAGAGCCCTTACAGCCTGGGCCCTGGGCACAGGAGAAGAGACCAAAATCTGTGCCCTTGAAGGACGCCCGGTCCTGCTGGGAGACAATTCAGTGGGTATTTTTCCTTTGTATCTAAGATTTCAGAACTGGAAGGGGGCTCAGTCTTTTTACTTTTCGAATGATGGATCTGAAGTCAGAGAGGAGCAGTGACTTGCCCAAAGCCAGGGGCAAAGGCTGAGACCGCCGCTCCAGCCAAGCTGCCATGAGGGCTGCGTGTGAGGCACGCACGCTGAACGCCTTCACCCCACGGGGCGGGACCACGCTCTCCCACGCTGGAGACACTGCACACGTACGTTCCAGGCCAACAGATGGCCTTTTTTAAACTAGCGTCCACCGAGCACTTGCTCTGGGCCAGGCCCTATGCTAGGTGCTGGCCCTATGCTAGGTGCTACTTATTTACCCTCTCATAAATCTGCAATACCGCTCTGACATAACCCATTTTACAGATGTGGAAACTGAGGCTCAGGGAGAGGTCAATGATGAAGAACCTGCTCGAGGCCATATAAGTCGTGAGTGGCAGAAGCGGAGTCGGAGCTCAGACCAGACATTGAGACAGCAAGGTTCTCCGAAACACAAGAGTTTTTACCCTACACCATTTTCCTCTGAAATTGTTGTGATCTATGAATATTAATGAGGCAATTTTCCACAGAACTAAAAGGCCAGTGTCAAAGGCTTAGAAACCTTGGCACACAGAGAAGTAAAGGCTGTGATGGGTTTTTCATTTGTGGTTTTTGCAATCCAGTACATTTACAAAGAGTATTTACAATTTTCGACATAAAAAGAGATTACTGCAGGTTGGAACAATGGACAGCCTTTGAAGTCCAGAGGTGTTGGGCATTTCTATGTATAAGACTTAATGTACTATTTTTTGTGCCATCTTCAAGTACCCCAACCTGTTCTGTCATCAGGACATTAACCAACTACCATGAACCAATGACCCACAACCAACATTAGGTAAGAGTAAATTAGGACTCTCATTCATTCAACAAAATGTACTGGAGTATGAACTATGTGTCCTGCACCACAGTGGGTCCTGAATGATCTACAGACAACCTCAGACCAGACACTAACATGCCTCAGCAGTGTCTGCAGAAGGAGAGAATCTAGCAACAATTTTCAAAACTGATCGAGGGAGAGACAGCTTCTCACTAACTCTAAGGCATAGGAGACTCACTCCTTTGCCTCTTCATGTCTTCCTCTGCATGGAGCTCAACTGGATCAGTCCACGACTCCAAACTCCTTCAGGCTTCCATGTTTTACGACCCCTGGTCGCTTGATTCCCTCTGCCCTCCTCCTCTCACTGTGGAAGACTGAGTGTGTTTCTTCTGGAGCAAAGGCTCCTGTAAGCACAGTGTCATCACTGTTCCATCCTGGGAGGTGGTGATGGGGTGTAAGCCAAACTGCATAGCAATTTCTCTGCCAGTTTTCCCTCCCCTCTGAAATATCCCTAGAGAAGAAAAGTGAACTTGCATGTTGTTCAGAAGGATGCATGGGCCATAGTCCTTTTTTTCATGTCAAATCAGGCGTAAGTGCCTTGCTAAAGCTATTCTCATAATTAGCATTTAGACTAGATGTAGGCTGCACACCAAAAATACATTTCCCAACCATGCATATGTTCCCAGTGATTAAAATGCACCTCAGTGCTGTCGGAGGAGTGTAGTCACCTTCTCCCGCCAGCTGCTGCTGGGCCACAAGTTAACCCACGACGCCCTCCCGCGAAGCAGAGAGAAGAGAGGGCTCGGAGGCTGGAACAGAGGACACGCAGCTTGGGGCTGGGAGGCAGGACCAGAGGGTGGCCCGGGGCTGGAACAGCACTTTTCAGTTTTGCTTTAGACTTTTCTCTGGGGATACTAAATGTCCCTTTTCAAATTCATATACGAAAAGATATGTGTGTGTGTATATATATATACATATATATATACGTACACACACACAATCTGAGAATGGATATTATGATCTGATTAAAGTCTATAAGGGAATTAATTATCTCAGTTATATACGTGTGTGTGTACGTGTGTGTGTGTGTGTGTGTGTGTGTGTATCACCTGGATTTTCTGAGTCAGTTCAAATGTCAAAGATTCTGAGTCATTTTCACCACAAATGTACTTCTGCGTGTGAGATCAAGTGCCTTGATTTCTGGTTATGAAAACAGGGTCCCCCTTCTCTTACTCCAGCACTGAGAAGTCCTATCAGCATGCATTACTGTGCTGGAGGAGAAGTGATCTTTTTTTTTCACAGCTAGAAGGGAAAATACACTATATTTATTTCATTTCTCTTGGGTTCTCATATAACCATGCCCCCTCTAGTCCAGAAAGAGTCAGGTAGCTCATTTTTTTTTTTTTAAATGGCAGATTAGTCAATTCCTCAACTTCCCACTGTCACCCAAATCCACTGTCTTAGGACACTTAGGAAAGTGTGTTGTAAATCCAGGATAATGTGAAAACCAGGAAAATCTACTTTAATCATAACTGGAATCCATTTTTTCTTTTTACCAAGAATAGCATTTTTTTCTGATGATGAGAATCACAAAACAGAGATATATCTGTAACATGACATCCATCAAGGAATTCACCCAACTGGCAGCAGTCATGCTCACGGCGGTTAAAGTGGGTCGGAGAAGAGATGAAGACTCACTTCATTCTTTAGACGTGTAATTTTTGGAGTGGAAAAATTATGGGTGCTTTTTAATCTTTTTCTTCTTTTTAGTGCTTTTTTTTTTTAAGATTTATTTATTTATCTGAGAAAGAGAGAGTGCACCGGTGTGCACAAGTGGCAGGGGGAGGGGCGGGGGGGGGGGCGGCAAGCAGACTCCCTGCTGAGCAGGGAACCCGAGGTGGGGTCCCAGGACCCTGAGACCATGCCTGAGCCAAAGGCAGGCGCTTAACTGACTAAGCCACCCAGGCGCCCCCTTTTGAATGTTTTCTTAAGTTATACACACTCGTTGTAGAAAATTCAGAAAATTACCCACTTAAAAAAAATGTTCTACAACTCAGGAGATGAACTTCCATGAATCTTTTTTTTAACATATGTATGTGTATTTTCATATTATACACATTTTTATTCTGCTTTTACACTTACAGCTGTACCAACGTTTTGCACATCTTTAGACATTCGTTGAAACGAAATACAGAGGCTATGTAACCTTCCATCAGAAGGCTAGGCCATAATTTATTTTCCAAATTCCTGTACCGCTGGCCATTTATATTTCCTTTTTCTTTTATCTTCCTTTTTTTTTTTTTTTTCCCAGTTTTAAAAAGAACCCCACAATAGACAATCTGGATGTCAATTACTGTCCCTCATCTCTGACTACTTCCTTAGGACAGATTCCTGGAAATGGAATTACCAGGTCAAAGGGTACATAAGGTGACACTGATTCTGTTCTAAGACCAAAATGGGTAAGCATCAACCCAAGGTCTTTGTGAAGCCAGAGATGGAAGGTTCTGGCAAGGGAACGTGGCTGTTTGCACCCATGCAACAGTGTTGCTGTACTTCTCACTGGGAAGGTCACCTTCAACTACATTTTCGGCTTGTAGGGAAAGATGCAGGCTACGTAAGGGAGAGAAATCTGATCCATGAAGTCGTGCCAGGAAGAACCGCCCTTGCCATAAGGGGAATGTCTATGCAGCCAGACTATGCGCAGCCCAAGAATGATCACTGCACTTTCTTCATTTGTTCCAACCATGCCTACGTCTTAGCCCTTCCACACGGGTGGTTCCAGTGCCTCAATCACTTCTAAGTTGCTCTCGTCTAGAAGTCTCTCTGACTTTTTAATTAGATCTGACTGTGGTAAACCTAAACTCCTCTAAAGACGTCTTAGCAACCATCAGTAAAGACCTGATGTATCCAGACCCACTCGGGCTCCTGTCTGTGGTGACTGTCCTTCTGGGGCCATCTGAGACGGCCTCCCTCTTGGGCAGTCTGGATTTGCTGTGCTTTATCAACACAGTGTTGGTAGGAGTAAAAAAAACACTACTGTCAGAATGGAAGGTTTAAGAGAAGAAAACAAATTTAATGTGGGAATCTCAAATGGTCTTTCCCTTCAAAGAGCTTCTGGAAGGCCACAGTATTGCGGCACTGGCAACCCCTCTGTTTTCATAAACTCTTTCTGCGGCAAGAGGCAGAGGTCAGGTAAATTTCCTATGTACCACCCACCAAGGAGGGCCAGCTCAAGGTCTGCTCAAGGTCACCTAAGACGGCTATGAGAACAGGGTCCACCAGGTCAACAGCCTTGTCCTCACAGAAGCCGTCAGTCTATTTCCGTTCATCTTTACCGAGCGTGTGCTGGGGAGAGGGACTTGGGCAGGGAAAGGCTACAGTGAGTGTCACCGGATGCTGGCATTCTTACCTGTGCAAAGAGCACCACCAAGCTATCACTGTCAGGGAATTCAAGGTGCTTGGAGTAAAAGTGATGAAGTGCAGCTATGTCACTCTGAATCAAGTCTCTCTTCTCGTTGTCTAATTTATCCAGATCTGTGGATAAGCAAACCATTATTCACCAGGAAGAAAACTCTGGCTTTCTAGCTACATCCTTTTCTTAGTGTAAATGGCATGGAGGGAAAAAAAAAAAAATACATGGGGCCCCCAGAAAATATTCTTCCCCATTACTCGGTGTTACTGATAAATTCTAGGCAAAGAAAAGCATGCCATTTCTTTCTCCTCTTCCTCTGACAACTGGAAGTCACTTAGGACATGAAATTTCAACTGCCCATGAGCAATGAGGTCAGGGATGAGTGGCCACCACTGATAAGCAGCCTCGGCCTAGTCCAGCCCCTTCCCCCCGCCCCCACTGGCCCTGGAATCTGTGTCATGGTCAAGAAACTAGACAGCCCTGATTTAATGCCTTTCAGTAAGGACATCAGCTGTTTACAAGACTGCAATTCAGCAAAGATACAAAAATATTCAGCATGCTAGGAGAGCCAGCAAGAGATAGTTCGGAGTGCAGTAATTCACCCTGTGAGTTCCCACTTCCCCCTAATTATTTCCTAGTCATCGTGTCAATTCAGAAAAAAAAAAAAAAAAAAAGGTCATAGTCATTTTTCAAAACAGGCACACGAGTCAAAGTAGAAACTGGTAATCAAAATCCCCAGCACCACAAAGCATGCAAGCTCCCCATGCTTTTCTCCCACCCTGCCTCGTCCATAGAAATGTGTCGCTGTAATAGCTCGTCGGCCGGTCCCAGAGAGACTTACGTGATTCAAACTCCTTCACAGCTAACAACTTCTCGGAAGGTGTTCGCTCTGGGTGGATCTTCTAGTAGTTGGGGAGAAATCACACAGAAGGAACTGTTAACCACCAGGGCAAAAAGTAGTGCTTTCACTGCTACATCGACGTAAAGGAAGAGAAACCCAATTCTCAATGGAGCAAGGAAAACTCTCCCAGGAGTCCTGCCATCAGGCGCTGAGAGCGTCTGCCCAAAGCCCTAATCGGGAAGACTCGGAAAACTTTCTAAAGCGTCCGCCACACCCTGGCACCCTGACAGTGCGACGTGCACACAGGAGGCTCAAAGATGCCCGTCACAGGAAAGAAGAGTGGCGAGAAATCAACTTTTAGGGCCCCGACTTAAAAGGACTCTGCGTCTACAGAGGAACCATCCTATTTATTATTTCTCCTTCTAAAAAGGAACAAAATCAAACCCCCCAACCATTTTACACTTTCTTTAAGCATAGGCTAAAATGATCTCAAATTCTGTGTTTCAAAAAGAACACTTTTGGTGGTATCTGTGAGCCCAGATTCACTTTAAACGTGTTGCTGGCTTTGTTCTAGACACCCCAAGAGGAGCTAACAATAGTAAACCTGCGAGGCTTTGAGAACATGAATAAACTTGGTGTTGACAAGAGTTCAAAAGCAGAGCTCAAGAGCTGGCCTGAGGCCGTGTCTTTGTAATCTGGCTATTCAATTTGGGGATACAGGTGGTCTAGCAGGGCGCTCTCACCTCCCTGGTTAACATGTTAAGCTTCCCCTTGGTAGTTGGGTAGCCTGTCTCCCCTAATCCTCTGCAAGCCACTAGAATACAAATGGTCTGGTTTCTAATCATCAAGTCCTACTGAGATGAAAAGATAGCCAGGTAACTTTTCATTTAATAGACTATCAGTAGTAATAGTAATTATAATATAAGCTGAATGGAACCGGTATAAACTCCTCAGAGCCTTCAGACCACCCTCCTGGTGCCAAAACACTTCCATTGTTCTTTTTTGGAGCAGAGATCTTCCATTCACAGGATACATTTCTGTAAGATTAGTTAAGTCATCTTGCCTGGGAAAGCTTTTCATTCAGGAAAGTCCACCAGCTTCTTCGGAATTCTTAAGCACAATACTGTAAATGCCCCGAAGAATGTGAGGCGGGGCAGGGCAGAACCAGCAGACTGGCCACCCCATCCTCCCCACAATGCTTACAGATCTTCCTGTGATGGCCCTATTCACCTGACACTGCACCCAGTCACCCTACCTCCTCCTACCCTTTTCTCCTGACCAAGAACTCGGCATATATCTAAAGATAATTGTTAGTAAGGACTCAAAAGTTAACATCCTCCAAGGAAAACAATTTGTGGATTTTTTTGGTCTCACCCTACAGGCAACCCTTGAATCCTCTGGTTACCCCGGAGCGGATGAAGTGGCATTTCAGCAAGCACCTGACCCACGCCGCACATAATGGAACAATGACCTCAGACTTTGGAAATGTTCTGCCCCTGTTTATGCGGCCCAGGACCTACCTTGGGCCAGGGACAGATATGTGCCAATCATTACAATCCCATTCGGCTTAGATAAAAAATAGAAAGTTTTAAAGGGAGGCAGGGTGGCAGGTATCAAGAAGAGGTGGATGAAACTGCAGCTTCAAGACACGTACAGTACAGACGCCCTGACACCAACTTATCGGCAGCAAAAGCACGTCCTTGATACGAGCGCGCTCCTCCGTGGAGCTATGCCCTCCAAGCGCCGTTCAACCTATTGTGCTGGGTCACAAGGACATGTCCTATGGTGTTTCTCCCCCTCGTTTAGTTTGGTCCTTTGGCGATATGGCACCTCATTAGCCCACAGTAAGGACTGACCAAAAAAGATGGAGGATTCCAGTCCTGGCATCATCTTTGGAGGAAACTGTTCATGGCCATCATCTGTTCCCCTTGGGGGCATTTCTTTCTTCACCTCTTTCTTTTACCCTCTTCCTCTCTCACCTTGCCTCGATTCCTACTTTTTTCCACTTCTTCCCCTTCTCTTCTTCTTTGCATCTGCCATGCTGGCTGTTCCATCCCGTTCCCTGCCTGCCTAGACGAGCCCTAGTAAGGAGACAGAGATGGGGAGGAACAGGACGCTGCTGGGAGGAGGGGCAGGGAGCACTCTAGGTGTCAGAAATTTCTGAGAGGGGAAAAATCACAAAACTTCTCAGGCCAGTCCGGTTCCCTAGGGTGCTCTAGTTATTTTCACTCAGGTCTTCATGCTGTGAAAGGCCGTATTTTTCTATGTAAACCTATCTCATAAAAAAGTTCAGAATTTACCAGCTGTGGCTGTGTTCCTGACCTGGGGTACGTGACATCCTCATTGCATGGGGCAAACAACAAACCAGCTTCTGCCTGGAGTGTTATTCCCACGCCCATCCATAGGGACGGGACGGGAAATAAAGTCTAAGAATGTTTAACGAGAGACGGTCACCACAGGCCACTCATCTTTCTGACCTTTAAGAAAAAAAGAAAAGAAACTGCACTTGAACATCATCCCATTTCCTCACCTGTTTGGCCAGAATCCTTGCAGTTAGCCTGACAGTCTCTGAGGGATTCCAGCTTTCCCCAAAAACAACCATGGGAGAACATTCCAGCTTGTGCATGGGCCAATCTTCTTTCTGGGAAGGTTAAAAAAAAAAAAAAAAGATTAAACACACACACAGGAATAAAGTTCGTGAAGAGAGGATGCAGTAAGTCCTTCTCGTTAAGGTCAAGTGAAATATGTTTCCTTTTGGAAAACACGATGAAGCTCACAAAAGCTAGAGATAAAAACATCCTTTAAGATAGAGATGGCTGTGTGACCTTGACCCGGGCCTGGCCAAGGTTGTTGGTATGAGAAAATCTGCTTTGTTTTTTCATCAAGCATCTCATCTTTCTGCAGCCTCTCATTATTCCCAACAACACGTATGGCTTTCCATTATCTGTGGGAGTTGTCAAACGGCCGCGGTGAGTGATTTGGGGTATTAGCCATTGGTTTGGCCCTGCTCCCTTACAGTCCTGTTCTGGTTCTGTTCTCACATCAGGGCAAATCCCTGAGAGCTGCACTCAGCAACTAGTCTCCTTTTATAGGTGACAAAAACAAAACACAAATGAAGGCCTTGTCAAGAGCCCTCAAAGAGTCTGGCAGAGGCAAGTAGGGGGCATATTTAGGAATACAGACTCCCTGAAGATTCATTTGACAACACAGGAACACTGTATTTCTTTTTGTCCCATCCTGACGCTCTTATGCCCCTGGTTGGGGCACAAAGGGTATGTGCTCACTACTGGCAGGGTAGAGACGCCGTCAGTGGGGACAGGTGAGGCTCAGGGAGGAAGGACACCATGGTGCATGGTGGCCACGGAGGAGAGGAGTCTGAGGGCTGGGGAGGAGCTGCTAGCGGCCAGCGTGGGGGGATGACTGAGAACTGACTGGACTCCACGGAGGCCATCACTGATTGACAAAAACCAGTGGTACCGGTGTGATGGGGTCCGGGGCGGCTGGGGAGGCACTCCAGGGAGAGCTGAAGCAGAGCTGAAAACTGGGAGGAATGGGTGACGGGTAGAGGAAGGATGACTTTTGAGGTGGGAAATATCACAGCACTTGGTATACAGATGGGACTCCGCAGACACGCTCTCTCTTAATGGAAGTGGGCCTGTCCTGCTCTTCCCTCAGCCTCCCCCACCTCAGAAAACAGCTGGTCTGTTCTTCCAGATCATCAGGCTGGAACCCTGGTCATCTTTGACACCTGTCTCACACTCCCCAGTCACCTCCAGCACATCCAATTTCCTTGCCTTCAGAACAGATCTAGAACCCGATCACCCCTCGCCACCACTAACCCTAACCCACTACCCTTTTGTAGTCCCGACACCTCCCACCACCAGTCTGCCCACACCTCCTACCCGGATGCCTGCTTCTGTCCCTACGGACGAGGCTCAATAGAGTAGCCAGGATAGTCGATCCTGCTACACAGAGCTCAGCTCATGCCAGTTCTCAGCTCAGAACCTTCTAATGGCTTCTCACCTCACAGCAAAAGGCAGAGTCTTAAAGATGACCGATGACCACTCATGATGGGAGCCCCCACCCCCACTACTACTCTGACCTCATCACCTCCCACCATGCTCTCTCTCGCCTCAGTCCCCCTGCTGCTCCTTACACAGACTGTGCCTACCCCTGGCTTACGACCTTTTGCACTTGCCGTATTCCTGGCGAGTGCCCTCTTCCCCTAGATACCCATTTTGCTCCCTGCCTAACTCTTCCATATCTCTGGCTCAAATGTCACCTTCTCAAGATGGCTGCCATGAATACCCTACTAAAGACAGCACGTGCCCACCACTGTCCACTTCCTTGCTCTGTACTTCTTCTTAGGTACTTCCCACGACCCGATATACTACATATTCATTAGTTTTTTGGTCAGTATCTGTCTCCCCCATTAAAATAAAGGAACTCGGTCTGGGGTAGGTTTTTTCCCCACATTTATAACCCCAGAAGCTAGAACAGGGCCTTGCATTTAGGAGGTCCTCCATAAAGTTGCTGAGTGAAGATGTCCCCCTGCCCCCAACCCCCACCCCAAGAAGGAAGGACACGATGTGACTTCATGATTTAATGCGTTATGTGACACAGGCCATTGGCTCAAGTTCTGTGCCAAGATGTTTTGCACAAATAACGCCATGCCGAATATAACTAAGAGCAGGGAGAGAAAGAAATGACAAGATATGCACCAGGGAGAAGGGGATCTGTTTTTAGCCAAAGCCTGAAATGAGAGCACAGCAGTAAGGCAAAGAGGGAAAGACCAAGAAGGCTTCAGGCCTTGGGGCATCTGAGGGGAACGGGAACCACCAGCTGGAGACAGATGGATAATTAACAACCACGAGCAGGTGTCCAGTGTGAAACCAGGAATTCTAACAGAAGGCCTTTGCAGGGCCTTTGAGATGCTGGTTTCCTGAAGAGCAGGTCTTGTTACCGGTGTTCAACAACAGTGACTCCTGGGAGAAGGAAGTTTAATACTAACCTTTCTTACGATGATTCCTCTATTATTTGGTAATCGAATTAATTCATTAACAGAATATAAAATCTATGTTAATATCAATTACACACAATGCTGACATTTACTGATGTGAATGTCCTCAAAGGGAAGGGAGCCTCTGGGAGGAAAGCAGAGTGCTGCCAAGCAAGCGGACCCTGGTCTGGGGCTCAGGAAACCTGCATTCCTACCCCGCTCTGCAGCTATGTGACACCAGGCGGACCTCTTAATCCCTCTGCAGCTGTACCCGTGGCTGTCAATAACGTAATCCCTGAGTTACTTAGCAGGTCCAGAATCCTGAGGCTATGATTTGACACCTTCTGACAGTGATAATCACAGCTGAAGCCTGAAGAGGAGCAAGACACGTAGGACCTTCATTCGGGGACAATCAGGCACTCGTGCAACCACAGAAGGTCCCCGTCAGGATCCACTCAGCTCATCCATGAGAAGCACTTAGGACAGCACCTGGCACATAGCGCACTCTCAGGACATGTGGGTACCTGTTCATTCATTCATGCATTCATCCATTCATTCAATGAGCTCTGCAACTGACCCTAGAGGGAGGGAGGGGAGATGAAGTCTCTAACTTGAAGTAGCTTGTGACTGTGTCAGGAGACATGTATGTGACACGGTCCCACACACAGCAGTGAAATCAGACAGTGCGATAAATTCAGAGAAGTGTAGAATCGCGGAAGTTTCATTAAAGGAAATTTCCCCAAATAAGTTGTCACTCTCTGCTGAAAGGTGGTGAGACATGTGGGTTAAGGGAGGAATGACAGAGATGTCCCTCCATGGCACTGCTCAGGTTTCTTTAAAAAACAGAAAAAGGTGGGAGGGAGGCTCACATCTGGCAGGAGCGTCAGTTAGGTTCTGAGAGTATCCTGACATGCCGTCTTCCATCGCAGGGATGGTCCACATACGGGAGGGAACCTGACAGCTGCAACTTGCCCTGGTTTTGACTATAAAAAATTGTAAATAATGAGACTGGCAAAATTGAAAAAAAATTAGCCTATCCTGATGAACAGGAATAAATACTATCAATGAATACTTTGGTTTGGTTTTGTTGTGTTTTAGTATTGGCGGTTTCTTCATACGCAGAGTGGTTTTGCAACCGCGTATGCCTTCTAAAACATTTTTGTCAGTTTTTCTAAAACTTTTCTGAGTATTTTTCTTCAAAAGCCAAGCTATTTCTCCTGTCCTGACTGCAATCTTTTTACAATTTTATGTAAATTTGGATTCTATTGTCCAGAAAAGTAATATACAAATAAACGGACACGAAGGACTCAGAAAGACATATACCAAAGTGCTAGTAGTGATTTTTCTCTGGAAGGACAAAATTAGGGAACCTCTCTCTGTCCTCATTTTAGACTGTATTTTCTGGTTTTTCTAAAATGAGCACAGATTATTTGTGCAATGAAATTAATTAAATCTATGTAAAAGGAAGATACAAAAATTTCTGTACCCTTTTTAAACTTCAAAGTCATTTTCAGCCAAGGTAATAAGTGCTCTGCCTGACTTTCCTGTTTGTGCACGAACAAAAATGCTTCAAGATGCATAAAGAGTTGTAAAATTGTCTCATGGTGCACCAGCATTTCTAACCCTGGAAGAAACGACTGACTGTTATTTCATCCAGTTTTCTGCTGAGCGAATGATAATGCTGTCTTCCTGGACAACGAGATTGGGGTTTTATTGTGAAGTCCTTTTTCCTAACTCTTGCACCTGGCATTTCTCTTGCTCTAACAGAGCTTTCAAAACAGATGTAGTCTACTTAGACAAATGCATGTGACTTCCTGAACTGTGGAACAGCAAGAAAACGTCATGGGATTTCTGCTGCCACTACCATTACCATCAAGGGGAGCAGTGCAAAAGGAGTCAGGTGCACACTGACCACCTCACATGAAGGAGACAGCTGAGCCCCCATCACAAGGACATGTGCTTTGTTTTATGTTCCCATACAAGAGCCATGGGATAGGCTCATTCATTCATCCACACGTTTTCCTACTGGTGATGTGAAACATTTAGGAAAAAGAGTGATCAAGTTTAAGATGCTTCCTAGGTTTGGTTAAGGGACCAAAGTGAATTTAACCAGGATTAAACCTAAATCATCCATGACAATACAATAGTCAGACGAGCACTTCTCAGGCACTTTCTACACTTCAGTTACTTTCACGTCCATAACAAAAGTCACAAATTTTCTCACATCCTTAGTCACATGCTCCTCACACGTGCTTTTTTATCCCCATCACGGCACGCCCCTTCTTACTTTCAGAAACACTCATAACCTCATCACCTCCATTTACACATCACTATTTGTTAATGTTAAGAAATAATACCTAGAAAATTCTATTCTACAATGATTCCTCTATAAAATAACTTTGTAAAACTACTCTCTTGAACATGTCATGGTGCAATTTAATGACGAAGTCTAAGTGAGGAAACAATATACTTAGCTTTCCAGGCATATTTATAAAAATAAATATAGTTCATTAAAACACACAGGTTACAAAATAAGCCTAACTAAAAAGGGATTTCTATTTCTTTTATGTTTCCTCCCATTATCCTTTCATGCATCATCAATTAAAATCCTTCCTCTGGCAGGATCACACTGAGTCAAGTGAATGAAGAGAAAAGTAAATGGGACAAGATATCACCAAATTGTATAAAATGAAGCGAAATTCTAAAGCGCTGCAGTTAGAGAAGAGGGCTTGGGGACAGCGGACGTAGTGGCTAGGGTCTCCGGAGATGCAGTACTCCCTGGAAAGAGGAAACCCTTGGGGAGGAGTGTGTGCCTTAGCACTCTTGTGGAGATTTCTGGCAAAGACGACACCAGAAGGGGCTCTCCCCTTTCATGTCCACTGAAGGCCACTTGTCTTTCTTTGACACATTCCCATAGTGCCCCCTCTCCCACCCTCAGGACCGCCAAGCACCGTGTTGGAGAGTGGTGACAGCCTTCCGCCAGCAGTCTGTACAGTCTGGTCCCCACTTCTACCACTGTGACCTTGGGCAGGTCACCCAACCACTTGTGGCCACTGTCTTCTTATCTACTCACACACTGGACCTGGCAACCTTCACTCTGACACCCCTCCCCCACCTCTGCTGTTTGGTGCCCAGGCCTGCACTCCAGGTGGGCGGGGTCTACGTGGTCATGAGAAGCAGCCAAGGGCCCTGGTCTCGTAGGTGGAGAATCACTCATCACCTGCCTCTTACCATCACTGCCTTGTTTTGTACAGCACAGCTTCCCCTTTAATCCCACCCAAGTACCCCCTGAGGAGGAACCCTGAATACATTTTTATCTGGAGCTAATGCCCCAGATTCCTCCCTAATAATTTTATGCATGAAGCTCCTGAACTGCCATTTATTTCTAGGCACGTACTTTACTAGATACTCAGGACCATTCTATGTCATTACAATCCACTGCCCTTACTTAGTTCTTCTGCACGAAAGCATGGCAACCCTTAATGGCCACTAACTTCTCCCTTCAACAAAAGGGGACAGATAAAACGAGAGTGAAACGTACAGATGAAATCCACTCTGTCACCTCTAGCAACAAGTGGCATCAGGAACCGGGTATCACTTGTCATCTAGGAGGGTACTTTGGCCACTAGATACTTCACAGAAGCATAGGAAAACTGAGCTGCAGAAGTACTCTCCAGGGCTGATGGGGCCTGGCCCGAACAAAGGGTAACTATCAAGGAAGACTCTCCATCATGAGGCTGGGCACAGCAAGCGGTCTTGGCCTCAGGCCTTTGAACATGACTTAGCATCACAGAGCAGTACCCTCCACTCTGGGCTTCCAAGCAAGCTCGTTATGATTTGACCGCCCGTGCAATCTGTCCACAGGAGGAGAATGTACAGACCATCAAACTGCTTTTTGAAAAGTGATACGCAGGCATCCTGGTACATATAGGCCGGTGTGTTTGGTTCATGTGAACTCCTCCCCCCGCCCCGGGAGAGCGCCCCTCACTGTGTGCTCACAGAGGAGCTTTCTGAGTCCGCAGTTTTGGGAAACTCGGTCTTGAAGAGAAGGGAAGCCACACCAGCCACCTTGGAAACCCCACTGGACCACAATGGTTCATCAAAATAATGCCATCTAGGGAGGCGTAACGGAAGAAGAGTTAGCAGCAGGCTCAGAAGACCCAGAGATAACTCGGCATCTCACACAGTCTGATACTTTTTATTAATGCAGTGTTTACGGTTAACCAGAGAAGTGGAGACTCATTTTATAATAAGCATGACTCACACAACGTACACTGTTAGTGTTCTCAGGGTTTTAGAATCCATCCATTCTCTTGGGGTAAAAGAAACAAAAACAAAAACAAAAAACCAAGTCCGTCAAATCTAAAGTGTGCCGTATACTCTAGAGTCTCTGCACAGAGCTAAGCTTCGGTCCAGCCTAAATTACTGTCATAGTATTTCCCGTATGTCCTCACACCTGTCCACAGCGTCATGGTTTATAGAGAGCTCTCATATCACTAGGTCCCTACCATTTGTCAGGATAGGCACCTATTGCCATCATTAATGTGTGAAGAAACTGAGCTCAGAGATGTCCTCAGGCTTGTCAAGTTCACGGAGACAGTAGGTTGCACAGTCAGGATCACCTCCTTCTACTATTCCGTGTTACACTGTCGGAACTCTATGTGATTTTCCTATCTTGCTTCTCTAAAGAACCAGAATGTAATGAGTTAATTTTTCTAGAAGGATTTAGCTTAAATATAGAAAGAACTAACTTATCATTCCTGGAATCAAATCATGGAATTCCCAGGGCTCACTGATCTCCCCAGTGCCGAAGGAATCCAACCACAGAATATTCTATCCACAACTGGTAGGAGCAAAGTATGATCTCTCTTCTTCGAAAGAAGGCCCACTCCCTGAAAACTCAACTATAAGCCCATTTATATTCTCGCTGTGACACAGGCTGACCACCTCTGGAAGCCTGCCATGGGAGACACAGGGGAGTGGGCTGTGCACAGGACTGCGGAGCCAAGGGAGATGTCCCCAGGCCAGTGGCTCAACCTGTGCTTCATTCCAGCAAGGGGCCATTGTGACTGGAGCTCTATGGTCAGACGGGACACCAGGGCTTAGCAACCTCTCCCACCGATACATAATAATGCTCTTTGGGGATTTTCAAAGGTCAACTGCATAGGGAAAGAGAAAGAAAACAATGAAATAGTGGGTAACCAGAAGTACATCAGGGAAGGGGGGCAGATGTGGGAGGTAAATGACGCCAAGTCTGGCAAGAACAATGACCAAAAAAAAAAAGAGGTAGAGACTATGGAGAAAATCTTCCCCGTCACCTAGAGCCACTGTTTAATAGCATCAGCATTTCCCAGGGCCTATGAATAGGTTTCCATTAAAAAAGAAAAAAAAAAGGCTAAGGAGGGTATACAGATGTCAAAGATCATATTCTCCCTAAATTCAAATTGTTAGAACATGGAATGTGTTAAAAAAAAAAAAAAAGAAGAAGAAGAACATGGAATGCATTTTCTATGGAATACCTATGAACATTCAGTGGAACTAGAATCCAGCAGACGAGTATGGAAAACAACACTCCTAGTCCCTCAAAG
The DNA here is from genome assembly GCF_017311325.1 of Ursus maritimus. Lineage (NCBI taxonomy): Eukaryota > Metazoa > Chordata > Mammalia > Carnivora > Ursidae > Ursus > Ursus maritimus. Next base: position 90,652,795 of record NW_024424452.1, read on the forward strand.
AGCTACCAAGAGTTCCTCCAAATTCTTCCTTAAGCTTCCCATTCCCATGTTATAGAATTCCCTGGAGACTTACCCATCGAACCAGATGGCCCACGGTCTACATGCAACCCTCCTCCTGAGCCCGCCCGACCCTGGCTGCTTCCAAGGCACCAGCTCCAAGTACAGACTCGGAGCAGCCACCCTCTGGCTGTGCCAAGGCTGTGCCAGGGGCTCCCCGAAGTCTAGCTGGACTCGGACTAGGTTTGAACAGGCCAAGGGCGACGTGTGGCCTGCTTACGGGGATTTATAAAAATACAGACCTGTGACGATAAAAATTAAAATATTTTAAAGATACCATTTTAGCATTTTTCATTTGTCATCTCCACAGTGTTCCATCTGTTGCTGGTGGCCTTGGGGGCAAACCGTCAACCTTGGTAATACACCTGCCTGTACCCAACATGCCCTCCTCATGGCTTTCCCCTTCTCCTGCACCTGCGTGTGGCCTCAGAGTGTCACTGTCTATCACTGGCTGCCTGTCAGTCCTGGGCCAGCACGCAGGGGTATCCAGACACATGTGAGGCCCAAATAGCTTTCCAGCTCTGGCTGCAAAAGGGTGCTGGGAATGGCGTGACAAGGAAAGGCAGGACATCGGGGTCCCAATCTTCAGAGGAAATAAGGCCCTCCCGACCAGTTGGCCCAGACCTACCTGACACTGCACATCGCAGTAAAATGCCTGCTTGCATCTTCCACATTTGGACAATCCTTCTTTCCTTAAAAACAGAAAGGGCACTGTAGTGGCGAGAGGCACAGAAACGTGAAGCTGCACATTTTATCATGCAATAATAAAAGCCATCTGGTCGGGAAGCAGAGCCAAGATTCACCTTACCTTACTCTCCCACTGATACAGTGGCATTTTCCCAAAGGAGGATTTTGACCAGATTCAGTCCTTGAGGAGGAGTAAGTTAGTCAAACAGTACATGCACCAATGTTTACCGACCCTGACAGCGGGAAGGGCACCTTCCAAACTGACCAGCGGTGTGCTCTACGACTCCCGAACCTGGCCTGGGACAGCAGAGCCTCCACATCGCCTGCGCTAGTACTCAGTACTCTGGGCCAAGTCAAAGGCTCTTAGGTCCTGATTTTCTCACCTACTCAAGAGGGACAGAGATAAACAGAACCATCGTAGAGGTTCCACCTCACACAGAGGACTGGGGGCACCTGCACTGGTGCAAATGCAGGGTGAGTGACAACCTTTATTATTGAGAACTGCAAGTAAGGCAGATGATAGAACAGAGTAGACCAGTAGTTCCCATGCTGCCCAGAAAGCCAAGTTTAAAAATAATGCAACCCAGGGGCCCCTGGGTGGCTCAGTCCGCTGAGCGTCTGACTCTTGGGTTTCCGCTCAGGTCGTGATCTCGGGGTTGTGAGACTGAGCCCTGCGTCGGGCTCTGCACTTAGCATGGAGTCCGCATACAATTTTCTCTCTCCTGCTCCCTCTGCCCCTCCCCCACTCAAAAAAATACATATATGTATACATAAAATGCAACTCTGCAAGCAGAGATGTAGTCTTGGATAAACCATTAGTGGATGGTTTGCCGGTGTACTGCACTGAGTGATTCTTCTGCCTCTCTGTAATGAGGTCAATACTCCCCTTCCTTGCCATATTACCTCCCTGCCTCCCACAAAGGACAGGGACTCTGCTGTTTCCCAACTGTCAGGTGCTAGTGTGTTTGTCGTGTTTGATAAGTCAAAGCCTTTTCAAAAACTGTGAAGCCATTGAATTAAACCCCACCAGACAGAAGCCTTAAAAACGCTTTTTTGAAGTGGGGAACGACCCCGTGGTTCAATCAGAGCACTATCTTCCGCCCACCGCCCTGAAGCTGGCCTTGCAACTTGAAGCAATGCCCACGCCCTGCCACGAGGGGCACTATCGCCGCGGCCCGGTCCGCACTGCAGTGCAGCCCCCCGCCGCAGCGCGGGGGAGCGGATATTCTGGAATACGCAGGAATCACGCCGCAGAGCCCTCCTCTGCTCCTTGTCAGCGAGCGGCAGTCACCACACTACTCCCACGGAATCAAGACTGCTCCCCAAATGCTCCTGTTGGAGCTAAACAGACTGCCTTGCAGTTTTCATGACAGCGCTTGGATTTCAAGAAGCAGACTGGAGAATGTGTAGGAGAAAAACACATCTTGTGGTTGAGGCATAAATAAATATCCCGAGTTTGCACATCTCAATAGTTTAAAAAGGAACTCACTGATTTAGCTGAGTGTATTCTCTGGCCTCTAGCACCTCCCCCCAGCCTGGACCCAAGGTGCACCTGACTCTGACTGCATTTTGCAATAAAAGAGAAACGAGACGATGGTCCCTGCTCTGTTGCATTTTATAATGAGGAAGAAAGGACAGAAGAGGCTGTAGAGAAACAACTGTGAAGGGACTTGCAAGCAAGTGCTAAGTGATAGAGACCCTGAAGAATGCCAAGGAGATGGAAAGTAAAGATGGGCAAAGCCTGGAAGGGAACTCTGGAAATTCTTTCCAAAAAGAGGTGTGTTGGAAATGGCTAATGGATGGGTAGATGACCCCTCATAAAAATGTCCATCTGAAGCAGCCATTCATTAACGTTTGTTTTCACAGGGGGAGAGGTCACAGGAGCTCTTTGAGAATTTGATTGAAGCTATTAATTCTCCCAACAGCTCACCTTAACCCCAATCCCCCAAAACAACAGAAAATTATGTGAAATTTCACGGGCTCTGAGCCCCCTGAAAAGCCCATCCACGGACACTGAACGGACTCTGAAACTAGAGTTAAGACCCCCTGATATAAAAGATGAGAAAACTATCTTTATTAGCCCTAGGTTATACCAAAAAGCAAGGATTCAGTGGCCCGTCCTGCACAGAGGCAAGCAGTAAAGTTAATACGAAACCAAGGCTTATTTTTAGCCCCACGGTAACATCCCAAGGGAGAGAGAAAGCAAAATTGAGCTCTTGAGAGCTAGGGAAGAACTCTAGGGGGATTTCATCAAAACCATAAATCACCCAAAGGCCAGGCTTCATTCACACTAGCTGGCTACCAAATCCCACAAGCCACAAACAAGAGACAAGGAAATGGCTAACTTTTTTTAAGTGTTGGCAATTTGTTGCATGATTTCTAGCCTGTCCCAGTGGTTCTCGAATTGTGGTCTGGAGACTTCTGGGATTCCAGGGACCCTTTCCGGGAGTCAGTGGGGTCAAAACTACTTTCAAAGTAACACTACTGTCTTGACAATTGCACTGCCGTGGGTGTAAGCTGTAAAGGAGCCTGGAGGGTACAACGTCTGGAACCTTGGTACAAATCAAAGCAAATCAAGTTGTCTACATGTCCCTGTATTCTGGACTTCCACAGGCTCAGAGCTAAGCCAGGGGGAAGGCCAATTTTACTTAAGAACGTTCCTGATGGAGCAGAAACAAATAGTAATTTTGTTCAATCTTGATGCTTGGGTCTGTATCTTCTGACATCCTATGATAAGGTGGAAAGAATGCACCAAGTGTTTCTTCAGGGAGAAGCACCTGTGTGAGCACTGGAGTCCTAAAGTGAACAAGAGAATTGGAATTCTGTTTTTACCTGAAAGAACCACGTTAAACTGTGGTTATTCAGACTTGAGGATCTGGCAGATAACGTGATGGAAATGAATGTCACTTCAGGGAAAACAACTGAAAATATGTGTGGCTAATGATCAAATGTTGGCCTTCAAGCAAATACGAGAATTTTGGAAAACAAGTCTCTGCCACCGTGAGCTTGACAGTCTCTCATGTGATGAGACTGCTGGGGATATTAACAATTGTGGGGTGTTTTTTTTTTTACATGGTTTGATGAAGTACAGCGACTTTTAGAATGTCTATATAATTCAGTGAACCAATGTTTTTCAAATGACAGGTGCAAGATATTTTAAAAATCACGCGTGGCTAAAAAAGTAATTTGAAGTGCAAGAGAGATCAAGGGATTTCAACGTAACAGAGCATATAAAGTTCACTAATGTGGGTTCAGACCGCACATTAAATGGTCTTAACCCTTTAAGACATTCACTTAGCAAGTTTTAGTGAATGAGAATATATTTACAATTAACTGAAAAGGCTATTAAAATATGCCTCTCTTTCTGATTATGTATCTATTTGAGGCTGGATTTTCTCCATGTATTTCAACCAAAAATACATAATACCATAGACTGAATTCAGAAGTGTATTTGAGAATCCAGCTGTCTTCTGGAAATCCAAACATGAAAGAGATTTGTAAAACTGTGGAACTCCACCACTATTCTTACTAATTCTTTTGTTCTGTAAAATAGTTCTCATGAAAACACATTATGCTAGCAGTAATAGCTGTTGTCCTTTTCAACTGAATACTTCATAATTTTCTGTTTTAATTTCATATATGGTAAATATTGATAAACATAACCCATATGGACAAAAGCTCTTTGGAGTTCTCAATTTTTAAGAGTACAACAGAGGGATTCTTAAGACAAAAAATATGAAAACTGATCTATCTTAATAAGTCCATCAGCTCTGAAAAAGACATTATTCCTATTTTTCAAATGAAGATAATGAGGATCCAAAGGTGAAATATCTAACCCAACGTGGTCATTCAGCAAGTAGGTAGCAGAATCAGAATTCACACGTCAAAGTACAAATTTTGTCTCCATCGTGCAAGAATATCCTTCCTTGAGTCGTTGTGACAGTTATTCAAGGATCTCCTACGTGAAGCTGGAATCATCTACGTGTTTGCATACCCTAACAGTAATAAGAAAACATAAGGCATTCTTTACTCTGGTTGGAATAACTTCCCAGTTCCAACGACACCCCATTCATGCCACTTTGTTTCAAAGATGCAATGGGGAGAAACCAGGATCATTTTTCAAAATGAGATTTCGGGAGGGAGCACCCCCAAAAAGAGGGTTTCTCAACCAACAGTGCGACAACAGTAACTGGTTTCACTTAAAATGCACGGGAATGACATAAGGATTGATTGTATATTTGCGCTGTGCAAAGAAAGTCCTTCCCTGTCATTCAGTACCATACATAGAGGTATTCCTCAGACAGAGACACTGGGCGAATCCAAGCTGGATCATGTGCGCTGGGAACTGGGTGACAGGGTATCATAGCTCTCACAAACCACCGGAAAGCTTTGCGGGCTCGGGGGCAGACTGGACTGTGTGTACGCCCATTCACGCAACTGCCTGCTTCTATGCGGATGTTCTCAACATACATCTTCCTGAGCCAGACTGCCTTCACAGTAGAGACGGAGAACAGCGAAGCCAGTTTCTGACAGCAAAGAGCACACAAACCGACTCTGATCTACTCTGGTATAAGCAACTTTAGATGAGGTGGGGTGGTGGCAGGAGAGGGAGCTCTGCTCCCACTATCCAGATACATAGTCCCTTCCATAGCTAGGGAGAGATGTAAACTTCTCCTAAGTCTAATGGCTGAAACGCAAATTAAAATTTGCTGAGCTGGTACCTACACTGTGTGTGTGCTGGGGAGGGGGTGTGTGTGTGTGCACGCGCTTGAGAGAGGAAGGAGGACACAGAGATTTTGGGAGTGTTTGACTATTTCTGACTAAGACATTGAGCCAGAGGGAAACTTCATATGGGATATCCATTTTCATCTTAGGAACACACAAGGCGTTTGGAATAAACGCTGTTCCTGCAGAAGATGCAGCCTAAACCTTTCATTTGCAATGCAACCCCATTTGAATCATCCAGGAGGTTTGGGGGAAAGACTGCAAAGCAAAGCAAACAAAACTCCTCTCAGACAAAGACTAATAAAAGGTCACTTGAAGGAATAAACTGAAATAACCCAAAAGGAATGAAACTCAAAGACAGTGAAGAGTGAATTGCTACTAATCTCTCACGAGATCTCAACCCATCTGGGCCTGGGGGAGGACCCAACAACTCCCATTGGATTGGTCTGTGCTGGGATTTTTTAAAAGGCTCTCCAGGAGATTCCAGTCAGCTTCCAGAAGGCAGAACCACCAGCCCAGGCCTACGGTAAACCTTTCGGGCTGAGTGGTTTTTTGGGTGCAGAAGTTGCTGACTAGTGTTGAAGTAACTCTCTGCAATGCGGATTGTTTGCAAGGTAACTCGTCTTAAGAATGAGCCACACATTCTGGATGTACTAGGTTGTTGAGCAACCTTGATGATGAATTGAAGGTGAGAATAAAGTGGCTGACAGCGTATTTTCTAACTATGACAAGAAAGTATTTTAGAAGCTTTAAGTGCAAGCTTTAAGAAGGAGAGCTGAGGCTTTTTTTTCCCACCTCCTCCTGATTCCTGCTTCACAATTTAGGGTGAATATGAGGAGTTATTTCCCCACCTCTCTAGCTCAAACCCTTTCCTCCTGGTGCTTGAGGTGCTATGTGATCCTGGGCAAAGCATTAATCCTTTCTGGACCTTTTCCTCCACTGTAAAGGTGCAGTTCCTACCTCACAGGTCTGTTATGAAAATTAAATGAGAAAATACGAGCAAAGTGTGCTACTATCACGTTTTTCATTAGCTTCCACTCTTTTTTTTTTTTTAAGTGGTATTAACTACTCAACTGCCTTCAGTACAATCTCATTCAGACTCCTATTTGCAGATTTCTGTTTCTAAAGTCTCTGTTTTATGGGCATATATCTACCCTGCTGTGAACGGAAGGGCTCTTTGAACTTAAGAAACGATTCCATCCACAAAGGGAGGAGAGAAATGTTACAGGAAAGTGCAACTATTTGACTATCAGTGACTGGAACCGAATGCAGAAGACCCGCTCCTGTCATTTTCTACTGGGGGAGACACACGCAGTGATTAATTTTCTTGCTTTTCAAATTTGGAAGCCATGAAGATCAACAAGTTAGAGATGTAATTAACAACGGCTAGTTAATGCCTTGCCGCAGGTGCTGTTGGTCTAGATGAAAGGAATTTAATCCTGTAAGCTCCCCACTTTCTGCTACTGAAATGGATGCTTAGTGGGTTTCACCATGAAAGAAAGGGAGACTGGCATGGAGGGGGTTTGCAATAACAATTACTTTTAACTAACGGTGACAGAAGAAGTGACAAGTATGCTCTGTTGAACAGAGGCAGCCCCAGCCAAATGAAAAAGAGAAAAGGAAAAAAGCCCAGCAGCGAAATATAACTTCACCATGGGTTGAAATAAGACAATCAGAAACAAAGTTAGCCTCCCACCCAGAGAGAGTGGTTACACTAGCAAATTTTTATTTGAGAGAAATAAAAATTGGAGGAATTGTGGCAGAACCCTATTATAACCCTGGTTAGGGGACAAGGATAATACTAAGGCTATAGGTTTTTGTGTAATAGTGAAAGATGCTCTGCATATCACTTTAATCCACAATGTAACCGTGAAACGGACCCACGTGCAGCGGGGAGCTTCTTGCCAGAGCCGCGCTGAACCTTCCCCTTCGCACTGGGCTTTGTTCTGAGGCTTGTTAAAAGTTAGAGCCCGGGGCCTCTTGGGGAAGCAGGAGATATTTAGGGCAGTAAGGTAGCAACTAATGGGTTTTCCCAACTATTGGAACGAGAGCCCTGATTTACAAGGAGGATGCTGGGCTTGGTGGTCAGGGTAAAAAATGGTTGGCCTTGCTCTAAAGCGTCACAGGGCAAGGTGGGGTGATGTAGGTCAAAGGGCAGAAATTTTCACCTGTAAGTTCTGGGGCTCTACACTGACTACAGTTAGTATTAACAGCATTGCACCTGTGAACGCGGCTGAGAGTACACCCTAAGCATTCTCACCACACACACAAAAGTAAGTGTGTGCACCGAAATGTTACTTACCCTGACCTCAGTAATCACTCCGCAACGTATATCAAATTGTCCTGCTGTATACTTTAAACACATACAATTATATTTGTCAATTATTCCTCAATAAAGCTAACAAAATCTTGTAAAATGACTCCACACATCACTGATTCATTAAAAGTCAGCTCCGCAATGAAAAAAAAAAAAACAATGACACTGATTTAGGGTTTGTTGTAATGCAGGCTCTGGTGGAGATGAAATCTGCCTTTGTCTTAGAAAGAAAAAAACAATTCTTGAAGCTTATGGACAGAGGAGAGAAACACGGCCTCAGGAACAGTGAACATGGCATCACTTTTTGCAGCCTCTGGATGGTGCCTGTATGCCAACCTCACCTTGCAGGCCCTGTCAAGTCCCCAGCAGTTGAACCTGCTCAAAGAAGGCACGTAGGTACTAGCAAAACTTAGCATTTTCATTTGGAAACGTTTTCTATCTTAACTTTTTTTAAATATGTATTTCACTTACTTATTTGACAGGGAGAGAAAGAGAGCAGAAGACAGAGCCCAAGCAGGGGGAGCAGGAGCAGAGGAAGAAGCAGGCTTCCCAGGGAGCAGGGAGCCCGATGCGGGTCTCGATCCCAGAACCCTGGGATCATGACCTGAGCCGAAGGCAGACGCTTGACCAACTGAGCCACCCAGGCGCCCCTTTCTATATTAACTTCTGTGTGAGATCCAAATGGCACTTCCTTGCTACTTTATCTTTTACTTCTCTAATGCCAACTGAGTGGGAAGTCAAAAGGAAGGAACCAACTGATCATTTCCTAACTCGCGCTCTCATAAAGGAACTGATGATAAATAACACCCACCGTTTCCTCCGGTGGCTCAATAAATGACAGATGTTACCGGCAGTCCTTTGTAATAAATACCAATACTACTGGACCCCCTATGACCGCTGTTGCCCCAACTTCTACAACACCCAGGTGAGTCAGCAGCAAGGAAAAGGGCAAAACCAAAGCCATATAAATTTACCTATTTAAAAACTTAAGCCGTTCCTAACACTATTGCTCATGTCAACATTCTGGCCGCAGAGGTAAAAAAAAAAAAAAAAAAAAAACACGTAAAAATACCTTTACAACCTATGCTAAACGTGAATTCCAGAACAGAGGTCGGGCCCTCTGCAGCCAGACATGGGAATGAACGCCTTGCCCAACAAACAGGTGGCCTGCTCTAAATCCTACTTAGGAGAAAATGCACCTTTTAAAACTGCTTACAGAAGAATTTTAATAGGTGACCCTCCCTCATCCCTTTAGCTTTATTTTCCTATAGACAATAAAAAACCGAAATGCCAATTTGTTGAGGTGAATGGCTCCATTGTGAACTATACCTTGAGAACTCAAGCTTATCAGCTACTGTTTGAGCAGACTTAACAGACGTTTTTCTTTCAATCCTTATGGATTCCATTTGTATTTCCGAATTAGAAAGAACATTTTGGATACTATAAAACTTTGTACATGAAGCAGAAGAGAAATAGGTTATCTAACTTAGCCAAGTAAGTTCTGGGCAAAAAGTATTATTTTCTCTGTGTAAAATACTGTACCAGGCTCTGGAGGAATGATATTTTTATAATAGTTGAGCTAGTAGGAGACGTAAGCCCTACCTTCCTGCAGATGGTGGTAGATATAAGCATCAGGCAAATTGACGCAGCACCCAAACGGCCTAAATGACACAGAACTGAGAGCTGGAAGCTCCTAGGACTGAACTCTTGAAGGACACAGAAGTTTGGGTATTACAGAGAAAGTTGTCTTACGCATCTCTGAAGCACCGGGGTTAGAAAACGATGCCTAGGATAGCAAGAGTGCTCAAAACATGTAAAAACTACTGTAAATATAAAATAGTAATGAAAACGAAGAGGTTTGTGGGCTGAAGTACTTAAGAGGAGCTTCGTAAAAAAGATGCAATTTAGGCTGGATCTCCCTTGAGAATGAACAGACGGAGGGAGGCACAAGACAGGGAAAGGGATCATGCAGAGAAAAGCACTCATGGTTACAAATGGGCAAAAGGAAGAACGAAGAATCACAGAGCACCTTTGCGGGATACTGGAGAGACCACCCAGATTGTGTTTAGGGTGTGAGACAGCAGGGAGGGACAATGCTGGTTAGCGTGGGAAGGGCACTCAATATGGAGTAGAACAGTCAAGATTTTGTCCTGAAGAAAACAGGGATCAGTGCAGGGTTCGGTAAGGATTTATTTCTAAGAATGAGCAGAGTTACACAGATAGTGGAAGAGGCCTGTCCGAAGAGTCACTAGTAAAATAAGTTGCAGAAATGAGACGATTCCCTTAATAATTATTTACTAAGGTAACGGAGAGACAGGCCTGGGGCTAAGAGCTGGGGCTGCACAGATGAATGAGACCTGGTTCTGGCATTCAGGAGCAAGCGTGCCCAAGTGCTCAAGGGTGCCCAGTATTTTACGAGGTGCCCTGGGAGCAAAGGCAAAGAGAGCTACTCCAGCCTGCAGAAATCAGGACAGACTTCTAACCCAAGAGTTAGCCAGGCAGAGGGAAAGCAGGGGACAATCAGCATGACACATGCGTGTGTGTGTGTGTGTGTGTGCAGTGAACTGAATCCTGCAGAGCAAGTGGGACTCAAACCTCACTCCTGATGAGGAATGATAGTGAGGTTTGAGTCCCCTCACTCCCCAGCAGTCAGCCTCCTCTACATGGAGCTCTATCAGGGCCTTTCTCTGAAGATACATAGAGAAGGTGGAGGGGAGCTTCTTGCCCTGCTCTGAATCTAGAAAATCCTTAGTAACTGGGTGTTTTGGAAGGCATGTGTGGAAATGAATTAAATACTGAGTGAAATAAGTGGAGTGTTTCTAAATTCTAAATTTGTGAACCTGCAAGTTACTAAGGTGAAAAAACCTGAAAGTTTCCCTTCAAGTGATCTTTAGAAGGATTTACTCAGGTGTTTAAGTAGACTGAATTTCATTACCTTCCCCAAAACGTCTACCCAAAGCTGCAGCTGTTTTAACACAATGTGGGGTGGTTACAATTTCATTAGACCTCAGTATTTGATCAAAGCTCGCCCTGGGTTTGCAGAAGTCATGACCTAGGGTGTGCGGTTAAACATTTTGATTCGCTGAATTGTCTTTGTGACATACATGGATTATCAGTGTTCAACCCAAGAAAAGAAAGAAGAAGAAAATACTCAACCCCCAAACCTTACCGCCTTCAACAAAAACTGAAACCTCACAAAGTTCAAGGCACTGTGGCTAAAATAAAGATGATAAAGATGAAAGGAACCTGCTAGAATATAAGCTCCGTGGTGGTAGGGATTTTTATTTCTTTTCTTCACAGTCATTTCCCAGGGACTTAGAACCCAGCGACTGCTCCATAGATATAAATATTTGCTGAATACATTAAAAATAGAATCCCTGATCTCAAGGAGTTTACTTACCATCTGCTCATAATTAAATGTCTCTTACTGTTGAGGTCTGAAGGCCATGGGAGGCTATCACTGTGAACAGATCTGTGCAATTGACAGATAAGAGCTTTCTCAGGTGGCTCACGGGCAAGTGTTTCCTATACAAACATCACCACGGTGAGGGAAGTCAACAAAGTGTGGGCCCAGAACCCACGTCCCTGAAGAGTCTTTCCTGGTACTTGAAGACTGGAGAGAAAAGGCTCCTCCCGTCCAAGGTCTTTTTATTTTGTCACAAATTGCAGTATAACTCCTTTCAAGTGCCAAGATATAAAATCCTTGAGATTTTTTATCTGGCTCTGATGACAAACTATATTCTGTTGGCCAGCCAGATTTCTCACCACCTCCCTCCCCCAGGATATGCCTCAGTCTTCGAGCCCTGGTATGAAATTCGCTTCTCTGGTGAGTTGCCTTTATTTCTCCTCTTCTGTGTGGTGAGTCCTGATCCCCTGGGCACTGACACACCTTGTATTACCAGAATGCACTTGCTGATACACGCCAGGGTCTTAGCTATCATCATAGCAAGCGCGCATTTCAGATTCTAGGGACTAGAAACTTGCCAAAGAGAAGCCATTTACAAATTCTCAGACCCCCCCCTTCCTATAAGAGTGACTTGAATCTATTTTAATAATACGCATGCAATATTTCCACTTAGTCATCTGAAACCCTCCACTTAGTGTACAAGAGTCACCAGATTTTATGTTAATAAATTGGCACAAGGAGCTCCGTTCTATTTTTAAACTTTTGATTGAAGAAGAATGTGAGACACAGCTGGATTCTCAGCGAATGCATGGACGAGAAAGATAAGTTGTTTCCTGAACCCTCAAGACTTTTTGGTATTATTTTCCTGCTAAATTGCATATTTCTGTCCTTCAGAGGAGTCTTGAAGAGATCCGATTTCCTTCTGTTCTATTGTGTTGGTGTGAACGCCTTTGCAATTGAAAAGGAGGCCTCTGAGGGTGGTAGGAACAGAGTCAGCAGAAGTTACACCAAGTGAGGTGTGTGGCTTTGTGACTGGTTAGAGCACCCGCGCTAATGAGGCCAAGGTCACAGGTTCAATCCCTGAAAAGGCAGTGACTTCAGTCAATTCGCTGCCGGAGCTCTGCACCCCTAAACTACCACAGATTTGCTAGAAATCCAGAGATGTGAAGTTGGGGATGTGGGTGGGAAAGGGGAGGCTGATCGAGAGGCTGACAATGTCAGTCCCTTGAGAGGGGCCAGAAACCTCTAGCCCCAGCATGGCCACTCTCTGGGGGGAAGGGGCCAGCACAGGGTGGCCTCGCTCAGGGAACTGCTACAGGAAACCAAGGAGCTGCCAGGCTGCCCAGAAGAGGGCTCGAAGTCTGAGTCTGGTCAAGCACAACCAGGGTGCCCTGTTGTAGGTCTAGTTCCCTGGTGATGTTCAAGAGGCACGTATTCAAAGCCTCGGAGGCAAACCCAGAGAGGGGCTCTGTGAGAGGAGCAGGAAATGAGAATGGGGAATCAATAACAGACGGGAAATTCTTCTAAATCCAATTGGCCTTGCACAGAGCAGATGAAGCATGCCTGGAACTGAGAAATATGATTACCTCACTCTACATCTGAGGTCCAAAAAAAAAAAAAAAAAAAAGGCGTAGGTGTGGGGATGGGGAGTGACTTTAGTTATTAAGGTCTCCAAGAATATAAAGGACATTTATAATTACTGATTGCCTCCTTGGGAAGCAAAGTGGCATACGATTGTAATTATTTCATATTTTCCTTGTATTGAAAAGAAAAAGAAAAGGGATATTAACCTAAGGCAAACGAAGTAAGCCAAAAACACCAAAATAAAGTAGACGAGGCACATGGCTGGCTGGGTCAGTAGAACATGTGACTCTTGATCTCAGGGTTGTGGGTTCGAGCCCTATATTGGGCGTAGAGATTACTTAAAAATAAAATCTTAACACACACACACACCAAAATAAAGTAGAAACCTTCTTTGCCATTTGAGTTCTAAAACAGGCAACTTTGCTGCCTGTGTTCTCACCAATTTGGAGTTCTCCTGAATGCCAGCTACTGCCAAATAATAGCTCCGAGCACTGGACCTTTCCGGAGAAATTTAAGACATGTCTTCCTATTTCTTAAAGAACATTCTGACTGATAGTGTGCAATCTGCTTGTCTTACAGGAAAACCACCCAGGGGCCTCCTAGCATAGCTGCTCCATCTATTTTATTTCCAAACCTAACCAAATGAACTTTGCACCAAGTTCTGAGGAAAGAATACGCTGAAGAAAAAGAAAAGGGGTTCTACTCTGATGCTGTCCCACCAGAGGCCAGAGAAACAAACTCTTTATATGTAGGTATAAAGACTTAGCTAACAAACTCATCTTAGTTCTAGTGTAATATTTTTAAATATTCCAAGCCCACAAAAGGACCAAAGCCTTTTTACATTTTATTATGTAACAACTGATACATACAAAAAATATATATAGATCTTATGGAAATTCCAAGGCGCTATAATAAAGACATTTCTGAATCCAAAGCAGCCTAAGATACAGATCGAAGACCATTCAATCAGTTTATTTGCTCAACTTTTAGAAACATTAGTTTGTTGAATTACCTATTGGGGGAAGGGGAAGCAAAAGAAAAGACAGAATAAAAACAGCATTCACTCCAGGAGAAATCAGACTGAATACGTCCCAGTGTCCAGGGGTGAACAACACAGTAGATTCAAGACAAAGGGGGGAGGGGAAGGAAAACCACACTCAGAATAGGAAGACACGGCTCAGTCCCTGAAGGGCACAGAGCCTGGCCCTTTGGAAGACACTCAATAAACATCTGACCAAAAAATATATGAAATTCAAGGAAACCACTTCAACTCCCTGACACACAGCTTTTTCCTACATGCAGTGAGGTAAGGTTCCCTCTACACAAGCCATCCTCGGGAGGATCAAAAGAAGAATGTATCTGGAAATGCTTTATGAGCTGCAAAGAGCAACATGATTTTAAGGAATGTCGTTTTATGGGATCTTCGGATATTTTTGATGGAGAGATTTTGTGCAATTGCTTTTGGGAAGGGAAGGTATTAGACGGTGATTTTAACTCACCAGGGTTTGAACTCCACTTCAGCAGATCCTGCTGTTCTGCCTCTTTCATGTGAAATCATTTCCAATCATACAGCTTGGTCCCAGAGCCCCTATAAGCTATAACAGAAATTATGTTCCCTGCATATGAAAAATCCGTGTGTCATGGCGCTTGCCACATCGAAAGTTTTACAGGACTGCTCTTGGCCACGTCTGAATCATGCAAAAATTAAAGAGCAGAGTGGACCCATGACAGGCTCGCTATGCAGAAAATTCTGTTTGCCTCCATTTCTCTTCTCAAATATTTGCTGAGAATCTCATGGCAAAAGACTATTAAAGCATCTTAGCGCTTCGGAGCTAGAAAACGCTCTTAAAAAAAAGTTAACCTGCATAGGCTCATTATATCATTTCCATTAGGTTTTGAAAAAAAGTGAAATCCGTTATCTTCTGGGGGATCTGGGGACTGAGAACTGCTGCTCTTAGCTTGGGGTGAATGTGCCATCTGAAGGATGACTCTACGGACAACAATTTCCAGTATTTCCTTCCTGGTCCCCCCAAGCCCACCATGACAAAAACGTCCCTGACACTGCAATATTTTATCGCCTTCTGTAATATTTAGCACAAGCGCGACCACTGGGCGGACTACGACAGCTTACCCTGTGCCGGGGCTCTACTAAGCACCTGACTCCTGTCTCCTGTAATTCTCATGGAGCTCTGGAGGTAGGCGTTCACAGGAACACTGTAAACATAAAGGAACCTACTCCTTCAAAGACATTAAGTCGTTTGCCTAAAGACAAAACATCAGGAAGGGAAGAAGCCAGAACTCAAACCAAGTCAATCCGGCACCCAGGTCTCTGCCTTGGCCTCTAAATAAATGAAAAACTTGAAATATTCTAATATGGAAAGTGGCAATCTCATTACCTATTGTACAGACAGCTGAGTTTTGTTTGATTTAATGTAAAATTTTAGAGAAAATCTGTTGTCTGTATATTTTAATCTTAACTACCCATTTAAAAAAAATACTTGTGAAAAGGAGGGAATTCTCTATTAGGGCGTGTGTCTAATTTTTCATTCAGAAAGCAAGATAATTTGACAACATTCCAAGTCAGTTCTCCCCTTAGAGACCGTACAATTCTCAGAGAAGTTTCTGGGAATAAAGAGAATCCCAGCAGCCCTGGAGATGACTCTCCGATCTGAGGGACAGCTTCAGGTGGTCCGCCCCAGGTTCTTTCAGAGAACCTTAAGTTTTCTTAAGAAAACAGCAGCAAGAGTTATGCCTCTTAATACTGATAAAAATCAACTAAATATTACCTTGACAGTCTGCTAAACCAATGGGTTAGGCAGGAGGAATAGTACTACAGAATAAATCGGGGAGACACCCAGCTTTACAGCTGAGACAGGACATCTTGATCCCACGGTTTTGTTCGTGCAAGCATTTTAATCTTTAAAACCACTCTGAGGAGCCAGGCATGACATAAATTTCCTGAAATTGTGTTCCAACAGCTCTATTGCAAGGTGACTAAGTGGGCCTTCCTACTTTCCCCCCACACTCGGAATGAACTAAAAAAAAGGGTAATGTTCTTGCCTTTAAATGATCCACGAGCCAAGAAAATAAGAGATCAAGAGGGAGACATCTTCCCACCTGAGGAATTGCACACAGAATGAATACTGAGGTGGAACACTGGGCTACAGCAGATGTTTCCCTTTTTGAGACAAATAACCAAGTCTTAAAATATGTTGAATACTAAGTATGAAATATAACATAAAGTATCTGCCATAGAAAGGTGGCCAATGGCCAAAAAGTGTGTGTGCGTGTGTGTGTGTGTACAAAATATATCTAGGAGGTGTGATAGTGATAGGGATAGCTCCCAATTGGAAAGCATTTATATTTTTAGGTGTTGCCTTCTAGCAGCTGAGGCAAGATAAACATCCTCCCAAGTATCACCCACCAAACTGAGAAAATGTGTTCAAATTTAAAATTCCCAGAAACAAACCTCTGAATTGTGCCAACAATAAGAATCCCATTCCACTGTGACCTGAGAAACTTTCCTTTAGTTTTCAATTTATAGAACTTATTACTAGAGAAATCACCCATTTTCCTTCAAAATAAGTTAAACCCAAATACAGTTAAGATGACAAGGAGAACCTCCAGTGGCTCACTTATCTTAAGTAATATCATTTATGCTAAATTTCTAGCACAAGAAAGGATAAGAAGTAGTTTGAGTTTTTTCCTGTGGGGGAGGGGCAGGTGGGATGGGGTGGGGGAGTAGTGGATTGTACCCTGTGTGCTTTAATATTTGAGAATTCTGCTCCTACTTCCTGGAGGCTCCAGGAGACCTACATGTGTTCTAGTACAGCTGGACAGACTGGTTTGTTCCGGGACATGATCAAACAGTTGACAGAGGAAATGGTGCAAAATCTATGAGAACGACCTAACCACTAATTCTACACTAACCAAATTTAATAGAATATCCTAGAGTGGTGTACAAAGATATTTCCAATTTCATAGGTATCGTGGTATCACTATTTCCTGCCTGTTATTTTAGTTGATTTCAGATGACTCCTTACAAGAAACGAACCGTGGGTGTTAACGGAAGTTCACCTAAGCCACACAGAGGAAAGGGGGGGGGGCAGATGCAGGGGTACTGCCCCAGTGCACACGGCAGCCCAGGTGAGGGCTCTCAGACAACGGTTAAGCACACTTACACATGTTATTCAGGAAAAGGAGAAACAAAGCACACTGTCACATTCGGCAGGTGCTCTGTGGAGTGGCATCTGACCATACATTCATGTTCTAAGGTTGGGGGTGTATACAGTAGACACAGTCAGGACACTCACAGCTAAAGAGAGGCATCTCTCAGCTCCGCTTCTCCCCTCTGAACCCAGAGGGATTTGATCTCTAATTCACTGGAGGCGTGCACTGGTAACTACCATCTGAATACCTACTATGTGCCCGGCACTGTGATCTTCTCTCACACGATGGACTCCAGGAATCACCAGGATTCCTGATGGAGGGAAGCACCTTCCGTGCTGGGTGACCCCGCTTTGCTCCTGCCACTCCAGACACCCACACTGCTTCAGACTCCGAGCCACAGCGAGGCTCAGAAGATCAAGGGACCAGTCACAGCAGCCTTTTTAACTTTGGGAAAACCCAATGCTCACTTCACTCGAACGTTGCAAAGTGGTGCCGTGACCCTTTAGCTCTTGACTCACCAATTCAAAGAGCCACATCACATACAGCCCTTAAGCTGCCCACGGCATGATTCTGCGTCTAGTGCCTTTCCAGGTCCCCCCAAGCGGAAGACAGTTCTGGCAGGGAGTCTGGGC
Source organism: Ursus maritimus (assembly GCF_017311325.1). Lineage (NCBI taxonomy): Eukaryota > Metazoa > Chordata > Mammalia > Carnivora > Ursidae > Ursus > Ursus maritimus. The sequence continues at coordinate 90,670,373 of NW_024424452.1, forward strand.
AAGATTACTATAATATTTAGCCTTTGTCCCTTCTTTTGCTATGTCTTATCATAGAATAAGGCACACAAGTCTGGGGAACTGGGCACTTCGGTGTATGTTGGACTTGAGACCCGTACTCCAAAGGTACCCGCAGGACCTCAAGTCAGTGTAATCAGACCCAAGAAGCTCCATTTTAAAGATGAAGAAACTGAGATTCAAAGAAAGTAAAGCAGGATCCATTCTTCAGAGAGTAGTGGAAGGTGAGTACACACCTAATTCCTGTCTCTGGAATTTTACTGAGCACCTAACTAGTAGGAAATGCGCAGAACTGAAGAGATTTCATTCCCTTAACTATTGGTGGGACTACAGATACACAACCACACTTCCTATCTGAGCATTAGTTTTCTTGCCTGTAAAATGGAGAGAGTGTGTTGGACTGGTGACTTCTAACGCCTTTCGGGTCTGAAACTGTCTTAAAGCTTAAGGATATAATTATGCGTGGATGTGGACGAATATATATGCATATAGATGAATACAGATGTGTGGGTATATATGAATGTATATGTATATACATGACATCCTGCAATTAAATACTATTTCCAACTACACATTTCGCCTAAGTCCCTCAAAGACCATGTTTTCAAAACCCCAAACCAAGGCTAGGTACGTCCCATCAGTGCAGCACTTCAGAATCCCGGGTTGTGTGGTCAGTACCCCTCTGGCTTCTCTCCAAACACAAGTGCTGAGCGAGAAGGAGGAGGAGGAGCCGCGCACTTCACATGAAATGTTAAGTGTCATTAAGTTCCCTGGAGGGAACCGCAAGTCTGCGGCTGAGCTGGGCTGGGCTGGGGGGGAAGGAAGGGGACAGAACACACCGCAGGAAGCACAGGTTAAGGGTGACGGGCTGTGGCTGCTCGAACCTGGGGCCGAACCGGCAATGCACCAAGGGAGCAGCGCGTGCCCGGGCTTGGAACAGCCTGGCTCCGCGCCCACGTCTGAGGCCAGGACCCTGCGCTCCCGGGTGAGCCCATCCGGCATGAGCAACTCGGAAAATGGGCGGTGCAGGGCGTGCGGCAGGCCCTCGGCTGCTCCGTCCCAACGCACGTGGCACCGCCCGCGCGGGGGAAAAGCGCGCCTCCCGCCCGCCCTTCGGCGCGGCCGCCGCCCCAACCGCCGGCACTAGGACCCGGCGCGCCGCGCGCACGTCCTCCCGCCGCGGTCCGAGCCGCCGCCGCGGCGCCCCCGCCCGCCCGCCAGCCCGCCTGCGGTCCTCCCGCGCCGCCGCCCTACCTGGCGAAGCAGTACTCGCAGTGGTTTCCCCGCTCGTTGACCGTGAGCACGTAGGCGTAGGCCGGGCAGGAGAAGAGCAAGTCCCCCACGTGGAAGGGCTGCAGGGCCCGCAGCCCCCGGCCCTTGCCCGGGCTGCAGAAGCGCTCCAGGCCGCCGTCGCCCGCGGCCCTCATGCCGGCAGCGGGGCGGGGCTGGCGGGGCCGGCGCTGAGGGGCGCCCAGAGCGGCGGCTCCCCGCGAGCTGTTATTGGAGAAGCGTCACCCAGAGCTGCAGGGGGGCGGGGAGGGAAGCCGCCGGAGAGGCGGCGGCGGCCACCGCTCCCCGGAAGGGACGCCGGCCCCGCCCGGCCCTCGCGCGCCCCGGGAGAGAGGGAGGGGGACCGGCCCGGCGGCCCCGCCCCGCCCGCGGGTCCCTCGGCGGCCCGCCTGACACGCGCTCGGGGCGCTTCCGGTGTGGCGGTGACTGGCGCTGCGGCCACGGAGGCTCCTGGCAGCCGGGCGCGAGGCGTCTGCGCCTCGGCGGCGTTTCCGTGGGGAGAGCGGACGTTGTCCCCTCTCCCGTGGGCGGTTGGGGTCACCGCGGGTGGCCAGGACCCAAGGCCTCCCTGGACAGGCCTCCTGGTCCCCACGGTGACCCACCCTTGGCATATCGAAAGGGATAATGATGTTTCTCAACCTTCTGTGACCTGTCCTTGTCAGAGACCCTAGAAGGGGTCGTCCGGAACACCGAAGAGAAACCGCAGTACGGGAGTGTGATGCGCTTTCCCAAGGTTAAAGACTTTCAAACCTTGGGAGGCTTTAAACCTTCCAGGGAGTCTCTGGAGTACTCGATGTGAACGTTTGCCCCTCTAGTGGAAGTTAATTACACGGCAAGGAGAGGAAAAGTCCCGTCATGCGGGCTCAAGGAGTCTCTGCTTTCAAGAGACTTCCTCTTTGCAGAGAAAACAGGAGATGAGCTTGCCTTCTAGGGGTCCAAATGCCATGCTGTGGCCAGAACGCTGGGCTAGAATTTGCCGTGGTTTTAAATCACTTGGACCACTCACCATCATCTTAGAAAAGTCTATTTGGTTACGAATCACACAGAGGATTTAAAACCCTGTATGGCTCATAGAACAGTACTTAGCACATTAAGTCCCATACACATGCATACTCTTGGTATTACTCATATGAGAAAGGAGGATGTAATCTATGTTCTGCCAAAGGATTGAGTAAGGACTGAAATTGATGTGCATGCAGTAAAAACTCTTAAAAGTGTGAAGGGAAAGTTTAGCAGAAAACACTAATACTAAAAACTCAAGTTTGATCTCAAATTATGTTACACCTGTAAGTTCAGGACTAGTGTAGCAAAGGGAAAGATGAATACGATTTGGAGTATGTCCTAACATCAGTAGAATTTTTGACACCTCAATAAAATTCCTAAAATGAATAAGCCTGTAGCTTATCCTTGTAAAGGAAAATACATTATGGATGCTATTTCATTTATGCATTTGAAGAAGCATTCACTGCATCACTGCTATGTGCCAGTCACTGGGATGGAAAGATGGACAAAATGTAGGCCTAAGTCTTTGCATTTGACACATTGACAGGCCAGTGATAATTACCATTCGTTAGTATAATGGGCCAATTGTGCAAAGCATGTTAAACACATTGTCTCATGTGTTCTGTGATTACAATAGGCCGATGAGTTAGGCTAGGCGCTAAATCCCCCTTTGCCAAAATTAGGAAACTAAGGCTCACAATCACTTCCAAGGCCGCACAATAAGTTGCAGAACTTCGTTTCAAACTCAAGTCAGTCTGAATGGGAGACCCATGCTCTTAACCCAAATGTCCCTCTACATATAAATACAGCACACTGAGAAGTGTTGTTACAGTGGCTCGTGCAAAGTATTCTGAGAATACAGGCAATGAATGACAAACTCAGCCTGAGGAATGGGGCTGTGGTCAGAGCCTGTGCCGCATTCAAGGAGCACTTCAGCCTAAAAGGATGGGTGAAACTTGACTAGTAAAGGAGCGGAGAACGGTTTCCTGGGCAGAGCCAGAGGGACCTGAAAGAACTGAGTGTGTATTGTGGCCCTGTGAGTGGTTCTAAATAGAGCGTGAGTTCTCGAGGAGAAGGCAGGAGGTGAGACAGGAACAGGGGAAGGATGTCTTCTCGAGAGGTGAGCTTTGTTGCAGATGTAGTATGGGAACCACGGAAAAATGTGTAAGCCGGGGGGTGCTGTGATCAGTCCAGCATTTAGACTGAGTTCTACTGGCAGCTTTGCAGATAAGATATGAGAGGAGAGGACTGACCACAGGTCCACCACTTTAGGGAGCGTCTGCAGTATTTTAAATGAAAGACGATGAGAGCCAGAATCAAGGCAGTAGCATTAAGGAAAGGGGCAAAGGTGTCAAGGGTAATCCTGGTTTCTTGCTTGGTATATGGCATATGGCAGGCAGGTAACGGAGTGTGTTGGCTTTCTAGAGCTAGCCTGATCAATCTTGTAGGCTCAAGATAGGAACCACAAATCTCCTAGAATTTGGGGAATGAAAGAGGAATGTTCTTACTAATGAGGAAGGCGAGGCCCTTTGAAGCTCAATAGCTTGCCTGATAACCCAGCGGCAGAGCTAGCACGAGATTCTACAACATACTCATTCAACATTTAAATATTTATTACATGCTTACTGTGTTCCAGCAGCAGTGAGAAGGGCTGGTGACTTAATGGTAACACAAACTGCCTTATTCTGCGTCCTCACAGAGCTTTGTACAGTCTGGTAGAAGAAGACATCAATCAGATAATCAAACAAATATAGTCAGTGTAGTCTTAAATGCTAAGCCAGTGCTTAGGGGATTTGACCTAATCCAGAAAAGCTTTTCAGAGAGAGTACTGCTTGAACTACAATCCAAAATGAATAGAACTTAATCAGAGAAGAGGAGGAGGGACAGGCATTCTAAGCAGAGGGAACAGCATATGCAAAGTTCCATTGGTAGGAGGAAATATGACATATAGGAAAGTCAGAGTGACTGGAGCAGAGCTAGAAGGAAAGTGTTTGAGATGATTTTAGGAGGTGAATTGGTCTTATTGGCCAGGCTACCGGAATCTACTCTGATCTCTAAAATCTCTGGCAGTTTCCAGACTACTATGTTAAATGAGCTTTAAGCCAGTCACACGACTTGAATCAATTCTGACAATTATGTTTTATTACAGGTGGGTGTTATATGTAAATGACAGAATGGTGTGGGGTTTTTTTTTCAAACCTTAGAAGTTGCTGAATACGTGCCTACCTAAGAAAAATCTCGGATACATTTTTGGGCTCAAAAGTTTTTTTTTAACATTCTAATTCTGTGGGGTTCTAAGGAGCACAAAGATGCAAAGACTGGCATAAAATTAAATAAAGAATGATAATACAGTAAACAATTCCCTGTTTTAAGGATCAATTGTATGAAGTAACCTACTTGTTTACTTCTTTTATTACAAGTGACTTTTCCCCCCTCTCACTGGGAAAGATTTCCAACGGCTGAGAAGAACGATAGCCTGGCTACCGAGCTGTCTCTCGAGGTGAGGGGTGGCAGGAACGTACTTACTCTTGTGGGTGAAGGTGGCTGTGATTGAAGAGCCCTGGAAAAGAAACAGCCTCATTTCAGAAAAATGCCTGTGCTGAACTCCGGTGACTCCAGATGGGGAAATGGTCAGTTAAGCAATAGCCCTGAATTTAGGAGCTTAAATTACGAAGAAAACTGTGTTTAAAATAAACGCCCAGCAATGGCAACAAACCAGGCAGGCAGACTGATGACAGCACTCTTAATGCAGCTCAGACTTGTCAGTCTGCCACTCCGCATTCTCAAATTCCGTGAAAGTCGCCTGCCAGCCACCAGGGCCCTTCACCTTTTAGCCTCCCTTCTGCCCCTTAGCTGGGAAGGAACGGGGTTCAAGTGAAGATTTTTGGTTACTTTGTCTCTCTGTGTCTCAGAGGAAATGATAGAAGGACGAAGGCCCCCTTTGCTTAATTTCTCTACCCTAGAAGTTGGTCCAATTCAGGAGTAAAATATCGCTCCAGCCACAGATTAGCACATGAAACAAATAGCTCCGGCCTGGGGGAAATAAAGCGTTGGCAAAGAAGGAATACCAAGGAGCGCAGACAACGGACATTTACCTTAAAACGCTGTACTTATACATGTATTTCATTTATTGATTACGTATTATGTGCTTACAGACCCCGGTCAGACAAAGGTGAGAGCGTTGGAATAGTTATTGTAGTAGCTGAATAAGGGCATCCAGAGTTCTTCTATTCTAATCTCTAGAACCTACAAATATTCCCTTACGTAGGTTAAAAGGGTCTGGCAGATGTGTTAAATGGAGAATCTTGAGATGACAGGATTATGCTAGATCGTCCAGGGGGACCTTCAGTGCAATCACGGGTGACCTTATGAGAGAGGCAGAGGAGCAGGTAACTTCCAGCATCTTTGAAGCCTCTTTGAAATACGTAACTTGTAGATAATTACCTTGCCAGGTCATGAACAGAATCTCCCTTGGGTTGCTATTGTCGGTCCCGTCCATCAGATTCTCTGTCAAACTCTTCAAGTAAGACCATGAACACATCAAGTCATGAACGTCACTTAATGTGCTGGGCCTCAGCGAAGTGAGGACGTTAGACTAGGCCAGAGTTTGTGGGGACAAATATGCAGGATCCTTTTAGGTGGCAGAATAGTTAAATCCGCACACTAACCCACCAGACCTCTGATTCCATAGGTCTTACTGCCCAGAGGAGGAGACCGACAGGGAAAATATTAAGGAGATAATAGCAGAGGTGCTTTGTAAAGATGATGACAATTGTGAAGACAAGACACGAATGACTAAATTTTGGGAAACAGTGGAAGACAGATGAATAGGGTCATTTTAGTTTTACTGTTTTATTATTTAACTTCAACCAAGAAAATTGCCTTCTCCCAACCTAAACATCATTGAGCCTAATCTACTTTCTTAAATCCTCTGTTTCTCAACATCTTTCCAAATAGTTGACTGAATATACATAGTTCCTGTTTGTTTGGGGGTGTTCTTTACAGCGCCCTCTTTCCTGGCTCCTGGGACTCTTACCCCGTGGTGCTTGTGCCCACCAACGCTTTTGCCTGTCCGCAGCCAAACTGAGTCTGAACAATGCAACACCAACGTTTATAAAGCTAATTCTAAAGGACTTTTTAGAAAAATCTGAGATAAGAACATTTTTATGGTTAGAATATCTCCATTTATGATGGACACTGAAGATGGTATTCCTTTGAATGTTCTAAAGAAAATAAAAATCGTCAGTCTTCTGTGGATTCCACCACCTTTTAACTAAATGATGCTATTTTCTGAAATGTAGAGGCACGACTGTTAAGAATGGCTTTACGGGTCGTTACAAAGGCTACTTGAGCTTACTCCTCAATGCAGATTGTTGTGTCTCCAAAGAACCTTATGCTAAGAATTCAGGATCATGACACCTTGATTTCCTTTAGTTCCGGGTCCTAGACACTAGTGCCTGTCAACATCATTCAATACACCAGACGACTATGGATCGAGAAACCGAAGGCAGCATGCAATTGAAGCTATCATTTCTTTAAAGGCATTTAAAAAGGTTCATTTCTCTTCTTAAGCACAATTTCATCATTTTTGGAAAAGAGATTAGGCAACTTCGATGACAGTGTTTTGAACATTATCATTTTAAGCAAGCATTTACTGATGTAGTTTTATTGAATCCCATTTTTCCTTTGACCAGAAATGATTTATTTATGTTACCTAGAGTGCCAAGGAAACAAACTGTGGGAAAAAATGATAAGACCACTGATTTTATTGCTCTAATAAACAAAGTATATTAACTTCATGAAGCTTAGGAAACATATTTAAACCCAGTGATTACCAGGGTAAAGTTTTTGTTGTAGAGCCTTCTCTACCTTCCTTTAGGAACATAGAAATGTTTTACAATAGGGGCGCCTGGGTGGCACAGTGGTTAAGCGTCTGCCTTCGGCTCAGGGCGTGATCCCGGTGTTATGGGATTGAGCCCCACATCAGGCTCCTCCGCTATGAGCCTGCTTCTTCCTCTCCCACTCCCCCTGCTTGTGTTCCCTCTCTCGCTGGCTGTCTCTATCTCTGTCTAATAAATAAATAAAAATCTTAAAAAAAAAAAAAAGAAATGTTTTACAATAAAGTGGGGTTATAGTGTACATGCTGTTTTATAACTTGCTTTTTCATCTTAAAAATATGTTGTAAATCTATTTCCATAACATTAAATATTTTTCTACATCATTTTAATGACGTCATACTGTGATATTTTATAATGTACTGTCATCTATTTAACCAGTTCCTTGGTGTTAGATACTGTTGATGTCCATTTTTTTTCCTATTGTTGAAATGAGCATCTTTGCTAAGTTTAATCTTTTTTTACATTCTTGAATAATTCTTTAGTATAGATCCTCAAAGTAAAATTGCTGGGTCAAGTGTATACAAATTTATAAGACTTTTGATACATTGCATGGAACCAAGATAAAAATGTGTTTATTTGCTTATTTATTTATTATAATGTTTACAGTCCATGGAGAAGATAGAAAAATAATCTAATTCATTGCATAACACCCCTTGCACTTCATTGAATTTCCAAAAACTTATTACAGGTAAAATGAGACATCTCAGATGAAGTCATCAGATTTTGTCTAAAGGGATCCTGCATATTGTTTGACTCAAAAGCTTTATTATAGAGCTGAGGAAACGGAGTCTAAAGTGGTAACGTATCTTGTTCACAGTCGAAGCTAACAAGGGGCAGAGCAGATCCAAGCCTGGCCCCAGGCGCTCTCCTCCCAAGGGCCTCAAGAGAAGATGGGAGTCATTCTTTAGATACTTACACACAGAACTGACCTATCTCACAACCTGTAATAGCTTCGTGGCCCTCTATTGTACCATAAGTTGTTTAACCAACCCTTAGTTGATGGATATTAGGATTGTCTGGAGTTATTAACTAGTCTAAACACTGTGGCAATAAGCAATCTTTCAAATACTAGCTGTTTAAATATCTCTAACAAATAAATAGCTTTTCTTTTGGGAAATGTTACATGTTTTGTTATTTCCCAAAGATTCATGATGCACATTCGTGTATTAAGCAGATATTTATTGAACACCTACCAACTGTGCTTGGTGCTGGAATTAACATATTAAAAGCTCTGAAAATTCTTGCAGTGACAGAATCTTTAAATTTTTAAAATTAAAAATTTCCCACCTTTTTTTTTTTTTTTGATCATGGCACTTCCTCTCCCCCCTTTAAGAAACCTCAACATCTGCTAGTATTGCACTAGTCTTATCTAGAGCAGAATTTGGAAAATGCTAGTCTGGTATCAATCTTGTTGAAAACTACCAATTAAGTGCCTGTACCTAGTTGCTACTTTTCTAGGAACTCTGAAAAATCTTGGGAATTATTTAGAGGAAAGATATGTTTTAGGCATTTCAGAAGGATACATCTTTGATCTACATTGCCAGGTTAACTTCTAGGGTAAATAGTATTTCGATATGAATATTTTGTTTTGTTTTTGATATGAATATTTTGGTGGGACAATTTTATTTTTAAAGTAGCACTCATATCATTAGAACAAAAGGAATACTTGGGGTGCCTGGGTGGCTCAGTCAGTTGGGTGTCTGACTCTTGACTTTGGCTCAGGTGGTGATCCCGAGGTCATGGTATCAAGCCCCATGTCGGGCTCTGCGCTCAGCCTGGAGTCTGCTTGTCTCTCTCCCTCTACTCTTCCCCAGCTCTCTCTCTCTCTTTCTCAAATAAATAAATAAAGTCTTCAAAAAAAAAAAAAGAACAAAAGAACAAAAGAAATACTTGAACATAAAAGGGGAATGTGGGATATAAAGCAGATTTTGGCTCAACAGTGGATTTGTTGGGGAGAAAGGTGAATTTGCATGGGGAAAGAACAGACTGAGGAGGAATGAGGGAGAGAAGAAATTATTAAAGGAAATCAAGGATGGAGGTTTCAAAGATTCTATAGCAACATGTGAAAAACAATTAAAATATTTGGTAGAAAAAGAAGGATACAAAATCCTACTCGTAATATGTAAAAACCAATTAGGAAAAAAAAACTGGGGTGAGAGTGGGAATCCAACAAAATACTAGTGTTTGGGTTGGGGTGCTTTTCTCCCTTATCCCTAATTGTCGTTTTCATTTTTATTTTTAAAATATATAACAAAATTGAAAAGGAAAGAAATACTAAAGGATCAGAGAAAATTAGAAGAGAGGCTTATGGAGGAGGAGGAAGGTAGTGGTTGAGTCGAACAAAGGCAACAAATAGATTAAAGTGAGTGAGGGTAGAAGAGAGAACATTCAATTTGTCCTGGAGGAGATCATTAATGACTCAAGTGCTGTGATGTGGACAAAAGCCAGTCTGTTGTGGGGTCAGATGAGAGAACCAGACAAGAATAATTTTTTTTTTGGACCTAGGATCATAATAATTCACTTAGAGGTTCCCCCCTAGCCACTATTACTTTAGTTCTGGTTTTATCATGTTGGGATTTTGCCTATATCGGTTTTTTTTCCAGGAGCTGATAAAATGAAAACCTTAAAAAAAGAAATCCTATGAGTAAGTTTCTTTGCCCTTATATTTGAACTGAATAATAAAGAAATGGTAAATTCTCTTTCTGAGCTGTGCTAGAAATGCGACCATATAGAAGTCTTAATAATATACTCTGTGCATGCCATTTAAAAAACAGAACTTGGTCGCCCAAGGTCATTTCAGATGCCTTTTTTCCCTAAGCGATTTGTATATATTTTATCCATAAAAGACAAATTATTATGAAAGGATATGAAATATAGGTTTAAGAAACCCGAAGAACAAAGTGCATTCTTTGCTCTTTGAATTTCTTAAAATTAAGTTCTTAAGACTCCTGCTGCTTACCTTCAAACAAGCAACCTTGAAACTACTCCATGAAACCTGGTTAAAGGACGAACCAAAGAGTTTTCACTTATATTAAAAAAAAATAGCACATGGGAGAGAGAACGTGCAAGTCTTCCAGTATCCATACTTATTAACTAAATTGAATGCCTGTGGCGGGTCTCATGGGAGCACACAGTAGCAGCCTCTTTATATTACAACTCAGCCAGAAGCATTTATTCCCTTGTAATTAAGGCCAAGGGTGCAACCAGTGATGCGAACGGAAGCGATTATGTGGATTATTCAGCTCCCTCAACATTTCTCAAGAGTTTGTGTGTTTGTGGCTTTATGTTTGTCTGAAGTCCCTGTACAGCCCCTCGGTTATCTTTGGTCCTGTAGGTCCAACCTCCAATAGTAACAGTAGCTAATACTTACACAGCCCTTACACGCCAGATATTGTTTTAGGTGCTTTTGGTATATTATGTTGTCCATCCTTCCAAACGTCTAGGGGGGTTCCATGTGAAGTCCTAGTTCTCCTGAAGCAGACCCTGAGATGAGGTTCAAATGCAAGGGAGTCGTCCCGGAGGTGGTCCTAGGAGAGACCAGTATGGAGTGATGGAAGGAGGACAGGAAAAGGGAGTTGAGCCAAGCAAGGGAGCATCTCAGGCCAGAGCCCTCAGGGGCCGCTTCAGTTGGTCCCGCTGGGAAACTCCATAGGCTAGGAAGGGAAGCTTGGCTTCCATCCTGCTGCCCAGTCATTGGATGACAACCCACAAGGAACCCACACTTGTGTGTGGGTGGGTGGTGGATGGAATCTCGGAAAGAAGAGCATCAGGCACTTGCTGAAGGGGGTGGGACAGAAACACCGAGCGGTGCCTGCTGTGGGGGGGGGGGGGGGGACTGTTATCTCCACGAAATCTTGCCCGAGATCTCAAAGCTTGTAAGTGGAGCGTCTGGAATTCGAAAGCTTGCAGTTTAATTCTAAAAGCCGTGTGCTTAAACCATGGGCTATATGGGAAAGATTTTTTATCTTCACAGTGTGCTACTGTATTGTCAATGCATTTTCTAGAGTTTTCACAATGGACTGTGTAGCATAAATTATTTTGATTTTATTTGGCTTCTAAAAATGCCGGAAGCATGTCTGAGGAGGAATCCACTAATAATTTGTTGAACTAAGTTTCGGATACTTTAAGCCCCCAAGCCTACAGTAAGCTCAGAGAACAGACTAAAAAAATCAGACAATTGGTTTACCTCAGAGAATGCACTGCTCCCAAACCACCTTCCCCAATGGAATCTGCCCAGTTCTCATGGAACAATATAAAAGGTGAATCCACAAGTCTTTTATCAAGGTTTGTTCATGCAGATCCTGTTTTTACATTAAGATAATGTCAGTTTATACTGCTGACATGATATTCTGCACACATATTATCCTCTTAACCTTTTTCTTTTTTGGTTTTTAAAAATATTTTATTTTATTTTATTTTATTTTATTCTTAAGTTTTTATTTATTTGTGAGAGAGAAAGCATGAGCAGGGGAAGGGGCAGAGGGAGAGGGACAAGAAGACTCCCGGCTGAGCAGGGAGCCCCACACTGGGCTGGATGCCAGGACCCTGACAGCATGACCTGAGCCAACTTACCCTACTGAGCCACCCAGACGACCCTAAGATTTTTTTATTTTTTAAACAAAGTTTATTTTCCTCTCCAAGTCACTAATTTTTTTTTTTTTTAGTTTTAGTGGAACACTTTTCTGAAACATTTCCTAAAACATTTTTTAAAGATTTATTTATTTATTTTGAGAGTGGGGAGGGGCAGAGGGAGAGAGAGAATCTCAAGCAGACTCCCCACGGAGCCCAAGGCATAGCTCCATCCCAGACCCCAAGATCATCACCTGAGCCAAAATCAGGAGTCGGGTGCTCAAGCGACTGAGCCACACGGCACCCCTAAAACACTTTTTTTTTAAACTTTAAAGGAATTATCTTTATTTTGTTTTAAAAGGGGGAGCATGTATACTTGTCTATCTCTTTACACTTGGTCAAAAGAGGAAAAGCTTGTGCGTTGCGGTGCGTGACCAATTGCATAAACTCAAGAGTTTGGGAACCGCTGTGCCAGAGCCGGAGACTGAGAGAGAAACCAGTGGGACCCCAAACTCCGTCAAGAAAACCAGCTAGGACTTCGCTGGTCCAGAGAAGACAGCACAAAGGCGGACAAGAGCACTTGAAGGGGAAGGCTCAGAGAATGCAGAATTTCTACAGTTTTCTTTCTGTGTGTTTTGGGTGAAGGGGAAAATTCTCCTTTTTAGCAGGTACCCACGGAGGGCGGTGCTCTACGGGTGCGTTGAACCCAAGTCTCCGCTGTGTTCCCACGCGGTCCAGGAGGGAGCATGAGGGAGAGAAAGGCTTGCATGCTTGCCAAAGGTGGTGAGAGCCTACATAATGAAAGCTAACAGCTCTATGGCACTTCTTAAATGCAAGGGACTGTTTTACATGTATTAACTCCTTAAAGTCTCCTAAGGACCCTATGAAGTAGGTACTAGTAGACGAGGAAACTGAGGCAGAGAGAGGTTAAATAACTTGTTCAACATCACACGGCTAGTTCGTCGCGGAGCTGGAATTCGAGTCTAGGTTATCTGCTTTCGGATCCCATGCTCCTAGGGATCACCTGTACAGACCCCCTGAAATGTCGCAAATATGCTAATGATGTTGCTCATACTTTATTTGTAGCTTAATCTACTTCTGAATGCTCTGCAATTTTTTAAGAGACCCCTACTTCACACTCGGTAATAGCTCAGCTATAGAAGAACATTTGAGTTCGGATAGACACATTTACCAAAAGGTCTTAAAGTCGATATCGAGTAGAAAGCCCCCAGACGTGTTTGGAAGCTGAAAAGAAGTGGCAGCCAGACAGATGAGCTCTGTTCTGCACGGAGGAGTCCGTATTCCCTGCCCACGGGGAGTTGGCACTGGCAGCAATTATATCACAAAGTTACTCTCAACACTCAGCTGCTTGCTAAGAATTAATTGCTGGAACTCGATCCGGTGAGCTTCATGTTACCACGCTTTGGATGAGGCACGCAAAATAGTGTGATATATTTAGCCTTCAGAAACAGCTACCTTGAAGAATAACTTTCTTACCAAAAAGATAATGTAAATCCGCTGAGCATGGGGTTATTTGCTTCCTCTCCCCAAGTAAACAACCTCACACCTATTTGTTCTGTTGAGTAAAGCGGATCTCCTACCCTGCGCGTGGTTTGCGGAAAGAAGTGACTCACCAGGGTTCACTTGCAAAGGAGCCCAGGTCTGCCAGGGCCTCTGCTGCCCTCTAGAGGCGCGTCAGATCAGGGCCGCTCGCCTCCGAAACTTGCCTCTACGTGGACCGCCCGGAGATGCCACCTTACTCTCCTTTTTGATTGTAGCCTCAATGTCATTTGTCAAAAGGCGACGAGGTGAAAGCACGGCAAACTTCCAAAAACAATGATGGGACTTAATTAAAATTCCAAGCCAGGTCTTCAATAGTTTCTCTACGCTCAGGGCAGATAAAAGCTTCCTCCTGCGTTTCTTGCGACCCTCTCTCTCTGCCCGCAGCCCAACTCAACCACGAGATAGAAACTAGTCAAGGTTGTTTTAAAACTATAAACAGAGCTAACTTAAAGCGTTTACCACATGCCAAGTACTGTTCTAAGTGCTTCCCATTTACTAACCTATTTAATCTACATAATAGAGGAGTAGAACCATGAGAGACTACGGAGTCAGGGAAACAAACTGAGGGTCTCAGAGGGGAGGAGGGTGGGGGATGGGCGAGCCCGGTGATGGGTGTTAAGAAGGGCGCGTATTGCATGGAGCAGTGGGTGTTATACGCAAACAATGAATCATGGAACTTTACATCAAAAACTAATGATGGGGGCGCCTGGGTGGCTCAGTCATTAAACGTCTGCCTTCGGCTCAGGGCGTGATCCCAGGCTCCTGGGATCGAGCCCCACGTCAGGCTCCTCCGCTATGAGCCTGCTTCTTCCTCTCCCACTCCCCCTGCCTGTGTTCCCTCTTTCGCTGGCTGTCTCTCTGTCAAATAAATAAACAAAATCTTAAAAAAAAAAAAAAAAACTAATGATGTACCATATGGTGACTAACATAACATAATAATAAAAAAATATAACCTACATAACAGTCCTGTGAGATGGGTAGTCCGATCATCTCCATCTTGTAATAGGGAAGCGGAGGCAAAGAGCTACGAAATCTTGCTCATAGTCCATGAGTGGAAGAGCTGGATTTGAACCCAGGTATGTCTGGCTGCATGGACTAGGCTGGCAACCACTTCACTCTATTAAAGCACACATCAAAAGTCTAATTTTAAGGTAGAGGTTTTGCTAAAAATCTTTAACCTGAATCTAGTAATGAGGGAATGATTGGCCTGAACACTTAAAAAATATCAATGACATGACAGACAGATAGGAGGAAGAGGAAAAGAAGGAAGGGGAGAAGAGGGGGGTAAGAAGGAGGAGGAACTGTTCTAGAGATACGACAACTAGATGTAACGCATGGCCTGTGGTTACATCCCACATATAAAAAACAAAACTGTAAATAATATTATGTGGAAAATTGAGGAAATTTGAATATGGACTATATTGGATAATAGCATTGTTAAATTTTTTGAGTAGATGCTTTTATCGTGGTGGCATAGGAGCATGTCCTGTTCTTAAGTGATACTTGATGAAGTCTTTAGTGGTGAAATGTCATGATATCAGCAAATTATTATCACACAGTTCCAGGAAAAAAAAAAAACACATGCAAGAAAGAAAGAGAAAGCAAATGTGGCAAAATGTTAAAAATTGGCAACACTAGTTAAAGGGGCGTATGCTGTTCATTATACTATTTTTAAAGATGCTTTGTAGATTTGGAATTTTTAGATGAAAAATTAGAGGAGAAATACACTTTATAAGTCTCAAAATAAGAGCCAGCGAAGGATGTAGTCACTGTATCTGCCTGGGCAGCCCTGAGTAGGGACAAGAGAGAGTGGTGTGCGGGGGCTGCAATCCACAGGCAAGCTTTGCCATCTGTAGACACGTGTTATGTGTGGGTGCATGAGATGTTAAGGCATATTTATTAATGTTTTTCCATTAGTATTAGGTATTACATGCATCAGTTTGTATTTTCAAAAAATATTCACATTTCCACCCAATGGAAATGAATAAAGCAAATTATAAAACTCTTTACAAAATTAAAAATCATCTGATTTCAGTCTCACAATTATTGCATTTTTGTTGTCAGCAGATAAGGCATATATAGAAGTCTGCCTTTCCTTTTTATTTGTTCAGGCAACATGTACTGAAATGTTCACTACGTTCCAGGCACCGGTCAAGATGTTTGAGATACACAAGTGAACAAACCAAGACCTCTGAACTCGTGGGGCTTGTCTTCTGGTGGGAGAGAGAGACAGGAAACGTAACTAAGTAAAGCGCAGGGAATGTTAGAAAGCTACCATTGCCACGGGAAAGCAGACGAGTAGAGCAACATGGCAGGAAATTTGGCATGTGGTAGTGGAGAAGAGGGTTTGCAATTTTAGATAGGATCCCCAGGGTAAGTTTCATTCAAATATGACCTTGTGACAATCTGGAAGGGAAGTCGAAGAACACAATGAAGAAAGACTCTAAGGTGAGAGCTTCCCCAGTGTAGCTGGAAGGAAAGCGTGAAAGGGTGAAGTCAGAGAGTAAATGGAGGGCCTTCATACAAGTCATTATGAAGGCATTGATTTTCATGTTGAGTAAAAATAGGGAGCCATGGGATGATTTTGAGTTAGAGGAGTGACATGATTTAACTTAGTATTTAAAAAGTCAGTCTTCTAGGGAGACAAAGATCGGAAGCAGGGTCCCCAGTTAGGAAGCTATTGTAATAATCCAAATAAGAGATGGTAGTGACTTAACACAGGCTAGTAGAATGGGTGGTGGAGAGATGTGATCAGATTCTGGATGTTTTGATGGTAGAGTCGACAGGAAGGATTACCGGTAAATTAGGTGTGGTGTTTGAGAGAAAGAGGTGAGTCAAGGGTCACTTGATGTTTTGTCCTGAGCAGCTTGGAAAAAATGAAATCATTTTCTACTGAGACAACGAAGACTAGGTAAAGCAGATTTTGAGGGGAAAGACCAAGACGTGAGTTTTGGACATGCTGAATTTGAACTATTAGACTTTCAAATGGAGATGTCATGGTAGTAGAATATAGAAGCCGAGATTGGAGAGAAGTGAGGATAGGAGATTGAAAACGAATCATAATTGATTGTACAGATGTTATTTAAGCCATGAGTCTAGCTAGACAGGATTACCAAAGCAGTGAGTTTGGATAGAGAATAGTAAGGACTGGGGCCCTGGAATGATTCTTTTATGTGTTTACTATACTTGTTATGTTTCTCATGTTGTTTAGAAAATTACAAAACAAAAGGGAAAATTGACAATTATCTAAATTACTGGATAGTCTATTAAATAATTAGATTTTCAAAGTATATTAATTTTCCTCAATTATCTGGTTCGATTTTCTACAAATGTGTGCATTATTCAGACACTAGGCAGCTACAATTTTAGCTGCTTTATCCTAGTGTTATTTAATCAATAATATATTCCTCTTTAAAACAGTAAAGTTCAACAATGCTTTCAAGTAATTCTGTAGGTGGGGTAATCCAGATCCGTATTTATTTTCTGAATTGAAATTAAATGTTCCATTGGAATATGATTATTCTTTCCTTTTTTTCTAATACTTAACGATTTGACAGTTCTCATTTTGGTGATATGGTAAATGGATTTTAAAAGTTATCCCCAACCAGAACTACTACTAATCAAAGAAAGGAAGAAAAGAGGAAATGCTGTCTTGAGGGAAAGATATGTAAATACTTGTTGTTTTGTATAATGAAGATAAGTGGTGATAAGGCGTTCACTCAATTGCAAATAAACCCCTCTCATAAATGAATTTTATCAATAAGATTTAAATTTTAATGTCAGAACCATTTTAGCCCTGTTTTAAAGTTACTTGGGTAGGGGCACCTGGGTGGCTCAGTGGATTAAGCGTCCGCCTTCTGCTCAGGTCATGATCTCAGGGTCCTGGGATAGAGCCCCTCTTTGGTCTTCCTGCTGAGCCGGAAGTCTGCTTCTCCCTCTCACTTTCCCTCCGTGCTCTCTTGCTCTCAGTCTCTCAAATAAATAAATAAAATCTTAAGAAAAAAAGTGAATTGGGTAAATATGGGCAAGCTCAGGGAAAATTTTTTTTCATGCCAAACTATATAATGGTGGTAGGTAATCTAGGTAATACAGGCATGTGAAAAGATTTATCAGTAAAGAAAAACCCAATTTAACCCAACTTTAAAAATAAGAGAGTTTATTGACTCATAAATGGAAAATACTGAGGTGGCCAGGCTTCTGGGTTGGTTTATCAAGTATCTTGTGGGTTTTTTGTCTGCCTCTCGGCTCTGCCATCTAGTGTGTTGTCTTCGATCCCAAGCCAACTTTCTTTGCAGACCTAGAGTGGCTGTCAAAAGTAGCTGGGCGATTTGCTTTCTTGAAAATGCTCAAGGAGAAGGAATGCCTTCTTAATTTATTAGGCAAGTGATCTGAGCTTGGTGCCAATTCTCGTGGCCAAGAGAATGCCATGTGCTAAAATTCTTAAGGCCTCAGTCACTTGATCCCTGTGACAAAGGGCACAGGATTCTCTTGACTTGCTTATATCTTTGGAGATGTCAGTGGGGTCAGTGATCTTTGAAGCACAGGCCTGATACACAGCAGGGGTGGAGTATCACGTGGTTGGAGAGACGGTTGGGGCGGGGTGGGGGGGTTGGGATCCATGGGCTGAATCACCCAGATGATCCAAACTCAATTGACACTCCAGTTTGATTTATTGTTGGGGCTTGCTTCCTGACCTTGGCTGTACTTCTCTCTCTCATGACCTTTCTCTATTTGGTAGTGAGAGAAAACCATCTCTATCTAGCTGAGAAAAAATTTTAACTAAAATGCAGGAGACACGAACAAGAGGGAAAACTTTTACTTTTTCTTCGGCTACTAGCCAATATAAACAGTTAATGCCTTGTTACATCTGTACAGAATGCTTGTTTTTCTGTTACCAGAGCTGATCTAGAAATATATATTTACACTATATGTGTGTGTGTATATATATACACACTATATATGTATATATAAATACCCATACGTCATTTTAAAAAGATTTTATTTGGGGCGCCTGGGTGGCTCAGTCATTTAAGTGTCTGCCTTCGGCCCGGGTCATGATCCTGGGGTCCTGGGATTGAGCCCTGCATTGGGCTCTCTGCTTCGTGGGGAGTCTGCTAATCCCTCTCCTTCTTCATCTGCCCCTCCCCTCTCTCGTGTGCACTCTCTTTCTCGTCCAAATAAATAACATCTTCTAAAAAAATAAATTAAAAAATTTTATTTATTTAGGGGTGCTTGGGTAGCATAGTCGGTTGGGTGTCTGACCCTTGGTTTTGGCCCAGGTTGAGATCTCAGGTCGTGGGGGTGAATACCACATCGGGCTCCACACTCAGTGTGGGCTCTGCTTGAGATTCTCTCTCCCCCCTGCCCCTCCCATTCATTCTCTCTCTCTCTCTCAAATAAATAAATACATCTTTTAAAAAAATATATTTTGTTTATTTTAGAAAGAGTGCACAAGCAAAGGGAGGGGCAAAGGGAGAGGGAGAGAGAGAATCTCAGGCAGACTCTGGGCTGAGCCCGACCCGGGGCTCCATCTCACAACCCTGAGATCATGACCTGAGCCAAAATCAAGAGTAAGGCTCTTATCCAACTGAGCCACCCTCGTGCCCCATAGACATCATTTTTATATGAATACTTCTCTGTCATCTATGTTGTTTAACACATTTCCATAATAGAAACTTATTTCTGTCCTTCAAACTCCATGATATGGGTGATTCCAAGAAGGACATCATATTTATGTCATATTTATGTTTAATGGCAGGGGGAGGGGGAAGCATTTCAACTAGTTGATGAATTGAACATAGGTGATTACCACAGCTTCCTCCTAAAGTCATACTAAGATGAAAGTAAAGGTGTTTTTAAAGGTATACATTATCGTAGAAGAAGAGAAAATGAGAGCAGATCACAACAGAAGATTGTTAGAGGTTGGAAAGGCAGTGGACAAGTAACAGCCCATGAAGGCTGAGGACTTGCGATAGAGGAGCACAGAAACAACCTGATTTGAGCCTCCAAACCACAAAGGCTCAGGAACTAGTAGTACAAGGTGTCTTTGAAAGTGAATGTGTAAATGGGGCTGCGAACCGAATTGTTCGCAAGGTATTCAAGAATCAGTTAAGCCCCTAGGTCAGCATTTTCATGCTGTGAAGGTGGGCAATTGTCCCTCTTCTCTACTCCTCCACACCATAACACAGAGAGGAGATTTAGTTTCTGGAGAGGTAAACCAGAGATCTCTGGACTAGAGCATACCAGCACACCTGAGGGTAGGGTAATCTCTTAAAAACAGGATGAAGAGGGTGATTATAATAAAAGGGGAGAAACTCAACTTTATTCTCTTGCTTCCAAAGTGCCAGAAGCTGGGCAGGAGATTGGAAGTCTTTGCTCTGAAGAACCTGACTACTAGCCAAAGAGTACGGCCTTAAAAGTACAGACAGCCAAGGATCCAGTGATGAAAAGGCCAAGCAAAGTCATCTGGAAGTCCGTCATTAATGAAGCCTCACTTCCTTACAACTTCCAATTGGCTTTTTAGTTCTCCATTTAAAAGCAAGAGATGAATGGATTAAGAAGTTGTGGTCCATCTATACAATGGAATATTACTCAGCTATCAGAAAGAACGAGTTCTCAACATTTGCTGCAACATGGATGGCACTGAAGGAGATAATGCTAAGTGAAATAAATCAAGCAGAGAAAGACAAGTATCATATTATTTCTCTCATCTATGGAACATAAGAACTAGGAAGATCGGTAGGGGAAGAAAGGGATAAAGAAAGGGGGGGTAATCAGAAGGGGGAATGAAGCATGAGAGACTATGGACTATGAGAAACAAACTGAGGGCTTCAGAGAGAGGGGGGTGGGGGAATGGGATAGACCGGTGATGGGTAGTAAGGAGGGCACGTATTGCATGGTGCACAGGGTGTTATACGCAACTAATGAATCATCGAACTTTACATCAGAAACCAGGGATGTACTGTATGGTGACTAACATAATATAATAAAAAAACATGAAAATAAAAAAAAAAGAATGGGAAAAATAAATAAATACAAGCAAGAGAAGATTACCATACATTTGAGGAAAACCTCTAACAGGAAAGACAGAACAAATAAATAAGGAAATTCAGAGGAAAGCGAGATCATTCGAAGAGAAGAAAATTGTGAGGTTGAAACTAGCCCAAGAAACGCAAAAGAAGTCATTGTGTCTATGAAACAAGAACATTATGCTACTAAAAAAGAACATTCGGAGACTTATAAAAGAATCCTCGAAATTAAAAATAGGAATGCAGAAGTTTAAAAATAAAGGAGAAAGAGAAAATAGTGGAAACTTCCAATAAGATAGAACAATTTAATGAAAATGGGACATGGAAAAGATTTTAACAATTCGAATAGTCTAGGAATTCCCATGTTTAAATAATAGGGATTCCAGAAAGAGGAAATAAATGAAAGGGAGAGCAATTACCAGAGAAACAATTCATGAAAATTTCCCATTACTAGTTAAATGAACCCACCAACAGCCTAGCATAGTGGATGAAAACAAATCTACATTATGTGAGATCGCCATAAAATTTTAGTACACTGGATATAAAAAGGAGATCTTCTAGAGAAAGTGAAGGTTAGGGACTGGATAGAGTGGAGAGCGGGGACCAAGTCACATTCATAGAATGTCAGAATGGCGTTTGAGTTAGAAATAACAGCACTGGAAGTTAGAAGGCAATGGAGTAATGTCATAAAAATTCTGAGGGTAAATGATTTGCAATCTGGAGCTCCATGTACCGCCAAACTGTCAGTCAGAGTACAGATATTGTCTTTTTTTTTTTTTTTAAGATTTTATTTATTTATTCGACAGAGATAGAGACAGCCAGCGAGAGAGGGAACACAAGCAGGGGGAGTGGGAGAGGAAGAAGCAGGCTCATAGCGGAGGAGCCTGATGTGGGGCTCGATCCCATAACGCCGGGATCATGCCCTGAGCCGAAGGCAGACGCCTAACCGCTGTGCCACCCAGGCGCCCCAGAGTACAGATATTTTCTAACATGCAACGTCTCAAAAAATATGACTTCTATGAATCCTTTCTCCAGAACTAATTAGTGGACGTAGTATACCAAAACAAGGCAATAAGTCAAGGGGAATGATGTGGTGTCATATCACATACACAGGGAGAAAGAAATCTGCGAGGATGCTAGTGAAGGGAGATTGTGGGACAGCAGCTGGGCCATAGAGCTATAGAGCACCCAGTTCAGATCAGATGGAACTGGGCCTATTCCTGATCTTGCCTTCTTGCAGAGATTCATGCTTTTAGAGAACAATTTGTGGATGAATTTGTGATAAGCATTTAGAAAACAGCACAAATGGAAACCTCGAATAACTCTCGGAAGACAAAGTGTTCAAAGAGGAAATATATCTCATTCCATGTTTTGTTGACTCTAAGATGTCATCGCTTATAAGGTGTATCAATGTTTTATGCACCATGAAGAGAAAAACCTCTGTAATCAAATGGTGACACAATGACTTAATGTTAGTTCTGTGTGATGTACGAATCAAGTCACAGCAGTCTCCTGCTAATTGAATTTCTTTCTTCTAGACTGAGGGATTTGGTCTATTTTTCTGTCTTCAGTCGCATTGCTATAATTGGGAATCCTTTCCATATTCTCATGAACTAACATAACACTTTCATCAACTCATGGGTATCTTTTCTCCTTAGCTCTCACAAAACCCTTGGTTACGCTTTGCAAGAAAATATTGAATTACTCTCATTCTTCTGAGAGCAAATATTTGCTTTACTTCTACTAAATTTATGCTCCAGTGCTCTGGGCTGTTTTGCTTTTTTTTTTTTTTTTGCCTTTCTAGGTACACAAGAACTTGTTGTTGTAATGTCAATTCACACTGTAATCTTTTTGAAGACATTTTGCACACTCTCAACGTGTGTAATGCCTATCACGTATGAACTCAACTGAAGTGATGACATTATTACCAAACTTGTACACATGCACTAACAGATATTATCCCAGCCATCTGGATAACCACCGCTGAGAGACAGACACATCCAGAACTCAGACATGTTAAAATGTGCGGGAAAAAAAAGAGTTAATAAAGTAGCTCACCGATGATGAGATGAACACATGAATAATATTAAAAGCATTGAAAATGAGCTAATCAAAAGTTAATATGTACCTTTATTGGTGAAATAGAAGGAGGGAAAGCATGTGTACCTACCTGTCTATGATGTGGTTGGGTGCAGCAGTGTTGAAGAAAAACTAAATCCTCAGTTTTTATGGTGAGAGGGAGATTATTAATTCCTAATCTGGAAAACTCATGATGTACAAGTAAACATGTATTGAAAGATAATATGAACATATATTACGTAGCTAAAAATATTGAAAGGTGTTGCCCCTGAACAGCATTTTCAAGGTCAGGGGACTCTTTTTGTTTTGTTTTGTTTTGTTTGTTTTTTTTTAGCAAGGCTTCGAATTATTTGAAATTTTAGGCTATGCATATATAACTTTAATACATATAAAATTTAACTTTGAAATAAAGCAGGGGCAACACAAGGATTGTTAATGTAATTTTCTATTCTTAGTAAGCTATATGGAAGTTTGCAAGTCTTGTTTGATCTTTAAACGATATCGGGACTCACTTTCTAGTGGCAGACAGAAAGCACCGGATGTGATATCAACTATACCGTAGGCTTGTTACTCTAATAGTCATAGTGAACAAGAAAGAGACTTACGTTGTTACTGAAAGTGAATTTTTGTATTTTGGTTCAGATATAAATCTTATCCAAAATATGTAGAAATGAAAAACTTTCTCTCTTTAAATATTTTACCAACGAAGACATTAATAGCTAGACTTGTTTCCACCATACAACGTATCTGTATGTTTCTTATCATGACCGGCTGGGCTTTTACCCATTTCCAACATTTTCTCCTTCATATTGTTTGCAGATCATCCTCTTTGCCTTGGGATTTACCACCTCTTTGTGGGTTCTCTTCCCTCCGTTCACATCTTAGGCTGGTGGATCAAATTTCTGAGGTCAAGACTCAGTATCTCCCATTTCATTAACCTGCACCCTGTTCATTAGTAACTATCAGGGCAGCAGGATTTAATAAGCAAAGCACTGAGACAGGAGCCAGGAGATTTCATTTCTATTCGAGCTGGGGCCGTCTGAGCATCTTGCCTCTCGTACCTTAGTTTTTTCACTTGTTAATGGAAAGGTGTTGAACAGAAGTTTTCCAAAGCATCTTACAATTATAATATTGTATGATTCTGGGCATATGTACTTATTTAAATGCTTTATTATCTGATGGAATCATAGTGTGAACTAATTGTGACTTTTTGATAAAACTCTGAATACAAATGGGTGCAATAGGTTGACAATAAGGACTTTAACAAAGAGCTAGATAGACTTCAGTTACGGAGCAGAGAAACTCTCCGGGTAAAGAGTACACGCAAGTCTGCAGAGGAAGAAACAGTATTAACGTGGCATTTTATGCTGGTAATAGATGAACAGCGTGATTGTCTAGGGATAAATGCGTCTTCATTACTTGCAGCACATTTGTGAGTGAATAGAGCATATGTTCTATATTTTTAAATATCGCCTCTAAGCAAAGTAACTCTTTTAAATATGAATCCATCGGCTATTTTCCTGTGACAACCATCACTACTTGCTTTATACACCCTGCGGTGTTGCCAGCCAAGGTAGAAACTTACTTTGCAGTATCTGTTGAATCACTACTTTGAGAACATAAGTCACCTATACTCAGTCAATTAAAGAATTAGAAACTATCTTAAAAGCTCAAAGGATAACATAAAAATGCTCAGAGGATATCCATCATGCATGGTCTAAGAAAAATATCCTCAGTTCAGTTTGCTGTATTTAGAAAAAACAGTAGCAAATATGGCCTTATGAGTAGTAAGAATTATGCCAGATCCAGAAGGCCTTCAAAGACAAGGTGGGCTACACGGTATGGTTCTGTGGGCCAGGCGAGGCAGTGTGATCTTTGTGCTACTAGGAGCGAGATGACCTACAGTTAGAAGACAACTGGTTTTTCCTCTCCCAGTGCTACCACCTCTAGCAAAGGCCATTCCATAAAGAGGACCCAGGGGAACAACACAGATTCATTCCCATTACAAGGTGGAGCAATGTGGAATGTCAACCCTGTGTTGAAGCAATCGCACGTTATTTATTATTTAAAGTCCTTAAACTGTACAGGGGCCAAGTCACTATCTTGATGGCTTTTGACTTTTGATCTACATTAAAAATATCCGAGGATTTTGTTTTTTTTTCAAATTCATGTCCCTGAACCTCATCCCTCGATATTTTGCTCAGTCTGTCTACCATCTATATTTTTTGCAAGCTACACTAAATGCTGGTTCTAAGATAACCAAAGATTGTAAGATACTGTCAATATGAGAAGCCCATTAATGAAACATTTCTGACACAACTGACTTTTTTCTTAAAATTGACTTGAGTTCTACATCATTCCTTCATGGTCTTTGGGAGGGACATGTTAGTGACATGCCCTGTTAGCTTACCATGCCACAGGTCTACTTGTTTTGACAATATTTCACTGTTTCAAGGAAAAGAACTAGTTACAGTCTACTTCAATCATCTTCCTTCTATCTTCCTGTTTGGGATTTTTACCAAATTATTTATTCTATATTCCTCCAGTTATGGGGAGCAGAAAGATCTGTCGTTCTTAACACATGACATGTAAGAAAAAATAGGTAGTAAATTATGTTGCTACCTCTTTCCACGATCTCATTTCCCCTCATTTGTATATAGGAGCAACGCCCATGATATGTGGTCATGTTCCAAAGGTAACGTACAATTTCAGGACCTCACACTTTCGGTAGATTTTTACTTTTCTAAACCCCTCAACTCATTTGCTTCCTGATTCTTATCGAGTAGAGTACGTTAAGAAGTCTGAAGGAAATACAAGTTACAAGTAGATTTCTTTTCCTTTGCCTCCCTCTGATTTTTTATTGCTATTATTCATGACAAAAAATAATTGGGACATGAGTGATGGGAGTGGGGGCAAGGGAGCAAAGATTGGAAAGTTTTGACATACCTTGTCCAGTAGGCAGTTTTCTTAACAAAATCTTCTCCCCCAGAGGGTCTTGGTGAGTTGAATGTTTTTGACATGGTTGGGAGGCTACAAGATCAGGCTAATTCCCCGTGCAGCAAGCAACTGCGAAGTGACTTTGGAACATGGCCGGGCTTTGGAACATGCTGTCTTCATGGTGGAGCTACTCAGCAGGGCCCTTTCTGCTTGTCATCCCAACGTCGTCTTTCTGTTCTCACTTCTGGGCATAGACAGAGCCCTACACTCCCAGTCCCCAAACCACCTTCACAGGCTTTAGAAACCAAAGTCTTTCTTGGGCTGGATTTTATGCCGTCTTTTCCAGATATATTCTTTAATTCACACACACATGCACATACTTTCCTTTCCAACGAACATGATGAAGGGGAGAGAAAGAAAGGTGAAGAATCCAAGAGAACAGACAGATCCTGTCTTTTATCTCAAGTCTCTTTGCTTCTACGGTTCATGGGACTTTGGTTTTGGAGTCTCAGCCCAATTTTAACGTTCAAGCTGCCTATTACTGGTGGAAAAGGGGGGGAAAAAAGAGCCGCTTCCCTGTCTCTTTGCCTTAATCTGCTGTTCACGTGGAAGTGTGTGCGGCTGACCCAAACCTCGCTGACATGTCAGCGTGCAGCCGCAGGACGAGGGGTGTTTGATTTATAAATGGAATGTATAATAGGCACGATGCCTTCTGAGCTGAACGTTCATGGAAAATCACATGCCGCTCACATGAGGGACCAAGATCTTTTTTTATTATTTTAATGAATTGAGTTTTTTCAGTGCACCAGGGAGATAAGAAGATACCTGCCAATAACCCTCTGATTGTGTCCTCGGCCAATTGGTGGGCTTGAACACGGGTACTCCTCTCGTCAATTGAGTTTGTGTGTTAAGTCAAGGTTTAGCTTTGGATTTGAAGGTCTCGCTCAAACAAAGCCACAGACGCTCTGACGGTGGAAACCATCACATAATTCTCCTCTTTGTTTCTTTAAAGAGCACGGGGTTGGTAAAAAAAATCCATTTTGGGAAGACTCGGTCTGAAGATAATGATAGTGAAGATGAGAAAAGACAGCAGGTTGTAAGTTCTGGCCTAAGTTCGGAAAGAGGAAAAAAACGGTACAAAAGGTAATAAACTACAGCAAGGCCAATAGATCAACCAACATGAGAAAAACCAACAGGTAACAAGGGGCCTCCGGAGCTTCTGAAGAATAGAGATCAGTAGGAAAGCATTTTGAATGAGAAATAAAATGCTTCTTCCTGTCAGGGAGGAAGGGAGGTGTATGGTGCTTGAGACATGGGAAAAAAATGCAATTAAAAACCAGATATGAATAAAGATCAGGTGAGAGAGGATGTCACCCTGTGGCCTTTGGAACTGTGTTTCTGCTGCTTCCAAAAACTTTTTTTTTTTTTTCCTGGAACAAAGGAACAATGTTGTGGAAAAGTGGGTGCCAGAGACTTTAGGAAAATGAGACACAGCGAAGCGGATAAAGGGGACAAAGACAATTGTAGTCCCATGCAGTACACCGAAGGCAGCTGAGGCCTGAGACAAAAGGTGAAAATCTGGAGCCAGCAAGATGACTGAACCATGGGAAGGAAGGAGGGAAAGATGATTCACAATAACATTTGAAAGACATTGGCTTGAATATTTATTAGCATGTTGCATACTGCTTGGCCTTGGGGAGCTGCCTTTGTTCAGTGGGCCATTTCCCAGTTGTAAGGCAATAAACAGGAAAAGAGCTTGAAAGATGGCCACGGACGCTTGGTACATAGTGTTTG
This sequence comes from Ursus maritimus, assembly GCF_017311325.1. NCBI lineage: Eukaryota > Metazoa > Chordata > Mammalia > Carnivora > Ursidae > Ursus > Ursus maritimus. Next base: position 90,697,548 of record NW_024424452.1, read on the forward strand.
AGAGCAAACATGAGATAAGGCTTTGGCTCCGAGAGAGTGATGGGATGGAGGCATTGTCACCCAGGAGGATCCTTGCTCTCCGCAGTCAGACTCAGAGAGGAGAGGCATGATTACAATGCCATGAAAAGGATTCCTTGTCCGGAGACCAAAGTTTCCATTGCATTCTCAGCTGGGCTGGTTTTCTTTATATTTAATTCATCCTGGATCCAGGCAAGAATAAAAGAAGTGAACAAGGTCAACTGTAGGATGACTGAATCTTATGAATCCATAAGTAAGTCTCCTTTGGGGGGGCCTCAAGTCAATATCGGTATCTAAGTTCTTTCATAAAGACAAGCACATCAGAGGCAATTTTAAGTGAGACTTGGTGCTCCATCCATCTCAGAATTTTTCCCAGAGAAGAGGATAATTTGTAGAAGAGGACAATCATCCTCCTTTAGGATGTTATTGTCAAAATGCTGGTGGTGTGCCCCAAAAATGTAATATCCCTCATGTTCCCTCATTGAGCGTTGTAGCCCTGCCAGCATGGAATTTTCCTTCTATCATTTGTTCTTAACAATAAAATGGCTTTTTCCCTAAGCCAGTCAAGGACCTACTTATATAACTAGCTGGTCAGTGTTTATTGCAGCAACAAAAAATCACTTAGTAACGTGGAGTTGCTATCTAAGCATTTATTAGCAAAATTCTGCCCCAAATAAGAAACAAGAGAATCTAAATATAAATGAAAAAAATCCAGAAGTTTGTTTCCTACAGAGCTGAGACCCATGCCAAATGGCCCAAGAAAGGACATAGAAGAGTGAGAAGTTAACTCGGAGAACAGAATTGTCTGAGGCATCCGTGAGCCCCTGAGTCAACTTACCCTCTTGGTGTGCAGTTGGTGGCAAAGAAATGCCCTTCCTAATCTTCTGGAACACTCCATCCACCTGCACTATCCATGAGAATGGAGAAGGAACTCCAGGGCTGTCCACTTCCCTACCCAAAGCAGCATAGTGTCCACCGTGGAGACAGGGTCCCCGGCAGATGGAAGAGTTAGCAGATTAGGGCAGCAGGGACCACAGCGAAAGCATTGACTTGTTGTTGGCAAGCAAACGCATGTTCGAGATCTCAACACATACAAAAGTTGTCGTTACTTTCTGTCTTCTGCGGAAGGGCCGTAGGATAGTTCTGGAGATGTTGAAGCCCACAGTCTATTCATTTTCCCACCCCTACGCTGATCAGCAAGTATGCTTCAAAGGTCAACTACGTGGTTTCTGGCTGGTTAGTTCAGCTGACACACAGAGGTGACTTATCAACCTTCCCAAATGGGTGGCATGGAATTCTTGAGTTGCTCCATCACATGTGAAAACAGAAAACAGTGATTTCCTAAAAAGAAAAAATCAGTGCAGGGCTATTTGCTTTACACAGAATTCCAAGACCCAAATGCAGAGAGCCCATAATGACACATTATATCTCCATAGCATTCACAGTTCACAAATGTTTTTAATATGTGCAACTCATTTCATAATTAGAGGATGATTATTTGCTTTGACTAGGTAAGATGATTGAGGGCAAAGTTCGCATCGTGTTTGCTTCATACCATCATTTCCTAATAGGGAGCTGGGCACACAGTAGGCACGTGATTGATGTTGTTGAAAAAAGAAAGATATTTACTTTGTTTCAAAAGAGATTCAAATGTTTCATTAACAATTCATTTAGTCTTTCTGTTTCTTTGTGTTAAACATAAGATGTTTGGACTAGATTTGTCTACATTGGCTGGGTATCAAAACAACTGTGGGGCTTTTTAAATGAACACTTTGCCAGGCTCCTGCCCCGTCTATACAATCAGAATCTCTAGTCGTGGGTCCCGCAAAAGCAAGTCTGGAATCCAGTGCTCTAGAAGAGCTCCGGAGCCCCTTCCATCTTTAAGATTCTCCGAAATAAAAAACTCCTTTAGAGCTTTTCAGTGTTCGTTTATCAACTCTCTGACAATTAGCTGATTGAGGATAGGGGGTTTTCATGACCGCCTATTACAAGTGAAAATGATGCATCTTTAGTGATAATGTAAAGCGAAAAGTAAATAGAAGTATGCTTGATTTACAATACTGTTCTACACACCTTCCAGAACAAGCTATGACTGTTGGCATAATTCCTTATATTTGTGATTTGTGTAGTGTGTTGTCAATGACCACATCTCATTATGTTTGTGGTTTATCACAATCGTTCCCCGCACCCCAATCACGTCTGTCTTCTGAGACACACACGGATGGGTCAGAGAAGAGAGAATCAAGGGAGAAAAAGCGCAGAGAGCAGAGAACAATAGGAGGTAGCATTTTTGACCCTCTGGTCATTATGGGATTTTTGCGTTGTGAGCTAGCTAATTGCAATTTAGAAAGCTGTCGCTGTCTGTCTTACCTGGGTGAGCAACATTTACCCAGCTGCTTTCTGGCCATGGTGGATAATTAGATGGTGACTTCTGTCCTTCTTAAATAGGCAAATTTGGAGTCACATTAGATTGTTTTTACTACAGGGACACTGCTGGGCCTTCTGGGCAGTTGTGACAGCTATAGGTCGAGATTCAAGACAGGACTTGACAAAACCACACGGGATGGCAATAACTATAAATGAAGATTTTTTTAAATATACTATCTAAAATGGAAATGTTTCTCTGCTAGTTTCTCTCATCTTTTTTAAATCAATGTAGTGTGGACCATTTTGGATTTAAGACCACATTAAACAAAAAATAAAGAAGAGAAAGAAGTCAGAGCCAAGAATACAGGAAACTTAAGTTTTTATGCCACTGATGGCAAAGTCAGATGAGAATGTTTCTGAGGGGAAGATGAAGATTTGGGGGGATGCTCCCAGAGACAGTAAGTTGGACCCTATCTTGGACAATGGCCGTGTGGGGTGTGTGTGTGTGCGTGTGTGTGTGTGCGTGTGTGTGTGTTTCGGGGGCCGGAGATGGATTGAGAAGAGGCTGTCATCAGTCTTTCTGAAAACTCACAGAGCTTGAAGGGAGGAAGAAAGTGCTACAGAATCATTTTGGCTAAATTTCCCCGCCAAAAATTCTCAGTCAGGCAGTGCTGAAGCGACTGAAATAAGCTCTTTTGTCTTCCTTCTCTGTAGATGTGGTTTGAATTGGGAAGCCTTCTGGAAGGCACGGCTGTGGGCAGGTAGACATGAGCCTCTTGCTGGTCTGGAGGAGACAACAATGGGTCTGGGAGGTCAGAGAGGCAGCCACGGGTGGGTGAGAGAAACGAACGGTCTCCTGGAGCCCACTCAGAACACTTGTGGGGAAGAAACTCCGATTCACGAAACAACTTGTGTGTTGTGTTAGCACACACTCAATTACAACCCTATGAAAATATCTATGTCTACACTAGCCCCCCAAAAGGAGGAATTTAGAATGGTATAAAACATTTCAAATTTCCTTTTTGGGGCTGGGGGGGGTCATGCAAAGATTTAAAAACTGAAATTCTTTTTAAAAGAGCACGAGCAACCAATGTCTCAGGGAGCTAATTCGTTCAATAAATACTGATTGAGAACCTATTCTGTACCAGTCATTTATCTCGCCTCCGGCAAGGGAAAGCTCCCTCGTTCTCTCTCTAGGCTGTAATGCTAACTTCTTCTCCCGGATGGGTCCTCAGCCTCGACCACAGAGAGCCTCGACGCACACACTGCCACCAAATTGAGGCCCACAGACGTGTCCACAGCCTACTTCCTGCGCTCATCCTCACAGGCCATAGGAATTGGGTCTGAGCAAATTCAAGCCGTACTAACAAGTTGTTTTTATAGATACATTTTTACTTTCAGGCCGGCTTCAGAAAAAGTCATCCTTTCCAATACAAATTAGCTTGTTTACCTTCAGGAAATAAAAATACTCATAAGCCTCTCCTGGAGACATCGCTTTGAATCACTAATGAGCTTCCATGCCCTGGCATTAATGCTTTGGTTTCCCTCATGCAGAGCGATCCTTCTGGGAAGTGTATTTCTCCTCCCATAACATCAGGGAAAGACAGAGATCAGGCTAAATACGAGGTCGAGTGGGATCCAAACCGAAGGGACTCTAAAGGGTTTATCATCTGCACCAATCTCTACACACACACACACACACACACACACACACACTTTCCAGGACAGGAATCTAAGACTTTAGTGCCTGTGATACACATTTTGATTTCCTATGTAGATTTTATAGAGCTGGAAACCCAGAATGTGGCGAACATTAAGATATAGCATGACATTTAAGAAAATATGCTGGGGCTACGTCTGCAATATTTCTCCACGCGTTTAAGCCATCCGTGTCAAATTCGGATGGAAGGATTCATTAAAGTGTACACATTCCTAGATCCATTCCAGACCTGAGGAACCAATAGTTGGGGGGTGTTCCGAGCAATCCTCAGTTTCAACAAGCAGCTGGGAAATTCTGATGCCCACTACACTTTGTGCTCTAGTGCTTTAGGGTATGAACAACCGTGCTCTCACACTTGTATTTCCATTTGAAAGGTAGGAGCGAGCACAGTTTATCATCAACCGAGAAGCAGTGTATCTTCTGGGGCTGCTTTTGAGGCTGGCCCTTGACCTCAAAGCCGCTGTTCATGGGAGAACCACAGTTAACTTGGTTTGCAGGGTGGGGACTGGGGAGATGCTTAGGTCTCGGGATCTTACGCATTCGTGGGGTGAATAAGAATTTAGACTAATGCTACCCTGGGGAGAGCCTGCATGAGGGGTTTGTCTGTCCTGCTTTGCGGAGCCAGAGCCAGAGCCAGAACCGGAACAGTAGGCTTTAGGCTGGGAGGCTCATGGCTTGGTTGGCCCTGTTGGCCACATAGTCAATTCCTATCTAAACAGGCTTTTGTCTTTTTTGAGCAGCAAGTCAAAATCTCCAAATGTTGTCTCGTATGATTTTAGACCCAAGTTTTATTTAAAATTATTTAAAAGTCTATATAGAGCATTATAGGTCTAAAATAAGATTTCTGAGGGTATGGTGTTCTAATTACTCCACAGAATTCTCATTTTGAATAAGCCAATCAGCCCCGGCGTTCAGACACCAGATAACAGCTTGCAAGCTTACCTGTTGTAACTGATGACATTCATTCCTCCCCTGCTGAGGCTGCTGATTCCCACCCAGGACAGGATCCTTCCCAGGTTCCCTTCTCTTTTCTTTCTTCCCTCTCGTTGCCCTCTCCTGCGATTCTGTTGTTCATTGTACGTTCTGATTTCCAAATCCTTTCTTTTGTATTTTATTTTTTAATTTATTTTTAATTGAAGTATAGTTGACATGTACTGTTTTATTAGTTTCAGGTGTTCAACACCCGATCTTCTCTCCCTTCCTGGTCCCTAAAGAGAGGAACACCAATGAGACTCAAATGTCACCTTAGTCTACCCAGGGACTGCTCTTCTCTGATCATGATATTCGATTGATGATAACGATGATGATGATGATAGTGATGATGATAAATGTTTATTATCCCATTGTGCCTGGCTAATGCCACAAAAGCTTCCCTGTAAATGTCATAGATTGGGTTCTGATCTCTAGCATGGAACTCTCCAGTACTCCACTAGCCCAAGTGACAGCAAAAGTCAGTGTCGATTATTCTTCTCCCAATGTGAAGAACATATTTTATTAGAGATGAGGGGGAGGAAGTGATACAATAAATGTGAAACAATATAGCCCTTGCTGATTTTAAGCTTATAATAAAATTGGTTAGCAAATATATACTATATACATATTAATCTATATGTATACTAATCTCTAAAACACGTATACTATATATTTCATATGTATACTATATATACTAACTACTATATATATTAATGTCTTCCTCACCTTTACATCTTTAGGTAGCTTGATAGAAAACTGGGAGAGAAATGCACTGAAGAATGTTTGTGAGTGAGTGTGTATCAAGGCAATCTCTGTAAATAACAATGGTGTGGAGGAAAATAATCAAAGGAATAATTTACGTCATTTAGATTCAAAGGATTAGCTTAATTAAATAAATTAGCCTATTAATATTGTAGCATTGTAGAATGAAGTACTCAATAAATATTTGATGACTGACTTATTAAAAAGTTTGTTTTTGTTTTCCCATTAAAATGTATGAATAAACAAGGCTAAAAATATATCCTTTCCCATGTGGGAAAGTCGTGGGTCACTAAAAATTAATCTGCTTCAAATATTTCTACAAGTTATCAGCTACTCTTTAAGGACTCAGGGGATTGTTGATATTAACCAGGATTTCTAGGAAATCAAGATTTGATTCAAATTGAGAGATGTAAGATTTTATGAACCCAAAGATTTAAAAGGCATTAAAATAAATGTTGACTAATCCCTTAGGGAAATCAGTCTAGGATTAGACTATGTTCCTGTGATAAATCAGAAATTCTCAAGAAAATAGATAAAGCACCATGCACATATTCAAATCTGTGTTTTGTCTGGAAAATATGAAGAACAATACATTAATGTTGATATTTTGTAACAGTTGAAATTCCTGTTTGCAAAATTTACTCAATTTTATTTAAATATACTATCATAGAATAATGCCATGAACACATTGGATATTTTCTTATTTTTTTAGGGGGGAAATAATGCTTAAATCTGAAAATATACAATCACACAATGATACAGTTGCAAGGATCTCTATAAACTGTGTAGTGAAACCCCTTCCCTTCCCACAAGGGCAAAACAAGGCTCAGAGGGGGACAGGATCTATTCTAGGTCACACCCATGGTTCTCAGCAGAGACGATCTAAGAGCAAGGTCCATAATTTATATCTTCTCCAGAATTACCCTCTTTGACAGATGGTTCCTCAAACAGGAGAAGCAACGAGCTGAGATGTCTCTTGAAAATCTTCCTGATTATTTTAAGTCACTTTTGTGCTAAAAATGTGATAGAAGAGGAAGAATTAATTCCTTGCCATAGAAAGGACCAAATGTTCATTGAAGCCTGAGTGGAGTTAAGGGGGAAGAAAATAAGACCACATCAGGGGTCTGTTTAGCTACCAACTGACCCCAAAATAATAGGAATGCTAATTAAGGTGTATTGACAGCTTATTACATGCTAAGGACCATGTGCTAAGCATTTTAAATAATTTTTAGTTCATTAACTTTTGAGAAGCATTACCTCATTCAATCCTCCCAATAGCCTTATGAAATAATGACAACAATAATTATATATGTTATTAAATGTTGAGGAAATGGGTGCAGACAGGGTTAATATAACTTGCCTATAGTTTCATAGATGGTAAGCCACGGTTTTTTTAAACCAAGGCGGTCTGACTCTGGATCCTTAACCAGTCTTTTAAGCTTTATATTATGTCCCATGAAAGAGGTAAATTTGCTATTTGACACCAAGGGTAGTCCTAGGTAGAAATGATGATGAGGACAGTTCATATAGACATCTCTAGGGTGCAGTAAAAATCTGCATCAAAACCATGTTTGAGACCAAGCCACCATTTCTCTTCAACCTTGAAATGAAGAAGTCGCACCCATAAATTACAACCCCTCCCTTTTGTTTTGGTTTGGTGACATTTTATCGAGAAGGTTTCCTTTGACTGATAATTGATTTTTACTGGGCTACTTGAAATCTGAAGTCGGGAGTATTTTTGACCCATGGAAAACGGTATAATGTAATGCTGTGATTCTCAAACTCTCACGTCTCAGAGCTGCTTTGCACACTCTTAAAAATTACTGAGGGCTCCAAAGAGCTTTTGTTTATGTGGAGCTCTATGAATATTTACCGTGTTAGAAATTAAAACTGATACATTTTTAAAGTACAAGAAAATACGTTTTATCAGCTTGTCAGAATGCTGCCACCAACACACATCATGTAGCTTCTGGAAAACTGGACTGTATACTCATGAGAGAATGACAGTAAGAAAAGCAAAGTCTTAATACTATGAAAATAGTTTTGGCCTCAGAAATGCCCAGTGCCCTCATGAGAACGAACCACTGCTCTCATAATTCTCCACTTACCAGCTGGCCAAGATGCTTAGTCTCACTAGGATTCAGTTTCATCTTTTTAAGTGCATATTACAGTGCCTATCTTGTAGGTTTGTTGTTAGTATTCAGTGAAATAATATCTATAAACACCATCTGTAGTTCCAAGTAAGCACTCAGTAACTGGTAGCCATTATTAACATGGCTCCTGTATCTGACTGAGAAGTCCTAGCCCAGCAGGGAGCGGGGATTATCTGCACCCACAGAGGGTTACATCATCAGTCCTAAAGGGGTCCTACCCATCCGTTCTTCTATCCCCATAATTTCCCCCATATCTGAGTAAAGTAATATCATTTTTAAAGATTTTATTTATTTATTTGAGAGAGGGAGAGCACAAGTGGGGGGAAGGGTAGAGGGAGAGGCAGACTCCCCACTGAGCAGACAGCCGCATGTGGGGCTCCATCCCAGGACACCGTGATCATGACCTGAGCCGAAGGCAGACACTTAACCGACAGAGCCACCCAGGCTCCTCAGAGTAATATCATTTTAATTAAAATGACAGTTTTTAAAAATGAATGTGACTGACAGAGAAAGAAGATAATAGTTTTTTTAAATGCTTTTATCATTTCTGAGCATTTTGATTAAAGAGAAAGATCGACATGTATTAGTCACACCATGAAATTTTCATTAAAAAGAAGAAAATCTATTTTCACAGAACACTGTACGCTAGTAAAATGGTACATGTCCGAAGGAAAAAGTCAGCTCAAGAACTATTACAGCAAGTATGACTTTAGTTCCTATCTGTGGTATCAAAGCAGATTTTCACATATAAGCGAACGGCCTACTAATTTCAGGGCCCCTTTTATACACTAACATTGCAATGAAGTAAGAGCCGGGAACCTGTGGAGACCCGATTTTATCTGATAGTTTACAAATAGCAGTTGTTTGTGACAGAGGGTATATTTTGTCAGAAAATGCCTTGAAAATAAAATGGGAAATGTTGCAGAGGTATAAATTTCATCTTGGGTTGATGCGTAGTTACACGTAACGCAAAATTACCCGAAATCAAAATCTCCAAGAGCACCTTTTTCTCATTTTTGCTTTGACAAGGTGTTGGCTTCATTCAGTCACGGAAGAGCCACAGCTTAAACATATTAGGATGGACGTGTCCACAGAAATCAGTACCTGAATTGGAGGGAAGACAGAAGAGTCACTAATGAGTAGATTTTTTTTTGGGGGGGGAAGGAAAAAAATGACAATCCAAGGGCATCTGAAACTTGGTCACCAAAGTCTTGTGGTGGTGTGACAACTGAGTTTCCTACCTCTACAGAACTGCTGCACTGTAACAAGGGTTAGTCAGCATCTGTAAGACTCAGGAGCTTCTGCTTGGAGAGGTCTACCTGTGCTCAGAGGGCTTCAATATCAACTGTTACCCGGTTCCACTGATGGAAACATTCATATTCCAACTTGCGGGGACAAACCTTGAGGACATGAGGCTAAGTGAAATAAGCCCGTCGCAGATGGATAAATATTATATGATTCCACTTATACAAGCTATCGAAAATAGTCAAATTCATAGAATTGAAGAGAAAAGCAATGGTTGTTAGGGGCTGGAGGGGGACCTGAGGGTTGCTAATCAATGGGCATGAAGTTTCAGCTCAGCAACAAGAGTAAGTTCTACAGATAGATGTGCTCTACAACATTGGACCTGTGGTTAACAATAAGTGTGTCATACACTTAAAAATGTGTTAAGGGGGAAAGGTGCCTTGCTGTCTCGGTCCATAGAGTGTAGAACCCTTGATCTCGGGATGGTGAGTTCGAGCCCCACGTTGGGTATAGAGATTACTTAAAAATAAAATCCTAAAAAAAAAATTTGTTAATAGGGTAAACGATGTTTACCATAATAAAATAAAATAAAAATTTAAATTATTCCTTTCTCTGAACATTCCAGGTTACTATGCTGTCACTCAGCCTAGTCAGACCTGAGCAACACAGTGGTAGGGCTTTCTCTCAGATTTGTGATCAGTTACGAGCAACCCAGAAAGATTCTGATGAGTTTCCCTGCTATGTGTGCCCCAAATTAAGTGGTGTTTTGAGGAGCAGTTTAAGAAAAACCCCAACTAGTTGTGGATTATTGAAGTAGGACCTGCCTGTGACATTTTAGAGGATATCTTGTGAGCCTTACAACCAAATGGCAATGTGTGTTCTTATTCTACTTGTTTTTAAAGAAATCTGCAATAGCAGGAAAAACCAGATTATAGGCCAACAATGAAGAAGAGTCAATAACGAGCTACTTCAGGCGCGGAGCCCAAACCGCCTCCTGCCAGGTGTTCCAGATGTTTCCTCTCGCCTTGGCTCATCTCTTCCATTTTATCTGTGTTGCGCTCTTGCCAATTTCTTCTACCTAACCACGCACTTCTCCCACCCACCAACCAAGACCCTCTGCGGTGCCTTTAAACAAGTCAGAGGCTAAGAATTGAGAAGAAAGGACGTGTTGACAAAAGCCTTCACTCCACTCCAAGCAGTGTCTCCTTCTCCACAAGGGTAAAAACACATCCTTATCTGTCCTCGGTGCAATGAGTGATATTTCCACGCCATCTCCAGAAGGTGTTTGTGCGCCCAGGCCAATGATCTTTCTGGAGCCATGGAGTAAAAAAAGAATTTTTCCCAGAGGACAGAAGATTATTTATGTTGGAGCCAACCAAGTGTTTCACAGGCTCCAGTATTGTTGCTGTAGCCCGTGATGAGCGGATGTTAGCTTCTTGTGATACACAAGGAAGAAGAGGACAATGTTCTCACCTTCCTGATGTCATCTCCGATTGTTATTTTTGTTGTACTTCTAAATAATAGGATTTATGGCATAAAGATTTATCTCAGGATTCAGCACAGTAGTGTTCTGAGAGCAAGGGCCCCAATGATGATGGATTTATACAGGTGGTGACTCTCTGACTAATTTGCTTTGAATGAAATGACTACTTGGGAAAACCAGAATGTCATTCCCAAGATATTACAGCCTAACTGCAAATACAACAGGAAATATAGTGCAAAAAAATATATATTATTTTTCACCTCCAAATGTCACCGTGGACATTTCATGTGTCATTCAAATTAATTGAAAAACTAGAGGTTGACAACTCAGCTGTACTTTTTTCTGCTTCACACAGAAATAGCAAAACCTTGAAGTACCTTTTGTTGTTTCCTTCTGATAATACAGATGATTTCAAACAGTCTCCATGTCACTGGAAATAGTGACTATTTTCATGGCTTCCCCCTGCTTGCTGTGCGAATGTGCATGCTGATTTTTCACTTTCAACATGAGGGCAGGGAGGGAGGTGAGGGCACTGCTCGCATCTGTCTCGGTCAGCTCGAGCTGCCATAACAGTACCACAGGCTGGGGGGCTACACAACAGATGTTTATTTCTCACTGTTCTGGACGCTGGAAGTCCAGCATCAAGGTGCCCTCAGGGTTAGTTTCTCCTGAGGCCCCTCTCCTTGACTTGTAGATACCTACCTTCTGGTTGTGTTCTCATGGCCTCTCCTCTCTGCTCAGACATCCCTGGTATCTTCTCCTCTTCTTACAAGAGCAATAATCCAGTTGGATTATGGCCACCACCTTTAGGACCTCTTTTTTTTTTTTTTTAAGATTTTATTTTTATTTATTTGACAGAGATAGAGACAGCCAGCGAGAGAGGGAACACAAGCAGGGGGAGTGGGAGAGGAAGAAGCAGGCTCATAGCAGAGGAGCCTGATGTGGGGCTCGATCCCATAACGCCAGGATCACGCCCTGAGCCGAAGGCAGACGCTTAACCGCTGTGCCACCCAGGCGCCCCAGAACCTCACTTAACCTTATTTTCTTCCTTAGAGGCCTTCTCTCCAAATATAGTCACATTGGAGGTTAAAGCTTCAACACAGAGATTTTGGGAGGGACAAAATTTGGTCTATAATAGGGTCTTTTTCCTCCGGTTTAATTGAGATACAACTGACATATAACATTGTCTAAGCTTAAGGTATATAATGTAAGGATTCAATATATGTATGTATCGCAAAATAATTACAGTAAGTGTAGTTATCATCGGTCACCTCACATATTTTTTCCTTGTGATGAGAATTTTTTAATAAAGATTTATTTATTTATTTACGGGGGGAGGGGCAGAAGGAAAGAATCTTCAAGCTAAGCATGGAGGCTGATGTGGGGCTCAATTCCACAACCCTGAGATCATGACCTGAGCTGAAACCAAGAGTCGTATGGTTAACTGACTGAGCCACCCAGGCACCCCTTGTGATGAGAATTTTTAAGATTTTTCCTTCTTAGCAACTTTTAAATCTGCAACATAGTATTTTTGACTGTTTGTCACCATGCTGTACATTACATCCCCAGAATGAATGAATCTTACCACTAAAGTCTGTACCTTTGGACCACCTTTATCAATTTCCTCCACCCCCCACCTCTGACAATATCCAGTCTGTTCTCTGTTTTTGAGTTCAGTGTTTTAGATTCCACCTATAAATGAGATCGTACAGTTTTTGTCTTTTTCTGTGACTTATTTCACATAACATAATACACAACAGTGTCTTCGATGGCAATTCATTATTATACAGAAAGAAAAACATGCGTGTAGGTACTGACATTGGTAGAAGAAGAGGGGGAGATGCTAGTTACATGAGTCTGGAGCAGGTAGCTAATTGGAATTTTATGTATGGAAAACAGGAATTAAGAAACTGCAATTTCCCTTCTGCTAAGACAGGTGGCCCAGAACACCAATACCTTTGTGAAATGGGGGCTTCTGGGGCCAGGCAGCAAGGCCAAGTCCTTGCAAACCAAGGCCAAGGCAAAAAGCAGCGATGCCCATCACTTGGGGTGTGAGGACCTGGGTTTGTTGAAATCGATAATATCTTCGGTAAGACATGGCATGTCTGGCGCACGTGGTGATCAGCCAGTCTCTGAAGGCTTTGGGGTGCTAACTTGACCATGTTTGTTAGATGTTACTATTCCTTTCTGACTACTTGCATAAAACTTGAGCTCTGTCAAATATTTCTTTTAAATTAAAGTACCTTATTTCCTAGTTTGTGACCTATTTGATAGGGTGGAATAGAAGAGGTTGACATTTGTGAGAAGAAAAGTCTCCCTCTTCCTCCTGTGTGTTTCTCCTTTACACTCACACCACTATTGTACTCACACTTCTGACACCAGATGTGTGGAATGTTCTTCCCCCCATACCCACAAACAATTCTGAGAGGACAGCTGGGTGTCCTGCAATTTAACTCAGTTCGAACACTGTCTACCTGGAGGTAGCATCAGATCCCATAGGTTAAGGGCTTAGTCTAACAAGGATATCCTCCTCCCAATTTACTCCCCACTTCAGATGCCAAAGACAAGTCCAGTTTGTCTCTTGTACTTCCGATCCCCTCCTTTGGTTCAATAATTTGCTAGAATGGCTCACATCACTCAGGGAAAACCTTACTTATATCTGCCAGTTTATCTTACAGGATACGATACAGGATATAGACGAATATCCTGATGGAAGGGGTGCAAAGGCAAGGCTCGTGGGAAGGGGCGTGGAGCTTCCACACCCTCTCCAGGTGCACCCACTCTCAGCACCTCCAGGTGTTCAACAACCGTGAAGCTCCATAGAACCCCTACTCCTGGATTTTATGGAGACTTCCCTAGGAAGTACCATTGATCATTAATTCCATCTCCAGTCCCTCTCCCCTCTCTGGAGAATGGGCAATAGGGCTGAAAATACCAAGTTTCTAATTTTGGCTTCATCTTTTTGGTGACCAGCTCCCATCTAAGACCAACAACTGTCACCTCACAGAAAAAAAAAAAAAAAAAAAAAAAAAAAAAAGACCCTGCTTCACCCAGGAAACTCCAAGGGATGTAGGAACGCTGGTTCAGGAATCAGCATCAAAGACCAAATACTAGAACAAAAGGTGCTCCTAGGGCTCATATTGCTCGGGAAACCATAAGGGTTTTAGACGCTCTATGTCAGGACCTAGGTGGGTAGAGAACAATATATGTATTTTCCATTATCTCACAGTTTGTTACTGGAAAAAATGTGATATAGGATAATTTTTTAAAGTTGGCTTAAAATGAAAGCAGTGCAGGGGCGCCTGGGTGGCTCAGTCATTAAGCGTCTGCCTTCGGCCCGGGCCTGATCCCAGGGTCCTGGGATCGAGCCCCTCATCAGGCTCCCTGCTCCACTGGGAGCCTGCTTCTTCCTCTCCCACTCCCCCTGCTTGTCTTCCCTCTCTCGCTGGCTATCTCTCTCTCTCTGTCAAATAAGTAAATAAAATCTTTAAAAAAAATTATTTAAAAAAATGAAAAAAAAAATGAAAGCAGTGCAAGGAACATGAACATTGGAATTATATCTCAGCCAGTCATTTGCTGAGTTACCTGGATGACTTGCTTAACCACCTTTCCTGAAAAATTTATGACAGTTTCTACTTCTGCAGCAGTAGTAACTAAATGAAAAAAAAATCTAACTGTTGAAAAACACTTAATAAATGCATATTACCTACTAACATGTGCTAATTACTACTAAAAACAATTTTTGTTTTTCAGTTTTATAATTACATAAACACAACATGAATTGATATGGCACTTAAAATTTTTCACTTTAAGGGGCACCTGGGTGGCTCAGTCTGTTAAGCGTCTGATCCTTGGTTTTGGCTCAAGTCATTATCTCAAGGTCATAAGATAGAGCCTTGCATCAGGCTCCACACTCAGTGGGGGAGATTCTCTCCCTCTCCATCTGCCCCTCCCCTGCTCTATCTCCCTCTCTCTCTAAAATAAATAAATAAATCCTTTTAAAAAAAGTTTTCACTTTCAAGTACTTTCCAATTCACATTCTCATTTTATCAATAACTTAGGTGGGAAAAACTCTGATCACTTTTTTACAAATGAGAACCTGTAACTGGTCATAAAATGTTAGCGCTAACAGGATTTTTAGGGTGTTGTACTCTGACTCCTCTTGTTTTAAATAAAGAAGCTGAGACCTAGAGAGATCAAACACATTGCTCAAGATCACATAGCAAATTGTAGAATTTGGTTTATCTGTCAAGTAGTTTCAGAGCTTTTACTCTATGCTGGCATTCTACTGGGCACCGAGCTTACTCTTGGTGTGGAAGATGAGTCGATCATGTACAGACCATGATGATGTGCTACTGTGAGTGCTGAGATGAAGATGGGCTCAGGGTGCAATGAGAGCACAGAGGAGGCTTATGGGGATGGCCAACAGGAGTGGTACAGGAAGGCTTCCTGGAGGAAGTGGTACCTGATCTGAATTTTCACACCTGAGTGCATTAATTAGAAGGAGGGCAAAGGCTCTGCCTGGCAAAAAAAAAAAATAGCAAATGCAAAGGTATGGAGGCTTGACAAGTCATAGTGTGTCTTGGGAACTATAATAGTTCAAGATGGTAAGAGCCCTGGGTGCTTGTGGTGTATGGAAAGGGAGATGTTAGAGAGGCAGGCTGGGATCTTCCTGGACCTTGGATGCCCAGTTAAAGACTTTGGGTTTTAACCAGAAGGTAATGGGGGAACAGCTGAAGGATTTTAAGAAGGAATGATGGGAAAATCTCTGAAGGGAAGATCAAAAAACTCTCCCACTGGGCTGCACAGAAAAAGAGTAAAAATTAGAAATTGATGTTAAACTAAAAATCCTAGAAGGACAACCCAGGCTTATTCCAACACTCTTTCTTCCACAGTATAAGGCTTAAATTCTTAGTACCATCTAAATGTTTTAAGGACTGTGTCCTGAGAAAGAAAGTTATATGTATAATTGGATTACATCCTAGTTCAGATTAATCTAAACTCATATTTCTCCATAGATTTGTGGACCATGGGAAGTTTATACCTGGAATTTTACCCTGCTACATGAAATAGTCAATATAGATCTAACTCTTCTCCAAGTTAGGAGAAAGAGCTGGGAATGTGCAGCCCAGGAAAGTCAAGTCCCAGGGTCTGGTAAGGAGCAACAGAGCAAGGGATCAGGGGAGCTGCGTGTAGCTGCAGCTCTGTGCCCAGCTCGTCTGGGGAGCTAAGAGCAAACACTTGCCTAGTGGATGCCCTGCTCCAGGGATTGTTCTCAACACTGCAACCATTCACTCCTTTAACTCTTGTGATAACCTCCTAATATAAAGGCATTAGGATAATCCCCCTTTGAAAACTAATTAGTCTGTTTGGGTTACTATAACAAAAAACCCCCGTAGACTGAGTAGTTTCAACAATTAACACATTTCTCACCGTTCTGGGGGCTAGAAGTACAAGATCAAGGCATCCGCAGAAGAGACGTCGAGAGCCCTCATCCTGGCTCAGAGCCCGCCATCTTTGCACTGGGCTCCTGCGGTGGGAGCTGTCTGGGGTTTCTTTTATGAGGCACTAATCCCATCACAGGGGCTCCACCCTCACGATTAAAGCCCCTCCCCAAGGCCCCACCTCCTAATAGCTGCACTTTGAGAGTTAGGTTTCAACACATGTATTTGGGGAGTGGGGCTGGACACAAGCATGCACCCTGTAGCACCTGCCCGAGTTTATGCGTCTGGATAAACGCCTAAGGTGCGTTTGGATAAGTGCCATCTGGGGCTGGGATTCTGAGTGGAAGGTTGAACTCAAGTGGTTCCAGCAGCTCTTGTCTCCCCAGGTTTCCTGGAGCTTCTCTGCAGGCTTCTATTAAGGGGCCTAGAACTCTCTCTCCAAAGAGGTCAGAACAGGGAGCAGTCCCAGAGGAGAACCAGTCCCAGAGGTGAACAGAGGAGTGCCGTTTCCTGCATGTGGCCTCCTGCCAGGCCCTCTACTTCGTCTGGCAACATCCCCCGTGGAAAAATCGTGATCCTGCCTTTACAGACAAGGAGACTTTGGCTTGCAGTGATTCAGTAATGTGTCTAAAGGTACAGAACCCGTTAGGGTGGAAACAGACATGGGAACCCACGTTCGCCTAACTGCAGGGATCATTCATGGGCTCGTGTATTTAATTTCAGTTCCAGGGAGGGGTGGTGTGGAGACTCCTAAGCACGGGGACTTAATGTTGGTGTGGGCATTTGGATGAAATAAAATACAACCATTTGAAATAAAATAAAACCAGCTTTTGATGAGCTGCTGTAAGAAAATTGCTATCTTTTTCGAACTCAGAAAGATTCCTAAGCTAGACCCTGCTTCAGTGAGTTTGCCCTTCACCTGCTTTTTTCAGAGATGGTCCTTAATAGGATCTAAGATGAGGCTTCTCCATGAGACGGGGAAGGACAGGGCTGCCACGGCGGCTGCCGACTGAGGTCTCAGTGGTCCATACAGTGACCCCACCACTGTTCCCTTCATCCTTTTCCCTTGGAGCCTTCCCTTTCTTCATCGAAGCTAGATTTCTATCTGTGTGTTGGCGCAAAGGGAGAAAAAGATGTGATAACAACTGGGTCACACTTCCCATTCAGCATTCCTGAATCACTCAAAGGAAGTAAATATGATTTTTAAGAACTCCATTAGATCTGTACTTGGAAACTATCATTTAGTTATTTTATTCCCTAAAACAATATAATTTTTGCGGGAACAAGTCACACGAACTCTGCAAGCCTCCCATTACCTAAACTATGAAATGAAGGGGGTTGAATACCTAAGGTTTTTTAAAATAAGGGTCTGCAAAATCCAAATTGTGTGCATAAATAAATATATATATATATATATTTTTTTTAAGGCAAGAATGTAGAAGCATCTTGGTCATGGAGACCATAAGCTCTTCAAGGGCAGGGACCACCTCTTTAATTTCTTTTGATTCCCCCTAATGCCTGGTGCTTAGCACTGAGCAGGTGTTCAGTAAGCCTTGTTGGCTGTCAAGCCAAGTGCTAAGATGCAGAAGCTTTATTTATCTGCATGAATCTGTGTTGGGGGCCAACCCTGCCAAAATAGGCCAATGAATTAAAGATTCTATAATTAGATATACAGTGTTGTACCAGGCACTCTGTGTCCCTGCTTGTCAATGTGTCCCCATGATGACGTAGTGACAGCTGCCAGCTCTCTGGGGGCTGTGTTCAGCTGATGGGGATGTTAATTTCACTTTATTTTTATTCTTGACAGAGGAAAAAGAAGGGCTGTCATTTTAGAACTCAAGAAAGGGGTTTTCCCCCCTAAAACTGCAAGTAATGGGTTGGGGTGGGGTATAAATTATAACATTGAAAAACAGTCAGTCTCTTTGTAAAGTTAAACAAATGTAGAGTGAATATCCTGAGAAGGGAAATATATACGTGGTTTAATCCCATTTATTGAGAACTTATAATGTCAGGAATTTCACTTTATCGTCACAAACCCTCATGGCCATGCTCGTGTATTATTTGCCCACTTTACAAGTGAGAAAACAGACTCAGAGAGAGAGAACAGCTTGTTCAAGTTCACATACACAGTAACTGGTGAGTGGGTTCATCTCTCCAATCCCCCAAATGTTGTGCTGAATCGCGTCCTCTCTCCCAGGGCTCTTATCTTTCCTCCTCTCCCCTCCCCCATTCTAACAGGGAGGGAGGGAGCAGACATCGGGGTGATTTTGCAGTTGCCCTTCTTCTGTCTTCTCCCTGTATACAGTTTGTGCTGAACAGATCAATCAGTACTTCTCTGAAAAACATGTTATGATTGTTCTCTTTGTAGGCATTTCTCTGTAGGATTCTAGGAACTGTACATATTTCATAATTTTTTCAAGTGCTGTCCTCTTCCATCCCTATTATTTCAGTCAAAGAAAGAGAGTGAGCTAGGATTGGGAATCACAACAATTACAAAGACATATCAATCGAGAGTTAACTGCTTTACTTGATCCTCATAACAAACCCTGAGAGGCAACTAGGTCAGTATGGTTAATCCCCAGTTCACAAATGAGGAAGGGGAACCCCTGTTTTAAAGGACATGCTCAAGATCACTCTGATGGTAAAGAAAACATTGCACTCAAATCCAGAGCATTGACTCTAAGTTTGGGATTCTTGAAAATGTAGTGGAATGTGATTTCAATACTCAGTTCCCAGAGCTTTTTAGGGGGTTGGGGCCAATGGCAACCTGACCTCATCCCACTTCCCCACTAGTCTCACCTCTAAGCCTAGCTGTCATTCTTGAACCACACAGCTGCTGGGCTGGCAGACAGCTCAGAGCAATTAGGGCTGCAGGCTCCCTGGGAATTCCAACAGCTGGGAGAGGTCCCAAAGAGCAGACAAGGAACAATAACACATACAAGGGCATCCCTCAGCCAAATAGGTGAAGGTCAAACAAAACAATGGGAAAAAGTAGAGCAGCTCAGGAGATACTTGCTGACTTTAAGAAAATGGGACCACTTACAGGGAATTCAAAGGTAGTTCAAAAAAGACTTTCCAACTAAAAGCTGATTTGTGAACTAACATGCTAAGTGGACAGCTTTGAGAGGACGGGCACTGTTGAGATTCAAATGAATGATACGGAAGGCCAAGCGGAAGAAAAAAACTCTTAAGGCAAAAAATAAAAGGCAACCAACCAAAAAGAAAGAAAAACACAAAGGGAAGAAAATGGTGAGGGAAAAGAAGAGATTTGGAGAACAGGTCTTGGAGAGTTAACATGTGACTAAGAGGAGTTTAAGAAAGAGAAAACAGAAGAGATGGAGAAGAATCAGTAATAAAGAATAGGAGACAGTTCTGCCGTGTTGAGGCTCCTAGGGAAATGGGGTGATGGGCAGTACCTCTAGTTCATGAGATTCCCTTTCTGATCAGTAATGACTGAGCGGTTTTCAATTTGATGTGTTTCTTTAACATTCTGTGTATGGTCTAAGGTATGAAGAGACGCACACGGGGGAAAATACATATATATAATTTGTATTACTATTTGCATTACTATATAAACAAATATATGTTTTCGCTGGTTCACTGTCCCCTCCCTATCCTGCGTCTGTCTCTTCCTACCTTAAAGAGTAAATTTGAAGGCAAACATCTGATGTTTGTGTTCTGTGGTGATTTGTATCTCTGAACCCAGAAGGTGTTTAAGATTGTTGACAATTCACTTTTATTTTTGCCTTTCTGTTCCACTTTTCTCTTACACTCTGGCCAGAACTTTAGGCCCTTAATAAGTGTTTGTTGAGTATTGGCTGCTTACGGAGGGAAAGAAACCGGGACAAATAATCTTGGCCCGGTGGGTGGTTGCCGCACCGCACGGGAGTGGCTAACATTTTTTTTCCTTGAAATCACAGCTGCCTCCAGGCCAAGTCGTGAAGAGGCAGGGGGTCCCCACCCACCCATCCATCCCACCTCAAGGCTTTAAAGCTGCTTGCTCCGTGTTGCCCTCAGCTATCTATCCAGAGTCCCTCAATCCGAATGGATACTAATCATTGCTTTCGTGTGTAAACCTTCGCAAGCCTCATTCCTTCGGTTCAAATCTAAGAAACAAAACCAAACCCTAAAAGAACAACTTCTAAAGAGGTGAATTTTTAGGTATTATCAGGCCACGAAAACAAAGTATGTGGGGTCAGGAAAGCCTTTTCCGAGTTCCTCAAATGACAGGGAGCGCGCCCCTGCGAAGATCATCAAACAAGAAACGTGCGCAGGTTGGAGGCACAGACTCCGCCCCTGCGACAAAAAGGGGCGGAGCTTACAGCTGCAGCTTCCAGCTCCTGGCGTCCAGATGGCTCATCAGGCAGATTTCGCGACAATTTCCTTTTCTAGCCCCCTTCTGAATTACCTGGCTCTAGAGTGGCAAACCGCGTGTAAGATGTTCAGGCTCCTTTTAAAATGGATCCAAGAAAGGGCTGACAGATGAGCGCACAGCGCGGACGCAGGACTACTCAGCTGGGAAAAACTGAGCAGAAAGAGAAGTAAGCGAACAGCCGAGAGGGTTTCCCATTAGTATTAATTTAGGCATCAAAGGGAAACCTGACAACACCATGAAAGCAGCAGTCAAAGACCTTGGTTATAGGAACAGAGGATAATAAGACAGAATTAAAGAGCTATAAAAACACCCAGTACGCGCCGCGCCAGAGCCAAGCCTCCCTGGTGCTAACTGGGAGGGTGGGGAGGACGGTTTGCTGGAGGGGAGGAAGGAGCAGGTGCCGGGCCCTGTGGGCCAGCCTTGTAACTGAGAACTGCAGACTTGGATTTTTCTCCAGAATTTGTTTACTCCCCATTAACATGGGAAACAGTGTGGTTTCGGGGTGAGAGAGCCTACAGAACTGGGCCACATCGCCTGCTGGGGCCAGGCCACTGTCCCTTTCTCCTTTCTCTTGCCTCCCAGAGGATTTAGCGGCTGGCCCAAAGAGAGTGTTCGGTAAATGTTTGTGGAATGCCTGTCGTTTGTCTGAAATTGGGTCCACATTTAGTTGAGCCTTGACTGATGACAATTTCTCTGCTTTCTTAATCTGAGTCTGAACTGGGAAGTGATAGTCTTTGACCTTCAGTCAGACTTCTCTGAATTCTCTTCCCAACCAGGCCTCGACTTTTGGGCTTCCATGCCTGTCTTTGCATCGTCCAGGTTTAGCAAGAATTCCATCAAATTGGTCTAGTCATTCTCAGTGTCTGGTCACCCCGGCTCTCTGAACAAATTCCTCATTTCCCACCTTCCTCCTGAGTGATGTCTTTAGCCAGAATCCCCCCCGGCCCCCATCCCTGATATTTCCTCTCAGTAATTTTCCGTCTGTTGACCTCCCCGCCTTGGCTATAAAATCCCCACTTCTCCCTGTTGCATTCAGAGTTGAGCTCAATCTCTCTCCCCTACTGCAAACCTCCAATGTAGTAATCCCTATATTTATCCCAGTAATTTCCCTGAAGGAAGTCTGCCCTGTGATTTTAACAAGTGTCATGAATAATTTTTTCTTTCATAGAAGAAGGGACCAGTGATCTTCTGGTAATCTGAGGAAAAAGCAACAGAAAACAAACTGAAATGGGGAATCCAAGAAACCACTGGAAGTGAAAGCACAGCATTCAGATCCAAGGGGGTGTTTTGATTATCACGGTGCTCTAAACTCCTCTTCCCTCTTTCCTCTTTTCCCCCTCCCGAACCCCTCCCCCTGCCACCCCCCAAATTTGGAAAATTAATAAATGCCGAATTTCAAAGATAAAGCCAGACTTTTGAAGCCCAGTCTAGTCCTTCATTACTTCTTTCCTAGACCAATGCTTCCCAAATATTTATGTGCGTTCAGATTGCAAGGGGATCTTGTTAAATGCGGATTCTGATGTAGTAGGTCTGGGGTAGGGCCCTAGATTCTGCTTTTCTAACAAGATTCCAGGTGATAGTGCTAGTGGTGCTCTTACATCATGGTTCTGGGTTCCCTTTGAATCACCGGGGGGGGGGGGTGTCTGAAAGCGTGCTAATGCCTGAGCCCCACGCCCAAAGATTCTGTTTTAACTGGTCCGAGTGGGATCTGGGCATGAAGAATTTGAAAAGCTCTCCAGCTTGATTTCCATGTGCCAGCTAGGGTTGAGAATAGCTAATATAAACGCATCGGTGGTGTGAAAGTGCCTGGGCCTTGTAGCCAATACACCCTGGGTTTGAATCTGATTCTGTCATTAACCAGCCAGGTAACCTTAAGTGTGCTCCGGACTACCTGAGCCTGTTTTCTCATTTGTTAGAATATGGGATCATAGGGGTGCCGGGTTGGGCTCAGTCGGTTGAGCAATCAACTCTTGGTTTCAGCTCAGGTCATGATCTCATGGTTGTGAAGTCAAGCCCCAAGTCAGGCTCTGCGCTCAGTGTGGAATTGGCTTGAGATTCTCCCCATTCTTCTCCTTCTGCCCCACCCCCCCACGTGCCCACACATGCATGGTCTCTCTCTCTCTCTCTAAAATAAATAAATAAAATCTTAAAAAAAAGAATAAGAGATAATAATGCCTTCTTCTTAGTATTGTGAGGCTTAATTAAAATAAATTATTTCAGTACCTAAAACAGTGCTAGATATATACAATATGAATATTTGTTTCCTTCCCTCATGTTACTATCTAGCTCAGAAACTTCTCGACCTAGATTAAAACTCATGATTTGTGGTCCAAATTTGGTCAACAAATGAGTTTTGATTGACTTGATTTTTTTAAAATTTTAAGCTATCATTTATACATCTGCAGAGTCACATAAAAGTCTAGATTTTGGCTTCTTTGGAAGCATATCAAAATCTGGTAGGAATGGCTACCGTTCAGTCTCCTTTCCCAGTTCCCGTTTCCCTACCACCGTTTCCATCGTACTCCAGATGTGTACGTGTGCACCTCCATGACTTTTTAGCTTGACCAGTTACATTACTTCTCTTTGCCTCATAAACATTTGAATTTGCCACCTCCTGCCTACAAGCTTACGTTCCGATGCCTCACCTGCCAGGATTTGGTTATGTATCATCCCTCTGTCATACGATGTCCTCCTCTTCAGGTATCTGAAACTTTGGGCATGCCATTTCTTAACATTTGTCATACAGACTCCAAGGCTTCACAACCTAAGGCTCAAGGTTTTCTCCCTGCTTCCTGTGAGGAGAATGACCTTCTTCATTCTTCATATGTTGATGTGTCCTAATGATTTGTTTCACGGGGAAAAGTGGGTGTCATGGACTGAATTGTGTCCTCTCCCAAACTCATATGTTGAAGTCCTAACTGGTATTCTAGTACCTCAGAATATGACTCTCTTCAGAGATCGAGCCTTTAAAGAAGCAATTGGTTAAATAAAGCTGTTAGGGTGGGCTCTAATCCTTTGTGAGTGGAGTCCTCGTAAGGAGCAGAGATTTTGGCACACAGAGTTAACGCCGGGGATGTGTGGGTAACCAGAAATACCATGTGAGGACACAGCAAGAAAGTGGCTTTTCGCAAGCCAAGGAGAGGGGTGCCAAAAGTAACCACCTTGATCTTGGGCTTCCAGCCTCCAGAACTACGAGAAAATGAATTTCTGTCGTTTGTGGTATTTTGTTCTGGCAGCTCCAGCAGGTGAATACAGTGCGGAAGACATTCGTTCTGTTGTTTTAATAGAATCAACTCTTTGAAAGTGGTGTCCAGTTAATGATATAGAAAAGTCTAGCGGCTTTTTATGCTTCTATCTTTTGGTTAGCTGTGGAAAAGCTTTATCAAAAGAGATTTTCCTACCTAGAATGATTCCTTACTTTTCACTTTCCCATGGGGTTGCTATCCATTTTGTCATTCGTACCAGTTTTATTACCTCTACCTCATGAATATTTTGAAAAATACTGGAGGCATGGGTTGGTAGGTAGCTGAGATGGCCCACAACTTTGAATGCTAGTATTTTCAATGTGTGAGAACAGGAAATCCTTGAAACCTTCCTCGACAACTAGCTTATTTTAAAATAACTTCTAACAATGGAGATTTTTCTTCAACAGATAAATAAACTAGTAAAGAACCAAGGAATTAGATCATTTAGTTCTGTTTTGGGTAAAAATCACCTGGATTATTGTATTTAGCCATAAGCTTCCAGAGGACATTTGCTGACATCCGTTGGGATAGGCATCAACCCTTGGCTCAACGGCACCAATCAGATGTCCACTACACCTGCAATTGCTCCCTTTTCCAATACATTGACCCTATCACAACTGGCTTTGACAGTCAGAGGTAGCATGTCAAAACAAGACTCACTCAGTGGTGACATGAGTTTGCTTTCGGGGGGCCAGGGAAAGAAAACTAAACAGCTAGAGGAGAAGCAATGTTGGAGCAAGTCCTAACAGTAGAACATAAGAAGTGCCAGCAGGAAAGAATGTAGTCCGGGCCGCCATTTCCACCATTTTCCCGCCATTCCACAATTCTACCATTGTCCTACAATGATAAATGGATTCCTGGTCCTTTTAAACAAGAACATACTTTTATTCTCCATCTCTAGAAGCTTCTGTCCCCAGCATTCTGAAATTTCACCAGGATGTGCTTTGTGTTGTTTTATGCTCTTCCATCATCGTAAGTACCCTATGGGCTCTCCATCTGGAAAACTCATGTCCTTCAATTATGGAAAATTTTCTAAATTATTTCTATAATGATTTCCCCTGGGAGAGAATGCTTCTCAGAACAGTAGGCTGGCCCCTTTTAGTTCCCACAGGGCAAAACATTGTTTTTGGTTTAAATTCATCTTTACATTGCCCGCACTTCAGCAGTAGTACTAGGCGTTTCTTAAAATGGTACTCAACAACTGTTAATAAATTAAACACAACTGACATAAGTTACTTGCAAAGTTTAAGTCTTAAGATTTAAACTTATGATCATACTTCTGACATTTCTTAGCAAAGGCACAAGATAATCAGAGTATTGAGTGACTATCCCTGCTGGTGACCCTTTATTCCTTCCAAAGGTTGAGTCAAGCCAGATTTCCAAATGACTGTCTATTAATGAGTGCTCCTAAACTTCCCATAGTTTTCCCTTGAAGTATTCCTCACCCAACCCATCATTTTCTATATCTTCCCAAAGCTATACTAGATTTTCCATGCTGGAGGTGGGAGACAGTGGTGGTCAGGGAAGGAGATAGGACACGAATCCACCAGTTTCCTGTTGAGTTGATGGAAGCTTTTCCCGCCTGGCCTGCCCTTAGAAAGAACAGCCTGCTAAGGCATGTACTGATGGCTGGGAGAGACAAGCTGAGGGGAGGACCAGGAAAGATGTACAAACCTATCAGGAAAATGCAAAGGAATGAAGGTTAAGTACAGGAATTGCCAAATTTAAATGGAAATCCCTTGAGATGCTTTTGAGGCGTAGTTTATCTTTTAACTCAAGATTTAAGTTTGAAAGATTTGTGGTTTATAGAGAAGAGGACTATTCAAGTATCTTGTTTAAAAAATGAACAGAAAAATCATTTTCACTCCCCATACTCTGCACTTAATTTTAGAATTAGCGATAAGTAAGACATCTGGATGGAACTGAACAGAAGCCTCTCTGAAGAATTTGGGAAGCTGGGCATACTTCCCTGCAAATGAACAGAAGGTTCTTTTTTGAAAGTGTTCTTTAATATCTAAAGAGACAGCCAAGGACCTGTTTTCCATTCTCTTCTCCCTGGGTTGCCTTCACCAACCACAACTTTATTTTTTTTAATGGACTTTATTTCCTGATTTCCTTCTTTATTTCCTTAGAGCAGTTTAAGGTTCACAGCAAAATTGAATAGAAGGTATAGAGAGTTCCCACATACATGTCCCCCAACATTCCCCATTACCAGCATTCCTCACCAGAGTGGTACATTTGTTACAACTGATGAATCTACGTTGACACATCATTATTCCCTGAAGCTTGAAGTTTACATTAGGATTCACTCCTGGTGTTGTGCATTCTGTGGGGTTGGGCCAATGTATAAGGACATATATTCATCATTATAGTAAGATAGAGAATAGTTTCACTGCCCTAAGAATCCCTGTGTTCCAAATATTCATCCCTTCCTTCCACTATAATCTCTGACAAGCACTAATCTTTTTACCGTCCCCATAGTTTTATCTTTTCCAGAATGTCATATAGTTGGAATCATACAGTATGTAGCCTTTTAAGATTGGTTTCTTTCATTTAGTAATATGCATTTAAGGTTCCTTCACGTCTTTTCATAGCTTGGTAGCTCATTTCTTGTTAGCACTGAGTAATAGATTCCACTGTATGGTTGTACCATAGTTTATCTACTCACCTGCTGAAAGACAAGTTGGTTTCTTCCAGCTTTTGGCAATTATGAATAGAGCTGCTATAAACCTCTGTGTGCAGGTTTCTATGTGGACTTAAGTTTTCAACTCCTTGGGTAAATGCCAAGGAATGTGATTTTTGGATCATAGGGTAAGGCATGTTTAGTTTTGTAAAAACTGCCAAGCTGATCTCCAGAGTGGCTGTACCATTTTGCATTTCCACCAGCAATGGATGAGAGAGCCAGTTGCTCCACATCTTTGCCAGAATTTGATGTTGTCCACGTTCTGAATTCTGACCGTTCTAAAGGTGTGTAGTGGTATCTCGTTGTTTTAATTTATATTTCCCTGATGATATATGATGTGAAGTATTTTTTCATGTGTGTGTTTGCCGTCTGGTTAAGGTATGCGTCTAATCAGTGCCCATCTTTTAATCAAGTTGCTCATCTTCTTATTCAGTTTTAAGCAACCATAAATTTTACCCTGTGTCTTTGGAGGCAACTCCTTACCTAAAGTTATATGGACTTAGCATGTTACTGACATTCTGATCCTAAAAAGGAGGGGGAAAATTTAAAATAAAACCAACTTTTTGCAAGATCTGGTTTACTTCAACCCAACGGTAGAAAGGACACTCTGTAAGGAGCAGCAGCTGATGGGATTAGTTTAGTCCTGAAGAGTCATCAAAAATGGGCAACCCAGAACCAAGTTTTTCCTGCTTCCACAGAAGCCATCCCAGAATCATGGGCCCCAATGGCTTTCAATTTAGTTTTGCTCAGTTCCCTTCCACAAATATGAACAACATGGTTAGCCTTGCTGTTGCTGTGTACTCTGTCTGGTGCCCTGCTTGAGGCCAAGATAGTGTAGAGGAAACAGAGCAGAGCTCTAGAATGTTTTCTATAGTTTCAGGGAGTTATATAGCCTCCCCCCCCAAATCTACTTGTTTTATCCCAACATCTACAGATGGCTTTGAGAGCACGCACTCTAGGCATGGGACTGGATGGTTCCCCATGAGAGGACTAAATAAAATGAATGAATGAATGGCAGTGATTCTAAAGAAATCCTTGTGAAATGAATGGATGGAGGGCCAACACAACAAACCCAGGTAAGCAGACAATCACAAGTGTATACAATTTCTATACAGACTGAGCTCTTTCAGGGAGAGTCCACGCTTGGCCCTGGGAAGCTCTTCAGAGAGATTATGTTGAAATTACTTCCCAATCTGCCTTCCCCCATGTTGCCTCCTCCCTTCACTGCTCCTTAGGCTGTGTGTCCCTTTCAAGGAGATAATGTTCCAGAAGGGCTCATGGATCCTTGACTCTCCTCCATGAGTGTAGCAACATGTGTTTTTATTTTACTTTATAATAGAGAACTCCCATCTTACGGAATGGGTTTCTTCGCACCCAAAGTATGGGCTTTTCTCCTCAGAGCCATTGTCATTGCCACTTCTGCTACATAAATAACACGATGAAACTACCGACGTTGTGAGATATGTTATTTCATCCGCACCTTCTCCTCCTGGAGCATTGCCATTTAGGGGCCGCACGTACACCATTTCATTGCTCAAGGAAGCAACTTGGGATACTAGTTCAACTTCCGAACTTCAAAGATAGTCATTATGCTGGCATCACTTTGTATGTTTAATTATAGACCAAAAAACCAAACCAAAACAACAACACCCAACCCCCTCCCCCAGCCAAGCACTGCAGATAAATATGGTGGTTGCACAAGAGGCTGCCTGAAGTCCGGGCTAACCGTGGGAGCCCCGTGGCGACGTCTAAAGAACGAATTCTCTTGAGGGCAAAGATGAAGACTGTCTGGCCCATATCAGTGCCTTGCACATAGTAGATGCTTCAATAAACATTTGTTCAATAAAGGACCGCAAACAGCAAATGTCACTTAATAACTGTCCCCCCCATGGTTAAAAATACTCCTCTCTGCCTCACAGTCTGACATTGCTGGTACTTAATGGACAATGGTTATGTACAAGGCTCTGTCTTTCAAATTTGTTCATTCAATCTCCCTAGCCATCCTGTGAGCTGGCTTATGAATTCAAATCTAACAATTAGAATTTTCTCCCCAGACTTGAGTAGAAGAGTTCGTCGCAAACTTTCAGTGTAGTGGCAGATTTCATCTATGAAAACTGGAAGCAGGTTGGGGCAAAAATTCTTTTAGTAGCTTGAATGCAGCTTTCTGGAGGCTCAACCCATTTCCTTCATGCAGCCTAACAACAGAGGGGTTGTCTGATAGTCTGAGAAAAGTCTGGCTTCTGGCTTCTCTGGTTTCCGTGTACCCATCTTCTTTCAAAGTTAATATATATTTGCAGAAGAAGTAAATATGTTTTCCAAAGTGGTAAGATTTGCAAAAGCAGTAAATGTGTTTTGTAAAACATTCAAGCAGTACAGAAGTATGTTTCAATAAAAAAGGATGCCTGGTTCCTTCTCTCTTTTCCAGGCTTTATTTGTGAACTTTATTCACCATAGGTAGCTACCCCTGTCATCATCAGTTTGGGGTGTTTTCCCAGAAATTTTCTGAGCCTTGTTCTTCAATCATAGTATTCATATTGCTTTGCAACCTTACTTTTTATTTATTTAACAATATGTTGTGGACATCTTCTGTAGTGGTACGTTTGATTTAACTACTTTTTTTTTTAATGATTGCAAAGCAGTGACTAGCTGTCAGCAACTAGCATTGAATGAGTGTATCTATGCACTAACTACAAGGTATCATTTTATTTTTTCTCACAAAAGCCATATGAGGGAGGCGTTTTTATCCATTCTATTTTTTTCAATGTGAGAAAATTGAGGGATTTTAAAAAATGATTATAATTCATTTGACTAGTCCCTATTAAGGCACACTGAATTGTATATATATGTATATATAGTCCTGCAATGAGCACTTATAAAGTCCTAAATTCATTTATTCTACACCTAGTTTTGAAAGCTTGCTGTGTGCCAGGAAATGTTCTAGGCACTAAGAATACTGTGTTGAAGACAGATATAGATCCTGTCTCAGTGGTATTATATGCTAGTGGATAAATAATCAATGGGCAAATATATATTATGATATATACCAGGTAGTGATGTGTGCTAAGAATAATAAAGCAGCATGAGGGACTGGAGATTGGTGGGGTTGCTATTTCAGAGACGGTGGTCAGGGAAGTCTTCTCTGATGGGAGACCTGATCATTGAGCTGAACATCTGAACTCCCATAGTACAACAGGGGAGAGGACATTCTTGAACCGCAAATGCAGAAGCCCTATCTGAGATGAAAGCGATTCTGGCATGTTCAAGGAGAGGAAGGACTGTCAAGGATGACCCCTAGGTTTAAGGACTTGCCTGAATGCTAAGTGGTAGGGCCATTTACTGAGAAGGTGTGGGAGGGAAGAGGGACAAGAGGAGAAACCTTGAGGAGATGGGGGAAGGGAAGAAGAGTCCCAGTGTGGACTGAGATTTTCTGTGTCTATTACACATCCAGGGGACATGTTCCAAAAGGAGTCTGGGGCACAGAGGCGCAGTCAGGGATGGAAACCCAGTTTGGGCATCAAAGACACATAGAACATATTTAAAGATGTGGGACTGGGTAAGCGTGCCCAGGGAGTGAGGGAAGCAGAGAAGAAGGCAATGCCTGGGTTGAGAAAATGCAAACATCTCTCTAAATGTTGTCAAATTGCTCTTTAAAAGGTTTTACAAATTTACACTTTCAACAGCTTCAGGAGAGGGCTGGAGTCTCATTCCCAGGGGTGAAAAAGAAGCTATTTAAATGTGCATTTATTTCATTGTAATTGAAATTGACCCAGTTTCCAATGTTTTATTGGCACTGGTGCCCCCCTTTTTTTGTAATCCAAGCTGCCTGTTCATGTCATTTGCCCATCTTTTTGATTTTTAAGATTTATGGATATATAAATGTTATTGATTGATAAGGGTTTTTAGAATATTTGTTTTTAAGAGTATTTGTCCTTTGTCATATGTTCTGTAGTTTTTTACTTTTCTTTTGATTTTTAAAGTGCTTTTTGCAGTTCAGCAGACTAAACTTTTTATGATAATCAGATTTGATAACCTTTATAGCTTCTGAGTTTTCTTTAACATTTAGGTCTTTTATTATCTAAGATGACAATCAGATTGTCTCCGGTGCTTTGGTTTGGTTTAAAACTTTCAAAGTTGCCAGTGTATCTTTGGTTTCTCCTAATTGCATGGCAAGAAATGAATTCTCAGAACTAAAGCTTGTTTTGCATCTGGCGTGCTGCTGGGGAAACAGGAAGAGATAAATAGCTGAGGCAAGCTTTTGTTGAGCCCAGAGCCAGTCACACAATAGATGCTTAACACACCTTTGTTGAAGGAATACACTGCTGGCTTTTGTCTTAACCAGAGTAGAGCTCTTTGTATGTTGCCAAGTACTTTCCAGACATTATGATTTGCACAACCCCAAGATTTCCTGCAGCAGAAAGAGCCTGGGGACGAGGCCAGGGGTGGCTTGGTCAGCACTGGCCAGAGCTGGACGACAGCTTTATAGAGGAAATGTCTTGTAGAGGCTGCTGGGGGTGGGGGAATGTTTCTCCTTACCTCACTAGGGCTGGGTGACTGGAGAATTTCAAACACGGTTTCGACTGCAGAGCTAGCTCTCTTTGAGGCAGGCTTCCTGACTTTAAACAAACCATATTGTATGCAAAATACGTTTTGTGGTGCAAAGTGGGAGCTAGCTGGGCTTCCCGCGGTGGTTTGCAGTCATTTTCTTGTCACTTTCTGCCATCTACTGGCTGTCATGCAAATTACCATGGATTTACTTCCGATTAGACCTGTTAGGTGGGTTTTATTCCTGTACCTTCTTAGTCTGAAATGTAATTTCCCACAGAGGTTGTGCTGAATTGTCACTTTTTATTATTTTTGTTCCTTCGTCTGAGAGTCAGTATTTGAATTCTGACCCCTGAAGTTTAAATCCTGGCTCTATGATTTATTGTGTGTGTAATGTTAGGCAAGAAATTCAACCTTTTGCTGCCTCAGTGCCCTGTTTGTAACAGGTGGACAACACTAGACCTTATCGCATGAGGTTTTGGCTCGGGTGATGTAAGTTCTCCAGTGTAAAACATACAGTCGCTAACACCTCACATTTGAAAAGTGTCATCTATTATTTGTTTGAAATCTGCCTAAGAGTTAAGCATTACTTTAAAACATAGAGTATTCCATAAATTCATTATTGTTTATAACCTCCACCTAATGTTTTTGTGGTAATTTTGTTTCCAAACCGCTTTCCTTTTTAATTCTGGAGGGTCAGCGCACAAGCAGCAGCTTCTATTCTGGAACCTTTTTCTTTTTTTCAAAAAAAAGATTTATTTACTTATGAGAGAGAGAGAGAGAGAGAACTAGGGGGAGGGGCAAAGGGAGAGGGAGAGAGAGAATCTTAAGCAGACTCCCTGCTGAGCATAGAGCCTGACGTTAGGCTCAATTTCATCACGCTGAGATCACAACCTGAGCCAAAACCAAGAGTTGGATGCTCAACCGACTGATCTACCCAAGTGCCCCTTGGGAACCTTTCTTAATACCTCCTGGAATATTCCATTTACCCTCTGGGGTCTCCCAGCACAGAATCTGGACCTCTCTTGGACTAATGACTTTCATCTCGGAATATATATAGGCCTGTGTTGTTTTGTACATAGCCTGGGTCCCTAAGGGCAACAGCTAGTCTGACAATCACTGTGTCTGCTACAGTCTTTCTCACAATGATGTTATTTAACAACTATTTCATGTCTATGGAAAGGATGAATGAATAATCTCATCTGATTCCCCTAGGAATCCTGAGCCAGGTCAAGCAGCTATGAATTGTGCCCATTCTGTAGATGAGGAACTGAGAGACTTGCCCCTGGTGAAATGGAACAGTAGGCCTGGGACTAGGTAGAGCTGAGGACGTGGAATGCCAAGAATGTGCATGAGAAGAGTAGAGGGAACCGCAGAGAGGTGCAAGGCCTCAGCCCATAGGCAATGGAGCTATATGCTAAAGGTTAATTTTGGCGGGACTAGGAAGCAAGGTAGGCTTCTGAAGCTCATCTTCTGGCTTCCATGCTCCATTCAAGTCAGCGTATTCTCATAGTTGATGCCAAGTTTCTCATTTCTGCTGTCCTGTCATGGATCCTCACAGTCTCACGTGTGCCCACATGACTAGTCATTTGGGTCTAGAAGTCAAAACATATATTTCCCAAATTCACTTGCAGTTGTCAAGAGGCCAAAGGGTCCCACCAGGACAGTTGTATTACTTTTTATTAGGTAAAAATTGTCTAGCTCCACCGAGAGCCAGAGGTCCACATGGGCATCTCTACTCTGGTATTCTCCATTACTTCTTTATATTTTACTCCTGCAGGACAAATGAGTTTCTCTAATGATTTTTTTTCCCTCAAAATTTTTAAAAATTTAATCTTTTAAATTTTTTATTTCCAGTATAGTTAACATACAGTGTTATATTTGTTGCAAGTGTACAATATAGTGATTCAACGTCCATACATCACTCAGTGCTCATCACAACAAGTGCACTCCTTAATCCACTTCACCTATTTTACCCATCCTCCCACCCACCTCTTCTCTGGTAACCATCAGTTTTTTTTCTATAGTTAAGAGTCTGATTTTTGGCTTGTCTATTTTTTTCTTTGTTTATTTTGTTTCTTAAATTCCACATATGGGTGAAATCATATGGTTCTCTGACTGACTTATTTCACTTAGCTCTAATGACTTTTAATATGCATTCAACAAATGCTTATTGAGCACCTACTATGCGCCACACATGGTGCTATGAGCACAAGGAAGATATGGTCCCTGTCTTCTGGCTTACAACCAAGTGGAAAGTCAATTGCACATATAAGCATGTAGTATCCATTGGTTTGGAGGGTTGATTTAACCTGGGTTTGTTATTTAAATGCATTTCTTGGAAGTCCCTGGAAAACTCAACTTACATACTTCTTCAGGTAGATCTCTTTTGGTGACTTGAGACATGAATGGGCTGATTGGCCTAGGAATGTATCCCTCTTTCAGGTCTTTCTTGATTTTAGGTTCATTCTTACATTCTTTCATATAAAGGAACCAAGTACCAAGGAAAGGTAACCCTTTCCCACACCCCTAGTTACTAGTTGGTCATCACCCCAAGGAGAAGGCCCCAAGGTGAGAAAAAAGATGTTACATCTTTATAGCTTAAGTTTGAAGAAGGACCCTCCCTTGAGCCAGACACCCTACCTCAGCGTTGTAGGGAGGTGGGACTGGATAGGAAGAAGATGTAGTGGATTCTAGTGGAATGTCCTAACCCTAGAAGTGGAGGGGCCACATGGCAGTGTTAGGACTTAGAGAGACTCTGTTGTTCCTTTGGAACCTGGGGCTGCTGGAGAAATTGGCCTATTTCCCCCAAGGATGACGTAGACACGGAAGCTACACGGGACACCGTCAGCCCAGTCAGCAGACACTGATATAGTGCCAGCCTTGGGATGTGGAGTAGATGGGACAAAGAAAGTGGAGGGTTTCCTTCTGCGTCTAGCCCTCTCACATAAACAGACTCTGACCTCAATTCACCCAGTCCTCCCTGCTGATTTCCTATTGCCTACCCAAGCAAATGATTTCACACAGAGAACCAGACCAGACCAAGAGTGTGACATCTCTTCTCTTCCCTTCATCAGCAAAGTTCCATGATTTTTGCAAGGTTAGTGAGGGGACAGAGCTATGAATAAAGAGTAAGCAAGATAATAATACCCGGATTTCCTGCATCGTGATGAATTTCAAGATCTGAAAAATGTAAGTAGCCTAGTCTTAGCAGAGCAAGGTTGACAAGTAAAAGTGATTCTTATCTGGTTTTGACCTCCTGGTGACTATGTGGTTCGTGCTTGCTACCAAAGTTGTATTTTATGCCATCTTAAGGATACGAAGATGAAAAAGGTGGCCATGGGTCAGAGTTGAAACTGCACTGGCTTTGGAAGTAGATGGAAGGTATTTGCTCCCACTACTAGCTTTGAAGCTTTTCTTCAACTGTTTACATTTGTTTCCTCACCTGAAAAACGGGGATAATATATTCCTTTCAGAATTATTATAAGGATAATGTATGTAAAGCCTGGAGCATAGGGCAGTATTATTACTATGAAGAATGTATTACCTTGTCCTCAGTGAACTTGTAGTCTGGTTTGAAGTCCTAAGACTATCATAATGATAATCACAATACTGTGATCTGTAACAAATGATGCCTTTGTGAGTCAGAAGTAGAGAGAAAAGCATCCCACCATATTCCACTACATCCGTTCAGTTTTATTCAATGTAAATTTATTAAGCATCTATGATGCTTCAGCCTATGTTATTATAGAAGTTCAATTTCCAGGTTCTGGAATCAGAAAGACCTGGGTTTGAATCCCATCACTGCCACTTACTAGAGGAATGACTTTTGGCAGTTACGTAACAAACACTCTGAGTTTCTTACTGAATTTCCTTGTTTATAGAAGAAGGTTTTTAATAGTACCTGCCCCACAGGTTGCTGTGAGGAATAAATAAATCAACACACATAAAGGATATAGCAAAGTCCCTGGCACATTAAGTGCTGAGTAAATTGTAGTTGCTCTTGATATCATCATTGTCGTCATCGTCATCATCACCACCAACACCAGTCCCTGCGCTTAGGGTTAGGGATTTCAAAAAAATGAATAAGATATATTTTCATAGGTCAGTAGATCCTAGGACTATCTCTCATCTCTGAAGTCTTTTGTAGGTGATCAGGCAGAATATAACCTATTTTTCTAGAAAGGGGAAATTTTTTTTGCTTGGGAAATTTGTAATACTTTGACCTAGAGGAGGGCGTTTACTTTCACCTGCTACACTCACTTTGGGAATGTGCTTCCCTAAAGCTCCCCATGAAATTGGGATAAAGGTCTACTGGTTTTTACAGGACCAAAACTTACCTTACTCGGTCTATATAATTATACAAATGGACAGATTTAGTGATTGAGAGTCCCATCTTGGCTGTATCTTTTATATATACTTATGCACAGCAGTGGTGTGTTCCAGCATAAAGTCCGTAAAATCAAATATGACTGAGTTGCTCTTATAGTGCATAATAAGTACCTAATTAGAGAAGTAGCATTTTTAGCATTAAAGTCACCAAGTGTGCCTCAGTAAAAAAGAATTTCTGGTATCTGAACTCAGAATAAGGGCTTTCTTTCCCTCCTGGTTTATGAGGAAGAAAACACCAAACCAAACCAAACCAAACCAGAGCGCTTAAGAAGCTTCCTCAACCTACGAGTTTAGCACGGTGAAATGTAACTCTGCTCAGAGACAAGGGCTAGCCCAGTGGGCTTTAAAGTTTCTTTGGCGTTCTGGTGTTTAGCTCATTTGCTGGAAGGATGAAAAGAACCCAGAACGGTTAAATGGGAACTCCCATTATTACAGGCCACCCGGGGTTCTCTCAAGAATTTTTTCAAAGCCGTCCCCTAACTCTCTCTAACAAGTCAGCCTCCGCGAAGGAGAAGGACATCTGTGTATTTTTAGATAGAAAACTGCTGTCTCCTCGTCATTTCTGTAGCAAAGGCTTTTCTCCGGGCTTCCCTCGCTCGGGCCTCCCGGTATCTCCGCAGAGAGAGGCGCCCCCTGGTAAATACAGATAAGCCGCACTTATTAGCAGAGATTTGCAAGCGAAGAGGCTGTTTAAAAATGGATAAGGGGTCATTGTGTTGCTCCGGCTCTGCCGCGGGGCCTCGCCTCCCTCCGTCAGGGCCCGGCAGCCGGCGAGGAGGCGACCGAACGAGCGCGCCCGCCACCCGGCGCGACCCGGGCTTCACGTGGACGAAGCTGCGCTCCGTCGCGCGAGCCGTCGGGCCTTTGGAGTGGCTGAGTCGTCCTGGCGGCAGATCCCTTCGCGGAGCCCTGAGCCGCGCCGGAGGAGTCCAACGCCGCCGTTCTGTGGCCTGCCCTCCGGGATGAAAGCGAGCGTCGTGCGGCGCTCCCGGGCCGGGAGCCGGCATTGTCCCCGTCGCCCCTCGGTGAGCAACGCGCAGTCGGCGAGGCCCGGGCCGCGTCGGGGCTCGGGGCCGGGGCTCTTGCCAGACGCCGCCCGGGGGAAGGAAGGCTGGCGGCGGAGGCCCGGGCTGCCGCGTATCAGGAACTGAGTTCAGGCGGCCCTCCAGAAGTTTCCACGCGCGCCGAAGTTTGCCGACGGGAGGGTCTCTTGACGGAATGTGGCGCTTTCCGTCCGATCGTTCCCGAGAAGGTGGTCTGTCCTTCTGTCACGTTTTGTGCTTTTAGATGCGGAGAACTGAGGGAAGCGAGAGGACACGGGCGTCCACGCTCCCCGGTCGTGTTCGTCTCCTGCCTTCTCCGCCACCCTCCTCACGGGCCGGGAAGGAGACGGAGAGCCCCGTGCGGCCCCCACTGTCTGTCTTGGCGCTCACGAGCTCGGCGCCTCCCGACTGTGCCGACTCGGTGGGGTTCCCAGGGAAGAAAAGCCAGGGGCAAAGCACCCGCAAAATGACCCGGTCCGCTTGAGCCTGGCCTCCTTCCCAGACCCCCGGGAAAGGGGTTTTGCTGAGAAACGTGGGCACCTTTTGCAGCCTCATAGTTTCTTCTCAGGCTCATTTACGAGGCATAAGGAACGGTGCGCGTTTCCGAGTGTTACTTCAGACAGTGTTAAAAAGCGGAACACGAAAGCTGTTTCCTGGTAGTTGGGGATGAGTTGTCAACCCTCCACCCCCCACACGTTCTTTGCTTAAGGCATTTCAAATATCATCTGGTGGTTTGGTGATTTCTGAGGGATAAAGAATAGCTGTGAAGGGAGTGTTATTGAAACATCCATTTTCAGCTGTGATTTTAATTGCTCGAAGTGTGGAGACTCGGTGTTTAAATTTCCGGACTCCACCTCTTCCTGGCACTTTCTCTTCAGGCTTCCTTTGAATGGATAGACCCCACATACTTCTAGAATAAATCTGCAACTCGAGAATACACTCAGTCAGAGGTGGATTTACCATGAATGAATTAAGCTTAAGCTTTGGGGCCTCTCATTTTTAAAGGCTGCTTTCAAGGTCCTGAGAAGGAGCCTAGCAGTGTGTTCACATGGTCACGTATTTTGGTTAACTTGGCGAAAATAAGATCTTTTACAAATACAGTTTTTCTTAAAGCTACGCTAAAGTTGTAAGTTTTGGTTCTGGAGCACCCTCTGACAGCAGGGTGAGTAATTTCTTATAATTTCTTATAAGCTGCTCATCTTTATCTTAATAGAGGAATATAAATTAGGTTCACGTAGAATATCTTAGGGATTTTTTGGCAGTCGCCATTGTCCTCTCAAATGCAAAACACCATTTATTATACTTGGATTTGTCTTAAGGAAAGCAGCTGCAGAAGATAGAAGATTTTCTGGAGGGTTTCACAATGCTAACTAATGAGGAAGAAAATAATACCTCATAATTCATGACAGGAAGGGGCTGCCTTCTTGTTATTTGGTGGGACATTAGCTCTTAACAAAAGGACTGCATGGCACATCCTCTGGACCTTTTCTTCAGCACTGGGGGAAATGAGAGGAATGTCTGAAATGACGTAGAGGCCTTCACATTTTCTTTGCTCCTTTCACTTCCCACTTTTTGGGGTGGCAAGCGTTGGACCTACATGCTTCTTATGGTTGGCTCTGGTGAGAGGTTCCAGAGGAGCAGGGAGCAGAGGATTCTTAGGGCAATCTGTGAGCTCAGGAGGGGGTCCGGGGACACGGTTGAGGCTCTGTGTTGCTTGAACTCCAACTCTGGTCCTCCTTACCATATCATTGACAGGGAAGCTTCCTGAAATAAGGGGAGACACCAGACATGTGAACTTCATCTACCCCAGGACTTAGTTAACAGGGTGTCCATCCTAAGGGTATTAATTTACCCCCTCTCTTTTAATTTAATTAATTTACCCCCTCCCCCTTTCTCCTTGCTACTGTCTGTTTTAAATTAAATCAATAAACCATATGACTGGAACATTTTAACTTGCTTTGAATCTTTTTGTTCTCTGACCTCTGAGGTTGTTTGCCTGATAGTATACTTGCAGGCTATCATTGCATCAAAGTCATTTCCCCCACGACAACATTAAAAAGGGTTATTTAACTCCGGTAATAATAACACCCACATTTAAGAGGCTTAACAATAGTCTTTCTCTTAACACCAATTGAACTTGGATGTTCCTTGTCAGGCAGCTTTCCTGGGTAGCTCTCCTCAAAGCTCTGACTCAGGAACATGGGGACCTTCCATCTTGTGGCCATACCTCCTTGAGGTCCTTGGAAATTCTCTCTGTTATAAACAGGCAGATGGAGAGAGTGGAAGATTGTGTGAGGATTTTATGAACCAGAACTAGAAATGGCACACAGTATTCCCATCACATTCTATTGGTCAAAACTAAGTCACATGGCTATGCTCAAGTGCAAAGGAGGCTGGGAAATGTAGTCCAGTCATATGACTGAGAAGAAAGAGAAAAGGGATTGTAGGGATCAACCAGTCTCGGCTGGAAGGTGACTACAAACTAATATTAACTCTGAGTCTTCATCCGTCAAAATTGATTTTGTGAGATTGTTCTGCTTTTTTACCTTGAGCTCTTTGAAAGTGATGGCTTCTTGAGCCAAATGAAACTGACACACATAAACAATGCTCATTTTAGAGAAATCAGAAAATACCAATTCAGGTGACTACTTGATAAACATCCTAACCAATGGCGAACCGTATAGGTACAATTCTGCTGAATGGTAAGGAGCGTGTGGCTTGATCTTTTAAGATTATATTGGCTGGTAGAATAAAGCAGAGAACTAAATACAGTAATGGAATTTTAGAACTAGAGAAAGTGTAGAAATTATTTAATTCCAAACTTTAATAGATGCTGGCACAGAACACAAAACAGAGGGAAGATATGCTCTGAGGTTGATACTCTTTCCATTCCACGGGGAAGCAGACTTGACTTACCAATGTCACACGGCTACCGAGAGAAGTGAGCCTGGGCCCCAGTGCTTCAAATTATGAGTCAATGAGCTCTTCACATATATTTAATTAACACCCCCTACCCCATGTATACATATATGCATTCATGCTCCTCCTCAGAGTCACTCACGTGAGTTTAATTTACAATCCACTGAAAAGGAAAGAAGACATGATTAATGTGCATTATTCTCAAAATGTGGGGCTAGCAGGTCTGTGGTGTTACATCTGTAAAAATGTCATTTGCTCAGCCTGTGTGCCGTTTTGCAAATAGCTCCAAAGTATTTTGTGTGATGGTCACCAAGTTCGAAGAGAAATGAGATATTCTTTTCACTGGTCTGGAAAAGAGCAAGTTGCTGTGGCTGACTTCAGAATGCCCCATTGTTCCAAGCCTAACAGGTGCAGGTTTCGACACCAAGGGTCGGATCCCATTACCACTCGAGTTGCATGGATCACTGACCTTGAAAGGGGTCTGCACACACATCAGTGTGGGACCCGTCCTTTAGGAACCATGGCCACTAATCTGAATGGCTATTTAGAGCTGTGAATGGCATTTAACAGGCATCCCTCCATTCTTCCAGGCTCATTGAAGAATCCCAGTCCTTCTCTTCCTGCTCATTAGAACTGACACTTCCCAGGCCAGAGGGATGACCAGGATGAATCAGAGAGGTGAGATCTTCATCCTGAAGGACAGGGTACAGTTCAGGGCCAGCTGGGGATGAAAGAAGTCACTATTGGCAGCTGGGGCTTGGAGCTTATGATTGTATCTCCATTATAACAAACAAACAATTACATGGAATATCTCAAAGATACCTTCGTTTAGAAGTTAGGTGATTCGATCAAATCATTTTCATAGTATTCTCTTAGAAAGAGTAAATCCTTCAGTTCTTATGCCTGTACACCTACCCCTCTTGATTTCTGAAACAGACATTTTTCCCATGAAGCTTGTTTGATGCTCTGTTTACATTTTATTTACTTCATTTAGTGCATAGTTTGCTTTTGTATACATGGTGGTCATATTCATGACTTGGGTTAATTTCTTGAAACCAAAATATAAGAAAGGGCACTGCAAACATTTTAGTAATCCGACTGAATTTTGAGGGCATGTGGCCCCTGTATGGCTATTTCACGGAGCAAATTTGTTTGTTTGCTATTGGGTGCAAACTAGGCGTTTGCCACTCTCAAATCCCATGGTTGTAATTAGTTGCTCAATTGATTTTCTACGGATTTATTGAAGGTAGTAGCATTACACAGAAGCATAGAGAGAACTTCCATGTGGCCTAAAAAGGCAAGATGGAAATGATTTTCTTGGAATTGATTATCTAGCTAGTTCATTCATTCTGATTAACGTAGACACAGTTTACAACTGTGGATGTGATTATAAGGGATGATGCCAATGAGGAGAATGATCTCACATACTTTCAGTGATGGTATAAGCGATCTTTTCAAAAA
The DNA here is from genome assembly GCF_017311325.1 of Ursus maritimus. Taxonomy (NCBI): domain Eukaryota; kingdom Metazoa; phylum Chordata; class Mammalia; order Carnivora; family Ursidae; genus Ursus; species Ursus maritimus. Next base: position 90,738,372 of record NW_024424452.1, read on the forward strand.
GTGACACTCTGGAACATTTTCTATTATTTTGAAATGGCACGTGGTAACTATTCGTCATAGTAAGTAATGATTTCATTCATTCGATTAGCAAACTATGAACACTTTTCATGTGCCAGGTGTTGGACTCTAAGGCTGAGCGCGATGTAATCCCGGCCTACAGATGACTTACAGGTTGGTGAAGGAGACCAGCTCCGAGGTCCCACACGCTCTAGTACAGGTTTAGGTGGCCATCTATACCATCTTATGGATACGTCTATCGACATATATGCTCCCATTCCCAGCCACTCATGTGAATTTAATGTACAGGCCTCTACGGTGCTGGGGGTCCTATGAGGACAATGTGGAGCAGGGATAATGAGTTTTTCCAAGGAACGTCAGAGAAGGCTTGAGGGAGGAAACTCGGAGGGCTTTGCCAAGCAGAGGAGGCCCAATGCACAGAGGGACTGAGGAGTGAGCAGGAGAGGAACAGAGGTAAGAGTGATCTTTTTAGTGCGGCTGAAGCATGAAGTACAAGTGGACATGGTCCGTGACTCATACACGAAGCAAAGTCATTAGGAGGGTAGAAATCTTAGCCACATGCTCGGGGCCAAGAGATATGTGACTTTATTTATCCTTCTCTTCATCCACTGATTTTAAGAAGCTCTCATTTTGCCATGTGAAGGAAACTTAATCTTCCTCAGTTTGGGATGAATTTCTTCGCTTTCCCTAAGTGCCAGGGGCCTTATGGAGACATCGATGGTGGTGCGGGGTGGGGCAGCCGAGCTCTCGTTGTCAGTTCTCCAAGCTGGCTTTCAAGGAGGTGACCGTCGTCCTGTCTGACCCTCAGTCGTTGGCTCTCCAGGGCGGCTGGGCTGTTTTCAGAAGGCTGTGGTGCTGTCCCCCAGGTGGCAGGAATCAAATTCCAGACCCGCTGCTTTATGAGGCTGTCCAGGGCCTGCCTGCTTCTGTTAGTCACACCGCATCCACTTCTCTGAACTCTAGCTGCCCTTCTGGGCTCTCTGTTGGGAAATAAGGCATGGGACCTTCTGGTATTGGATCACACCACCTTATCAAGGAGGCGTCTGTTTCCCCTTCCAGGAAGATCAGGGTGCAGGCCTCCTTTCTCAGGGACTCCAAGCTTCGGCGGTCTCTTTACCTCCTTTCCTACTATTTTCCCTGCCAGGGCTGCTTTTGTAATCCTGCAGGGGTGGGATGTGGAGTTGGTGGTGGTGGAGAATCTTTGCTCTTAGCATCATATATATATATTTTTTTGCTTAAGTCCTGTGTTCTTTTAGATTTATTTCAAAGGCTAGGCATTTGAAACTCAAAAGCCAATAACAGTTTCCTTTGTTCCCTGTTTCTACCTTGTCATCCCTTTCCTGAAGTAAAGGATCTAGAGATGTTGATTTCAGTGTTCCCAACCACAGCTGCACACTACCATCACTGTGAGCACTTAATGATTAATACAAATGCCGTAAGCCCACTTCCTGAGGTTCTGTTTTAATTGGTCTGGGGTGGGCGCGGGGGTATTGGCGTTAACAAGCTCCCTAGTAGGTTCTAATTATAGTCAAGATTAAGAATTACTAGACTAGCATAGTGGTTAAGAAAGGTCCAAAGTGGGGCACCTGGGTGGCTCAGTCGTTATGAGCCCAGCGTTCTGGGATCAAGCCCCACATCGGGCTCCCTGCTCGGCGGGAAGCCTACTTCTCCCTCTCCCACTCCTCCTGCTTGTGTTCCCTCTCTTGCTGCCTCTCTCTCTCTGTCAAATAAATAAATAAATAAAATCTTTAAAAAAAAAAAAAAAAAAGAAAGGTCCAAAGTATTAAAGAGAACGTAGGAAAAACATCAGCTAATATTGCAAAGATTATCCAGGTCCAGTAGGCCAGTACTGCATTTGGAAGAATCCTGAATGCCCTACGATGGAAATTTGACTTTATCATGTTGGCAATGTAAGACATTGAAAGAAAAAATTAACGAATATTTACTGTCCACCCTGTGCTAAGTGCTATGTTTTAAATAGCTACCTAATTTCAGCCTGTGATAAATTCTGCAAAGTAGGTCTTCTTACCGTCTCCTTTGCAGATGGGAAAATGGAGCTCAATGAGATTATATAAATTTCTCAAAGGCATGGGGAAGCAAATGTTAGCTCCCTGATTAGAATCCAGATCCCTGATTCAAAACTCAGGCTATTTCATGAAATACTGTTGCCTCCCAAAGTGACATGATAAGACAGTTTATTAATTGAATACATCAGTTACCAGTTCTACCAACAAAATGGTCGGGAGGTCTGAGTGGCTCAGCGGGTTAAGCATCCAACTCTTGATTTTGGCTCAGGTCATGATCTCATGGTTGTGAGCTTGAACCCCGTGCTGGGCTTCATGCTAGGCATGGAGCCTGCTTGGGATTCTCTTTCCCTCTCTCTCTGCCCCCCACCCTGCTCTTGTGCTCTCTCTTTCTTTCTAAAAATAAATAAATAAATAAATAAATAAATAAATAAATAAATAAATAAATAAAAATTTTAAATTGGTAGAAGGGCCGAAGATTAGCCCCAAGGGAATGGGATAACTTGTTGGCTGTCACTGCCTTCTCTCTCAGTTAGTAGTTACTATCAGACATTCAATGGTTATTGCTGCTTAGGTCTTTAAAAAAAATTATTACGAATTTTTTAATTTGAGTGTGGTTGACACATGTTACATTAGTTTCAGGTGTACAGCATAGTGATTCAACAAATTTCAACATTATGCAGTGCTCACCACCTGTGTAGCTACCATCTAACTGAAGGCCTATACTCCCCCCCCCCCACTTTGCGCATCGCCCCAGCCCTCTCCCCCTCTGGCCTTGTTCTCTGTGTTCACAAGTCTGATTCTGCTTTTTGTTTGTCTGTTTATTCATTTTTTTTTTTTTAGATTCCATATATGAGTGAATCATATGATATTTTGTCTTTCTTAGTCTGACTTATTTCACTTAGCATATGTAATACCTGCTAGGTCCATCCATGTTGTCACAAATGGCATGATCTCATCTTTTTTATGGCTAATATTCCATCAATTTTCCTATTCATTCATCTACTGATGGACTCTTAAGTTGCTTCTATATATTGGCTATTATAAATAATGCTGCAATAAACATAGGGATCGTATATCCTTTCGAATTGTTTTCTTTTGGTAAATATCAAATAGTGGAATTTTGGGGTTACATGGTATTTCTATTTTTAATTTTTTGAAAAAACTCCATACTGTTTTCCACAGTGGCTGTAACAATTTACATTCCTACCAACAGTGCATGAGGGTTCTCTTTCTCCCCATCCTCGCCAACATTTGTTATTACTAGTCTTTTTCATTTTAGCCATTCTGACCAGTGTAATGTGATATCTCATTGTGGTTTTGATTTGCATTTCCCTGTTGATTAGTGATGTTGAACATCTTTTCATGTGTCTGTTGGTCATTTGTATTACTGTTTAGGTATTAAGCTTGCTTTTAGCATGGGTAATTTAGTGACTCAGAAGTTAACATGACTTATTTACTTGTATTTGTTCTATAAAAATGTAATTTTTTACTAAGTAATCAGGTTTTTTATTTACCAACCTCTCCCTATTTCTCCCTATTTAATATAGTAATCAGTTTTTGTAATTAATGTCAGTTTTTGTTTTTATTTTTTTGCATGAGTAAACTACAGTGCCACAGGGCAGAGAAAGAAAGCAAAACTCCTAAGTGTAAATAAAGTATCCTTGCTACTACCTTGAATGGGGTTTATATAACCTTTGCTTTCCTCGCTTCAGAGGAAGGTTAGCTCGTACTTTCAGCTTAGATTGCGTCCATCTCTTTTCATGACAGTTATCAGGATTATTGATATGAAAGTTGCTAATTATATTCCTTAACTGTGACCATTGATTTTCTTATTTTCTGTTTTTCGTTGTCTAGAGCACATGCCCATGTATATTGTCCCCATTTTTTCCTTCTTCAGATAAAGGTGGACAAAATCCCTTCTTTAAAACTTGCTGCTGGATAATTTACTTGCTCAGAGATTGCCCTGCATTTTATTGAGTGATTTCTTATTAGAGACTTCAGAAAATCCGAATATATTCCAACATGGTTTTGCCTCCCCTGGTTAGTGTCTATTTACTTTTCCCCGTAATCCAGGCCTAGCAGAGCACCTGGCACAGCTCAACACATGTTGACTCCAATGTGGTCTTCATGTGCTAAAACAGTATGGGAGAAGCCAGGTAGCTTTAATCATGCATTGCTGAAATTCAAATGTCCTTGTTATACATCAGGTGTCCAGAAGTATAAGATTCTGATTTGAGAGGAATTCATGATGAATTTCTCCTTTCTTCTGATACTTAAGTCATTCATGCCCAGCACTCCCATCCTCAACATGATAGTGAACTTTCCTTTGATGTCCCACAATCTTCATATTTGTTTCATTTCCTCTCCCAGAGCCACACACTTATTTATCTTCTCTGTGTATGTTTTGGGGATGTATCTACTTAGTGAAAGAACCTTTTCAATAACCTCCTCTGCTTTCATTATATTTCCATCAGCCTTCCTCTTTTATTACAAAAGTTGACCTGGGCCCCATCAAAGCAGGAAGGGGTTTTCAGCATAAAGGATCCAGGTAACACAGAAGAGAGATGCATAGCGGTTGAAGCAAAATGTAATACTGAGGGTCCCAGTACTAGAAAGGTGGGGCAGTCAAGGGTAGGTGGAGGAGGAATGGTGGACTTCTCGGGAGGGATGTGTGTGTTTGAAAAGGAAGAGGAGAAAGATGACCTAAGAGCTAGAACATAAATACGGTGGTTCATTTGAAGGAATTGGGGTTGAGAGAAATAGGAACGTTGGCTTTTCAAGTATTAAATGAGCTCACCTGGCTTGTTTTTGTTTCACTTTTATTAAAATGTATTATGATTGCTATTTTTTTGCTTTTTTCCTTTAGAAACCCTCTCCATTGTTGTGATATTATTATATTATGTTGTATTATGTTATGTTCTTTCTTTCCTGTATTTCTTCTCCTACAACCACTGTTGGGCATTGTTTATCCTCAATAATGCAATTGGAGTCATCTTTGGTTTTTCAGGTGAAGTCTCTGATATAGGTATATATTTGAGCTTTAATTCATGCCACACTGTAGAACACTGATGGTAGTCAGTTGTATTTGAATTAAAAAAAAAAATCATTCGGCCTCAGGAAAGGATGGTGATGGTGAAGGGAATGGTTTAAAAAACTGGATGACCTGATTGGAGGTTGTTTTGAAAGTTTCAGGGTTAGAGAGGGAGAGGCAAAGAATAACTTGTCAATATTCTCTTATGAGGTAAGATTATTTGAAAGGAGTGAGATTTCAGAAACTGCACCAGTAAAGGGAACATTCTAAGCAGCAGAACGAGAGGATGCTGGGAGGCAGGAATGGAGGAATCAACGGAGAAGCCATGCCATGTTGTTAAATAAATATGAACACATTACTGTTTTGTGGAGGCTGCTGTCCTGAATTTGTCCGCACCTGATGACACTCCTGATGTTCTCTAACCTGGTCCAGTGCTGGTTTTGGGTGAAAGTCTTTCTTGCTTTTTTGTCCTGACCACCAGCTTTTTTTCATTTTGGTGAATGAAGTCTGGACCAGGCGTCATCAGCAATTGAGATTTCATGCAGAAAAATAAGATAAAGGAGAATAATAATAACAAAATTGTGTTATGGAGATCACTTCCTTTAGATTATAGATAAATATACATAAATCATGCTGTCCCACACTCCCAAATTCCCATCTCTGAGAAATTCTGACCCAGCTCAATTAACCTACCTTTTATGAAAACTTTTCTATGTCCCCAGCAGTGCCTGATGGTCTCCTTCCTTTCACTACGAGACCATTTTCAGTCTTATCTTATCCCCATGGTGGGCAGATGGTGCTTTAACTCCTTTTTGCTTGCATATAAGAAGTGCCCTATACATATGTTTGAATCAAATGTAGATTTAAATACATGGCCGTACTGTTTCTATTTCGGCGGAATTGGCAAGCTCTGCTCTGTGTTTGTAATGATCACGCAGATAATTGTCTATGCACGCATACATGTATTAACCTTTACATGAGCACACAAGTGTTTGAAGGCAGTGGCGGGAAGAGGGGTGGCATTCAGGCTCGGGAACTGCCTGCCTTGGCTTTGAATCATAGTGTTATCACTATCCAGCTGTGCGATTTGGGGCAAAGCCTTTAACCTATCCTATTGAAGTGTTCTCTTGTGTGATGGGGATGATTCTAGCACCTGTCTTATAAGACAGTTGTTAGAATAAAATGATAGAAGACACGCAAAGCGTTTAGAGCAATCCCTTTCACTAGTGAATACATGATAAATATTGGCTATTGATATTATTATAATGGTTTTGTGTACAAATTCTTTCATCTGTGTGGCTCTTATCTCAAAGACCAGATTGTAAACTTCTTCGGCGTGGAGGTGGTTTCTCTCTCTATTTCTTAGCTCAATATTAAGCATAGAGTAAACTTTTAATAATTGTCTATTTCTTAATTGTTGGAAATAGGGTGACACACTGGAGCCCAGTGAGCTCATAGAGCCTCATAACATTTCCCCGAAACATTCCAGGCAGTAAAAGTGTAAAGGTAAATGATAGTTCTGAACACACAAGAATCCCATATTTGGCCAGAAAGGCCAGGGCCCTCTGGAAGTTTCTGAGATGGTAATAAGGAATATTTATAGCTATAGGCAAAAGCTTTTTCAGCAAATAGTAATAAAAAGAAACTATATGAGGGGCGCCTGGGTGGCACAGTGGTTAAGCGTCTGCCTTCGGCTCAGGGCGTGATCCCGGCGTTATGGGATCGAGCCCCACATCAGGCTCTTCCGCTATGAGCCTGCTTCTTCCTCTCCCACTCCCCCTGCTTGTGTTCCCACTCTCGCTGGCTGTCTCTATCTCTGTTGAATAAATAAATAAAATCTTAAAAAAAAAAAAAGAAACTATATGTATTCCAAGTTCTAACCAGATCCATGTTAAATTACAACACGGCTGTTGGATTTAGGCAATTTAAAATTTTATTTTTTCTTGTTGCTGCTTTTGTTGTTGTCTTTTAGTAATGAGATTTGATCTTAAGTTCTGCTTCATGGCGACGTCCTAAATTAACCTTATCTAGGACAATGGTGGTATTTACGTGGTGCAGAAGCTAGCCTGGGAATATTTAGTGCAATTTTTCAGACTCTGTTCAAAGAGGAAAAGGAAGACAGGACCGAGCAACATCGTGGCTTTGGGAAAACATCCTCATCTCTTTTTCAAACATTTTGAGATGAGTAAGACTCCACATACATTGCTAAATAAATGCCTCCTTCACCATGACACCATCAAATATTTTAAGAGAAATTAAATCCTTTAGACTCTGATTCTCTTACACTTGACTCATCAGAATCTTCTTTTGTAAGAGCAACTTGATAGCTAAGGCACCCGTGGGGCCTTTATTCTTGAACAAGGAGGTCATATTTTTGCCAGCGCTCATTGCAACCTGAACCAAGAGAAGCTCAAGCTCGGCTTCAGATTTGGAACCCACAACCTTGAGTGAGTTATAATGCTGGTAAATTTATTCTCTCTGCAAACTCTCTCAGAGGACACACTTGGGATAGGATGGATATCTTAGAAAAGCATGTGTTCTGAGGCACAAATGAACCGGTAAGCCAGTCAAGGTACGTGGAGGGTCAGGTCATGGGCAAAAGTCAACCCGTGAAGTGGCATTCTGGGAGACCTGAGAAGCGGAGTTTCGAAGTAATGTACCCCCTGCATCCACCCGGGAGAGGAGTAAAACATCAGGGGTTGTAGACGAGGTGAATGGGTTTTGTGGACCAAGTTCTCAATGAGCTCTCCACAGTGAATGCTGTATGTGTTCATTCATTCTTTGAACAAATACCCATTGAGCAGGCGCTGTGAACAAACATTGCACAAACATTGGAAATACAGGGGTAGCAAGGCAGAGGAGTCCCTTCCCACAAAGATAAGAAACCTGGACACTAGTTACAGTGGGAAGGGCAGAATTTAATCAGTAATAGGGAAAAGAGTCCAGCGTGAACTGACCTCAGCTTCGATCTGTACAGAGGTGACTGGACATGTTAAAGGGAGAATGGAAAGGGAGGGGGTAGTGGGACCTCAGTAGAGCCAAGGAAGTGAAAAATTTCAAAAAACAGAAGGGGAAGTTGGCCCATGTGAAACCCATCTGGGTTGGCTAACTGGTGTTTATGCCATTCAGTCCCTGCTCTCCCACGGTGACTGGGAGACGGGGCCCTATCTGTAGCTGGAGCAAAGAGCAAATTCGTTTGGCAGTCTTGAGTTTTCTCAGGCAGGTACTTTAAGGGGGACTGGGGTCATCTTAGGAATATGGTCTACACCTGCTAGAAACTACGTTAGTGTTTGTTCAACTCTTTACAGGCCAAGACTGAGGCCCAGTCAAGAAGAGGGCACAGAGGCATCTCTCTAGGGTTTGGTCAGGAAGAGAATCTTGGTCCCTTTCCTCTTGGAACTCCATTCTATCAGAAAATTAGAGAATAACATTTTAATGAAATGTTTCATTAGATCTATTAGTATTATTTTATGATAAGGGTGCTTGTTCTGTACTTCAGATGTTCCTCACAGGATTGGTAAAGTGGCAACTCATCAATTTTCCATGACATTAATTAACTTGGGAAATTCATGCCCGAACTACTTGGAGGCAGGTGTGACGTATACATGGGATCATCCATTTCAGTGTCTTTGTTTCACTGTCCTCAAAACGTCTATAAGGACGTCTGGGTTGTCTACCCCTCCATTTGGCATCACCAAATGAGGTATGGGTATTATATTCAGAGAGTCTGAACTTCTCAAATCAGTGATTCAGATAGGTCATTTTTAATGCATGAACACATCTTTCTTTCCCTATTTTTCATTTTGACAAGATGTTTTGGACACTTTCCGAATCAACTGCTGCCCCAAGTCTTGAAATAACTTCTTAGCTCAGTCAGCCCCAGCACCACCTTCTCACCACATTTGTATCTTCCAAGTGGGAGACTCATAATATGAGTAGAAGTAGGACCTGAGTTCTGGTTCCAACTCTGTCATACTTTATGATACAGGACAAGTCAACCCCTTGGGGCTTCAATTTCCTGCTCTGAGCTCAGCAGAACACAGTAAGATGTGCCCAGATGGAAAAGTGCTGTGAAGATAAAAATCTGTTATGCACATGCTAGTTTTCATTAATTTTGTAAGCATCCATTGTGCTAGGAGCGCAGAATGCTGGATTAGGCGCTATGGGGAGCAAATTAGGCGCAAGACTTGATTCCTACCATTAAGATACTGACAATCAGTTCGAGCTGATGACATAAGGAATTAAAAGTGATACAGGGAATGAAACTGTGATTTTTGTTGTTGTAGTTTTGTGTTTCTTAGGGGAGGGAGTTGAAAGGAGCAGGAACACATTTTTCCCCCTATGTCTTAAGCCCTATATAGGAGGGACTAGAAAACACAGCTATATTTAATGCGCTATTGCAAAGTAAGGTAGTGATCTGGCCACATGTGCAGAGAGACCAGCCACTTGGTGCTCTGATGCAGCACGTGGTGATCCGCGTCGAGGGCCATGTGATGTCTTCCCCCACGGGGCCTTTGCCTGGAATGATGACTGATAGGGGAACATCACTGTTCAGAAGAATCTTTTCTCTGGAGAGGCATTATGTGTCCAAAATGGATCAAAAATTTCATTTCTTCCCTCCATGTTTAGCTAAAAGAGTCATCTGAGTGATTTGTAAATTTAGCAACGACTGAGGTTCAAAGCCCTGTCACCCTGCAGATCTTGACTTCTTGTCTGTTGTGGTCCCTTATCCAGACTCTCCAGAGCCTGGGGCTTGCAGCAATAAAAAGGAGCAAAAACACATTGTCTGTATCTCAGCAAGGTCCTTGGCATGCCAGGGCAGAAGTGCTGGTTGCTTTCTTCTCCAGCCTGCTGCCTCCACATGAAGGGACAGCTGAGGACTGAGTCTGCAGCAAGGGGCAAGTGGCGCAGGGGACAGGGCACTCAGTGTTCCTCTTGTCCCCTTTCCTCTAGTACGAAAATGACACTGCATCCCTCCAGGAGAAGCATCTTCAGCCTGGTAAGGGCATTAGTAACAGAAACTTCCACTGAAAAGCCAATACCGATGGAAATCCTAAGCCTGATTTTCTTTGGTTTAAAATGCATGCTGCTGCAAAGGCAAGTGACCTTCCTTTATTGATGGAATACCTTGAAAATTTCTTTCACAGTCTGTCGTTGCCATGCCCGACCGAGCAAATCCTGCTCTCTCCCTCTGCTCCCTAGAGGAAAGCCTCAGGACCCCACTGGAAAAAGCAAATGATCGATTAATGATAAAATTGGCCAACTTGCCAATAACGATAAATTGCTTTGTTCTTCCCATAACAAGGATGCCAGCCCAGTGCGTAGCCTGTGCCTGGAGACAAAGGATGGGAACCCCGCTCACAATTAACATAGATGAGCTTTCAGACCCGTAATGAGCACGATGATAACAATAAAAATGGCTCACGTGTCTGTCTTGTTTTTGAACGATTTCAAATGTTTCACCTAGTCTTGTGATCAGATATTTACATTTGCAGGAGAAATGCAATGGTAGTAGTCAAAATTTGGTCTGAGCAGGTTTCTCTTCCCTTCATGTGGGTGGATGAGTTCATGAATGTGCACATTTTAACATGTAAAAATACTCTAAAGACAGCAAAACAACAAGAAGACCTCCCGGAAATCTGGCGTCCTCTTGAGGAAATAACATTTGCACATGAAACCACGTGCAAATAAATATAAAACAACGTGTCAAAAAGGACAAATTGATATACACAATCACGATCTTTATTTAGTATTTTCGAAATCATGGAATTGTTTTTATTTGAAGAGTAATATTAATTATCCTTTGCCCATGTAGAAAACCCATAAAATAATGAAGAAATAAGTATTCACTGCAATCCACCACTCAGGAAAAAGAAAGGCAACCATGTAACATTTTAATGTAATTCTTTCTGGTCTTTTTATTTTTTTCTAAAGATTACAGACTTTATTCATAAAAAAGTGTTTGTGCATATTCTATTTACTCTTTAAAAAAAAACAGGGGTGCCTGGGTGGCTCAGTCAGTTGAGTGTCTGCCGTGGGCTCAGGTCATGATCCAGGGATGGAGCCCCACGTCAGGCTTCCCTGCCGAGCAGGGAGCCTGCTTCTTCCTCCCCTTTTCTACCCCTCCTCCGTTCTTCACGCTCTCTCTCAAATAAAATCTTAAGAAAAAAAACAATGTGTCATAGTGTTAAGTACATTCACATTATTCTGCAACCAATTTTGATCTTTAAAAAAGGCATATATGCATGAATATGATAGATTTTCTATTTTCTTATTTTTATTTTTGGGGGGCATAGATTTTTTTTATTATACTTATTTTTCTAAATAATGTTTTTTCTTAGTATCAAAAATAATCCACGTTCAGTACAGAAAACTTAGAAAATACCCGTTATTCTAACACTATGAAATAACTAATGTTATGGTTTACCAGTTATCCCTCTAGCATTTTTCCATGTGAGGACATGTATCTGTGTAGGTACCTATCTATACATCATTTGCACTTGAATTTATAAAGACAAAATTATATCAAAGGTATCAAATACCCTTTCCTTCAGGATTATTTTGTGAGTTATCTGATACAAATAAACCTGCACATACTGTTTTATTGCCTTTTTTAAAAAAGATTTTATTTATTTATCTGAGAGAGAGCAAGAGTAAGAAAGATCACAGAGGCAGAGAGAGAAGGAGAAGCAGGCTCCCCGCTGAGCAGGGAGCCCGATGCGAGGCTTGATTCCAGTATCCTGAGATCATGACCTGAGCCGAAGGCAGACGCTTAACTGACTGAGCCACCCAAGTGCCCCTTATTGCCTTTTTTTTTTTTTTTCCATTTCACATTGTTGTGTGTGCTTTTTGTGGTCAATTCCAGTGGCAAGGCTGGAGAAGTTTAAGGCGAAGGGATGTAATTTACCGGGCAGAGCTTTCTAGAGGAGTGAGCTTGAGGGCTAGGAGAAGGATACAGGAACAGGCCCCCTCTTTGTCTACCCCTAGCCTCTTGGCTCTTTCTCCTGCTGCTCTGGTCTCCAAGGTATTTGCCCAGGGAGGCAGAGTTCAGCATGCACCAGAGGCGTGGGACAAGGGAGAGGTCCATGGGTTGTAGAGAAGTGGCCTGGTCCAACTGCTGAAAATCAGGCTGCCTGCTTCTTGTTCGTTGGCTAAAAATGTTCTCTCTTGAGGTTGTAAGATAATGACGCTCTTGTTGAGCGTGGAGCCAAGAAGAGATGGTACTGAAAAGGCAAATACTTATCTGCTGCCTATAATAGAATGTTTCCAGATACCCAAGAGAATTTAATAATACTCCTTAAAATATAAAATAATTTCAGAATTTCCAACAATTAGTATCAAGTGGCAAGTAGGCCAGATTACAGAGAGCTTGAATTGTGTCCTGGGGCTTGACAAATTGAGACCCTGGATTCATAGCAATCCTCTTTAATCAGCGAGTCAGATAAATTGATACATGTCACTAGTCATTTTATCTACTAATCACACAGGCTACAGACAAGCTGAGAGATTTGCTGTTAGGTTGTTGGGAAGGGGATGGGGGGATAGAAGTAGCATGTGTAAACTTGAGGTCATAAAAATTCATTTACTAGGAAAAACTCCAAATATACAAAATTTTCAGTGGAAGGAGATCTGGGTACTAGATTTACTTTTGTTTTTGTTTTGGTATTTTGTTTTAGCTGATGAGCTGAACAATCTTAGACAATCACCCAACTTTCTCTGTGCCTTGGGTTCCTTTTTAGTGTGATGGGTTTAATTCTGTCTAGTTTACCTACCAAAGCTTTTGTGAGGCTTGAATTTGTGAATAGATATGGGAACACTTTAAAAATTAAAAATGCAATGTAACGATACTATTAGCCAAAGACTTTCATTACACAACAAGCCCATAACATGGATTGGAAAGTAAATTAAGAGAACGCAATTGGTTTTCTGTATGGACAGAAGTAGCTGACTGGCTATTATGTTTGGGAGCATGTGGGGCAAACTTTCTTTTTTGATGTACATTTACAGAAACTTCTCAAGAAAAATTGAGCATCTTTGAAAAGAGACCACCAAAACATACACATTATTAAAAAAAGATAGTCTATTAAAAAGAAGATATAGCCTAAATTATTATTATTATTATTATTATTATTATTAATTTTGTGATCATGTTTGAATTTGCATTAAGGCATCTGGTTGCTATTTGGGGCAAGGACTGTGACTGGTCATGGCCCCGTCTCCATTGCTTCAGTAAGGATCTGGCACATCGTAGGCATTTGGTGTTTACTGAATGAACAGATGGATGAATGAATGAAAAGTTGTGGGGGGGCGCTTGGGTGGCTCAGTCAGTTAAGCATCTGCCTTTGGCTCAGGTTGTGATCCCAGAGTTCTGGGATGGAGCCCCACATTGGGCTCCCTAAGTGGGAAGCCTGCTTCTCCCTCTCCCGCTTATGTGCATGCGCTCTCTCTGTCAAATAAATGAATGAAATCTTTAAAAAAAAGAAAAGTTGGGTCTTGGGTGTTTAGAGGGTAAGGTAGAAGGTTACTGACATCCATCAGAGAAACTACTATGTACCAGTTAAAGTACTAAGACTTCAGCTTCATCTGCTCTATTTATCAAAAAATCCTTGGTAAAATTTTCTACTAGCTAGAAATGATAATGATTGTGTTCCCCAAAGACACACAAACGAAACATGCTGGTGGGAGAAGGCGCAGGCCATGGGACTGTTTTCTAGAATTCATCCAAGCTATGGGACACACATATCCATCCATCTATGTACCCAGCCAATAGATGTCTATGAAATGAACACACACACACACACACGCACGCACACGCACACATAACATATATTCTCATTGCCTAGCTTGATTGTTAAACCCAGTAATTTGAGCTAAAAATGGGAAGAACAGATCTTCTTGTTTTATAGTTGAAGAGGGATGTTGAATGACAGTTTAAGGCAACATGGCTGATCAGCAGTGTCTGACTTCCTCTAATGGCTACACAGGGGGCCTGGGGCTCTGATTTGGGCTGGAGTCCAGGAGCCTAGATGGGGTGGAAGTGAATAGAAATGAGACATGGCTGGAGGCCATGAGCGTGAAGTCTAAATTCCAGCATTGGTGGTCCAAAGGGTGAAATCTATGCACTGCGATAGGAAAGGATGGCTTAAGAGGCAGATCTTGGAGTAGTCTCCTAGTGATACTGCAGAGAGCTGGAGAGAAAGACGGGGGTTGACTTTTTACTAGGGACCTGTCACCCAGTCTGTCAAAGATGTTTTGCTAATTCAGATAAGTACAGAATCATTTCTAGAGCTTGGGTGTTCTCATTCCTAGGTAATTTCTGAAGGCCCCACAGAAAATCAACACATTTTACCAGCAAGACAATGTACTAAGCATATTTCAGAAGTAAACAACCCAAAGCTAATCATCAGTGTGGTGGGCGTTGTAACGGGCACCAGCCAGATCTGCTTTCAGGGATAGAGGACTCATTCCCCACCCCCTGGCTGGCAGACCCCAGCTGCTTCCAGGCAATTGTCTCTACTGAAGAAAACCCTTCCCCCAGAAGGCCTGAGTTCAACGACTGCTCCAATAAGAAGAGTAAACCTATGGCTGCCTCATTCCAACTCAAGCAGCTAGGAAGTGTCACCTTGGCTCTAAGTAGGATGAGTTGAAGACGGCACCAAGACAGCGTCACAGCTTCCTTTCTCCCTCGGCCTTGTCGGCTTCCTTCCCTTTCTGTTCCCAGGTGGTGCTCCCAGGAGCGCTCCCTCATAAACACCTGCAAGCTTATCTCCATCCCAGAGTCTGCTTCCCTGCCCCGGCCTGACCTGCTTTCCTGGCTGACAGTGAGCTGCTTGTCTTTCAGGAGATGGCTGTGACAATAGTTTGACAACCTGTCATGAAGGTCTGTCTGAAGATCCAAAGAAGAGGCGTGAAGACCAGGTAATGTCCTGATACATAAACATTTTGCTCTACCATGATCATGCCATCAGTGCACTTTAAATATTCAAAGCCTTCTCGCAAGGCTTTGATCATCTCAGAAAGCGGTTTTGTTTTTGTTTTTGTTTTGCCCATCTTACAGATTTGGAAATCAATGCTAACCAAGGGTTACTGACATGAACAAGAACCCATGACTAGAAGTGGCAGAAAAAGGACTTCGAACTGAGCTCTTACAAAATCGTTGAAAACGGGACTTTAAAAACAAAAGGACAGGGATCTATGAGGTTACCAGAAGCAGGGAGGCAGGAGAATGGCTCTCAGGATCTGCTGGAGTCCAAATGGCATGGCCCAGATGTGTGACGGTGGGACATGGTCGCAGCGCTGTTTCAGCTGCGCAGGGAATTCTCAGGGATCTTGGAGGTGGGGGGAGGGGCTGTTGAGGACTCTCCCGCCCCCCCTCCCCTTGAGGTGAAAGATGCAAAGTGAGAGGCCTGGTGACAGTTTCTGGGATTGGTAGCTCTAGCCCCAAACTGAAAAGCAACTTTTCTGTGCAAGATCTCAGGGGCTTAACAGCAATCACAGCATTTCTGTTAAGATATTAATCTTGTGATAACAAAGAATAATGCTCTTTTTGGTCACACAAATTACACACATATATTTACATATAACATGTTATATACACATTTTATAAAATGTTACCTATAACATTTATGTGTAATTTCCCTCCACTGGTCACTTTCTACGGCTGATTGTCCCCCAAACTATTTCCCAAGCCTTCAGTGTTTCAGCGGCGTGGCCGCTTTCCAGCTCAGTCTCGGATTACATTGATTTCTAAGGCATCCCTGTGTGTTCCGGACGTGCACGTGGAGCACTGCGCGGTGAGCCCACGTTTTCTCACTGTTTTCTTTTCCTCCCGAAGCTCCCTTCCTTTTGGCCGCGAGCCGGATCAGGCAACCGCGCGGCAGCCTTTCTTGCGGGATGTGCTGAGAGCCTGCCCCCAGCTCCGCTCATCTCAGGCAGCAGAGCATACAGTGCAAGGCGACGATGCGACACAGGGCAAGCAAGCCGCTTTCTGGTGACTGTGACCCGCCAGGCGACGCGCGGCGCGGGGGCACCGGCTCTGTATCCCCATTAGGCAATTAGCTGATTGCTGTCGCCCGCAGCTCGAGCGGTGCGCGGGGATTTCACCGCCTGCCCACCTCCACTGCAAACAGAGGCACGTTCTCCGACTTTGATAGCTCCCTGGGTTCCTGTGAAAAACAACCACAGCGTTGCCATAGCGTATTTCTCAAATACCAGCATCAGGGGATCGCAGAATTACAGCAACAAATGTTACGAGGTACTATTTGCAAATAGACATGCGGCAAAATAATCCAAATAGGACCATTAAATAATAATCCTCATTAAAACCAAACCAAACTAAACACAATCATTCTTAAAAGTGTGCTGAAGGGGAGGGGACCAAAATGTTTTTAGAGAAGATTAATAATTTGCTCATTAATTTTATTGGATAATTACACATCATTGGTCTTTCCAGAGTAGCTCATTTTTTGAAATTAGGAATGCCTTTTAGGTTTTCTCTGGTACAATGTGCACATCAGGTGTGCAGAGAGCTTTTTAGCATGCACAAAAATGAATCACGATATTAGACAATGTGCTATTTTTCTATAAGAAGGCAGCCGTTCCTAAAACGTTAATCTACTGCAAAAAGACGCTCCTTATTTGGAAGAAATTAGAGGGAGAGTCTACTCAGCAAACACCTCTGCTAACAGCTTCATTAGTATGTATTTTCACATAATTCAATTAGCCAAAACACACACACATGCTAACAGTGCTGTTCCCTGCTCTGGGAGTGTCAGCAAGACTTTCAGCAGATCTGAAACAAAATTGCATAAATGGCGTGTAAAGCTCTGTGCATACAAAGATACCTTCAGGGTTCTAATAAATTCATGAAACTTTTTAAAGTATGATTTCCTAGCAGGCAATCACTTTTAATTAACAGGATCACCTACAGCAACACATGTCCTTCAAAAACTTACATTATTTTTTCTTTTTGAATTTCAAAGTTTCTGTAGTAAAAGTTGAATAGCTGAGTAGCTTAACCTCAAAAGGATTCCAGGCTTTTATGACAGTTATAAATCACTGTGGTGCCTTCTTTATAAGAAGAAAAGATTCTTAACACAACAGAGAAAGAAGGAAATCTCTTTTTAGTCATAGCTAGAAGCAAGCATTTTCTCCAAAGGTCAAAAAACTTTTCCTCAGTTAAAGAATAATTTTAAGGACATTGCAGCTACTTGTACAAGTAATCTCTTATAATTTACTTTATGAATTAAACATTCAACTTCCAGGATTGTGGTTTGACACAGATGGACTCGCCTCTTTCTGGAACTGGTTTTGTAGAGTTTCTCCTGTTTAGTTTTTAGTAAACATGGGCCACGGCTGAACGCAGGATCTACTTAATGAGCCCTTCTCCTTAAGGAAAATGAAAATCTATCAACTCACCAAAGGATCCAGTTGCGTGGTTCTCGCAATTTCTTTTTCAGGCCTTTGTTTGAAAGACAGGACGTGCTCATAGAACATCTAGGGCTAATGATAAGGTTGCAGAAATCTGAACAAGAGGCAATTCTGAAATGAGAGATGAGTAAGAGACACCAAGAGGAAACCTGTTCACCTTCCCTTCCCTCATCCTTAAGGAACCTGCGCAGTTGTCTTAAGGTCAAGTGGAGAATTAGGACGATGACTTCTGCCCTCTGCAAAGCTAATAAAGTACCTGCAGGGTGGGGATTACATGGTCCAAGACATGGAGGTGAGCGCTGATGGAGCAGCCTTTGCAGACAAGAGGCAGCAGTGCCTCCAAGCACCGCTCTGAAAAAATCCATGCCACCTCTTGAAGCCAGCCGCCATCATTCCTCCCCTGGGTGACTGTGGCAACCTCCCTCTGGTCCTCCTGCCTTGGATCGCTCCTCTCAAACTCATTCTCCACTGAGGTTTTATTTGCTCGTTTTTGGGGGAAGAATTAGGTTAGCCACAGACTGTATGAGGTGTTAGGGACACAAGATTTTTTCCAAAACATAAATGTGATCTTTTGCTTCCAAGCTCAATTATCTCAAAAGATCCCCACTATCCTTAAGATAATGTCTAAAATCCTTAAGATGGCACAAAAGCCCTCTGTGATTTTGCCCTCTACTAATCTTGCCAGCCTCGACTCTTGCTCTCTTTTACCTCTCAATCTAATGTCTAGCAATTATTGGACTACTGGTAGACCCAGCCACCCGACAGAAGTCTGTTTTCTTTCTCACATTTTCCCCCCAAGTGTGGCTTTTTAGTCCCAATCTTTGGAAGATCTCCTTTCCCCTTTTCCTCAGTTTGAGTCAAAGGCCACCCTAGTGAATGCCTACTCATTCATCAGGTGCCCACTTAAAGATCATGCTTTACATCCTTTCCGAAGCCTTCTCTGACTCCCCCAAACTGTTGACCCTTCTAGGCAATCTTGATGCATTTTCTGTTTGTTTCAATGGCAGCCCTCATTTAGTCAGTGAATATTTATTGAGCACTTACTATGTGTCAGGTGCTGTTCTGGGGATATCATGATGAAAAAGTAGCTCTGTGTTCCAAGGGAGCTTCTATTTTAGTGGAGGAAAATAAACACAAAATAGCTATTCAAATAAATAAGTAAGTAAGTAAATAAGACAATCTATGATTGTGATAACCGTGGTGGGGAAGAGTGTTCTATTTAAGTAGGGGGTTGAGGGGAGGTTTCTGTGAGGAGATCACATTTGAGCTGAGGAGCCAGCCCAAAAATATCTAATAAAAGATCATGCCGTGTGCAAAAGAAGGAAAAATAAGCCCACAGTATCTGAAGTGGGAACAAGCTTAGGGTGTCCAAAGACAGAAAAAAGCCAGCGTAGCTGTGTACCGGGCATGCCTTACACTTTCTGTGATGTGCCTAAATCTAGGGTCCAGTTAGCCACCCATTTGGCTCTCAGACTAAGCAATGTATTACAACTAAGTCTTTATCAGAAAAACAGCTGTTATTCTGGCTTTCACAGGTCATTTTTTGGGTCCAATTTCTCAACTTGTTCAGAACTAAGCAAGGTCAAAGGCTGCCATTTATTGGGCCCCTCAAAGACTTCAACATTAGTGAAATAGATGTAAATACTTTTTTTTGCAATGTGGTTTGTTTCTTTATGGTCTGTGTAGAACCTTTACTTTTTTTATAGTCAAATTTATTATTATTTTTCTTTAATGGCTTCTAGGTTTAGGTCATAATAAAGCTTTTCTCATTCTGAACTTTTAAAAAGTATCCAGTATTCTGGTTTTAACTAAATTTTTTAAGAGTGGTTTTAGGTGCACAGCAAAATCAGAGAGAGGAAGGTACAGAGAGGTCCCATAGGCTCCCTGCCCCCACACATGTATAGCTTCCTGCCATGTAGATGTCACTCGCCAGAGTGGTACATTGTTACAATGGATGATACATCATCATTGATGATCTGATATATATATATATATATATTGTGAAGGGAGTCACACAATCAAGTTAATACACATCTGTCACCTCACAATCTACTCTCATAGAAACTTTTAATTATACAATACTGTATTATCAAGGATAGTCACCATGCTACTACACATTAGACCCACGGAATTTATTCATCCTATGATTGTAAGTTTGTACCTTTTTACCAACATGTCCCCATTCCCCCCACCTCCCAATGGTGGTAACTAACCATCATTCATTCTCTGTTTTAATGGGTTAGACTTGTTTTTTAAGATTCCACATATTAAGTGACACCATGCAGCATTTGTCTTTTTCTGACTTTTTTCTCTAAGTGTAATGCCCTCCAAGGCTCATCTGTATTCTTGCAAATGGTAGGACTTCATTCTTTTTAAAGGTTAAATAGTATTCCATTGCCTATGTATTTTCTTTATTCATTCATTTGTGGATAGACACTTAGGTTGTTTCTGTATCTTGGCTAGCATGAATAATGCTGTAATAAACCAGGGACTATAGATGTCTCAAGATAGTGATTTGTTTTCCTTTGGATATATACACAGAAGTGGTATTGCTGGATCATATGGTAGCTCTATTTTTAATTTTTTGAGAAACCTCTGCAATGTTTTCTGGACAAGTTTACATTTCCACCAATAGTGCACAAAAGTTCCTTTTCCTTCACATCCTAGCCAATATTTGTTATCCCTTGTCCTTTGGTGATAGACATGCTAACGGATGTGAGATGACATTTCACTGCAGTTTTGATTTGCATTGTCCTGATGACTGGTGATGTCAAGTTCGTCTTAATGTACCTGTTGGCCATTTGTATGTCTTCTGTGGAAAAAATGTCTCCTCAGGTCTTTTGCCCATTTTTAATTTTTTTTTTTTTTTTTTTTTTTTTTTTTTTTTTTTTTGCTACTGAGTTGTAGAAGTTCCTTGTGCATTTTAGGTATTAATCCTTCTTGGGTCTGTTGTTTGCACATATTTTCTCCCATATGTTGCCTTTTTACTCTGTTGATGGTTTCCTTTGCTGTGCAGAAGCCTTTTAGTTTGATGTAGGCTCACTTGTTTATTTTTGCTTTTGTTTCAAATCCAAAAAAATCATTGCCAAGACCGATTTCAAGGAGCTTAATTTCCTATGTTTTCTTCTAAAAGTTATAGGGTTTCAGGGCTTATGTTCAAGTTTTTAATCTGTTTTAATTTTTTATGTTTAGTATAAAATAGTGGTCCAATTTCATTCTTTTGTATGTGGATATCCAGTTTTCCCAACCTTATTTATTGAAGAGACTGTCCTTTCCCCATTGTGTATTCATGGCGCCTTTGTTGGCAATTAGTTGGCCATACATGCATGCATTTATTTCTGAGCTGTCTATTCTGGTCTACAGATGTATGTGTCTGTTTTTAATGCCAGTGCCATTTTGTTTTGATTACAATAGCTTTGTAATATAGTTTAACAACCAGAAGTGTGATGCCTCCAGCTTAGCTCTTCCTCCTTAATATTGCTTTAGGTATTTGGGGTCTTTTGTGGTTCCAGACGAATTTTTGGATTGTTTTTTCTATTTCTGTGAAAAATGCCGTTGGAATTCTGATCAGGTTTGCATTGAATCTGTAGTTCTCTTTGGGGAGTATGGGCATTGTAATAATATTAATGCTTCCAATTCATGAACATTTATTTATTTACATTTATTTGTCTTCTTCAATTGCTTTCATCAATGATATTCTTTAAATCAATGTCTTACAATTTTCATTGTGCAAATCATTCACCTCCTGATTACATTTATTCCTAAGTATTTTATTAATTTTGATGCCATTCTAAGTGGGATTGTTTTCTTAATTTTGCTTCCTGATAGTTCATTGCTAGTATACAGAAATGCAACCGATTTTTGTGTATTTTGAATTCTGCAACTTTACTGAATTTATTAGTTCTAACAGTTTTTTTTTAGTGGAGTCTTAAGATTTTCTATATATAAAATGTCATCTGCAAACAGAGACAGTTTTACTTCTTCTTTACTGATTTGGATGCCTTATATTTATTAGGGCATAATGGTCCCTGTCTAATTTTCTGTCTAGGACTTCCAACACTATGTTGAATAAAAGTGGTGAGAGTCAACATTTTTGTCTTATTAGTTATCTTAGAGGAAAAACTTCCAGCTTTTCTTCATTGAGTATGATGCTAGCTGTGGGCTTGCATATATGGCTTTTACTATGTGGAGGTACATTTTATCTATATCTAATTTGTTGAGTTTTTAGTATGAAAGGATGTTGAATTTTGTCAAGTGCTTTTTCTATATCTATTGAGAGGATCATATGATTTTTATCCTGCATTTTTTAAAATGTGGTGCATCATGTTGATTGATTTGCCTGTGTTGAACCATCCTTGCACCACAAGAATAAACCCTACCTGACCGTGATGTACGATTCTTTTAACGTACTGTTGAATTCATTGGCTAGTACTTTGTTGAAGATTTTTGCATTTGTGTTTATCAGGGATATTGGCCTGTAGTTGTCTTTTTTTGTAGTGTCTTTGTCTGGCTTCGGTATCAGGGTAATGCTGGCCTCATAAAATGAGTTTGGAAGTGTTCCCTCTTCTTTAATTTTTTGGAAGAGTTTGAAAAGGATTGGTATTAATCCTTCTTTAAATGCTTGGTAGACTTCACCAGCAAAGCCATATGGTCCTAGTCTTTGTTGGAAGGTTTTTGATTAATGATTCAATCTCTTTACTCATAATTGGTCTGTTCAGATTTTTTGTTTCTTCATGATTCAGTCCTGGTAGGCTGTATGTTTCTAGGAATGTATCCATTTGTGCTAGGTTATCCAATTCGTTGGCACATAATTGTTTATAGTAGTTTTTTATGATTCTTAATATTTCTGTGTTATCATTTGTTATGTCTCCTCTTTCATTACTGATTTTATTTATCTTTTCTTTCTTAGTCTAACTAAAGATTTGTCAGTTTTATCTTTTAAAAAAACTAGCTCTTAGTTTTGTTAATCTTTTCTATTGTCTTTCTAGTCTCTATTCTATTTATTACTGTTCTGTTCTTGTTATTTTCTTCTTTCTAATAACTTTGGGTTTAGTTTGTTCTTTTTTAGTTCCTTGAAGGATAAAGTTAGGTTGTTTATTTGAGATTTCTTTTTCTTAATGTGGGTATTTATCAGTATAACTTTCCTCTTAGAATTGCTTTTGCTGCATCCGATAAGTTTTGGTATGTTGTGTTTTCATTTTCATTTTTCTCAAAATATTTTCTAATTTCCATTTTGATTTCTCCTTTGACCCACTGGTTGTTCAGTAGCATGTTGTTTGAACTCCATATATTTGTGAATTTTCTAGTTTTCCTCTTCTTATTGATTTCTAGTTTCATACCATTGTGGTTAGAAAAGATGCTTTATATGATTTCAATATTAAATTTGTTAAGACTTGTTTTGTTGCCTAACAGGTGATCTATCCTGGAGAATCTTTTACTTGCACTTGAGAAGAATGTGTATTCTACTATTGGATAGAATGGTCTGTATTTGTATATTAGATCCATCTGGTTTAACACATAATTCAAGCTTACTGTTTACTTACTGATTTTCTGTTTGGATGATCTACCCATTGTTGAAAGTGGAGTATCGACTTCCCATATTATTATATTGCTGTCTATTTCTCCTTCCAAATCTGTTAATATTTGCTTAAATATTTAGGTGCATAAATGTTTACAATTTTTGGATGCAAAAATATTTAGAATGGTTATATCTTCTTGATGAATTGACCTTATCTAATGACTTTTATCATTATATAATGACCTTGTTTTGTATCTTGTTAATTTTTGGCTTAATGTCTGTTTTGTCTGATATAAATAGAACTACCTCTGTTCTCATTTGATTCCCGTTTGCATGGAATATTTTTTCCATCTTTTCACTTTCAATCTATGTGAACCCTTAAAGCTGAAATAAGTCTCTTGTGGGCAGCATGTAGTTGGGTCTTTTTTTTACTTTTTTTTTTTTTTTACCCATTCATCATTCTGTATCTTTTGACTAGAGAAGTTTAATCCATTTACACTTGTAGTAACTGTTGATAGGTATGGACTTACCATTATGACTCAGTGCATTATTTTCTCACTATTTTATAGTTCCTCTGTTCCTTTTTTCTTCTCTTGCTCTCTTCCTTTGTGATTGGATAATTTTCTTTAGTGGTATGCTTTAAGTCCTTTCTCTATCTTTTACATATCTACTATAGGCTTTTGTTTTGTAGTCACCATGAAGCTTACATTAAACATTCTTATAGTTATAACACTGTATTTTAAGCTGATAACAATTTAACTTTGCATACAAAATCTCTCCGTTTTTATACCCCCCAACATTTTATATTTTTGATGTCACAATTTACATCCTTTTATATTGGGTATTTGTTAACAAATTATTGTCACTGTGATTATTTTTGATACTTTTGTCTTTACCTTTCTAGTAGAGTTGTAGGTGATTGACACACTACCATTACAATTACAATATTACAGCATTCTGAAGTTAACTATATATTTACTGTTACCAGTAAGCTTTATACTTTCATATGTTGTCATGTTACTGATTGGCATCTTTTTAAAAAAATTTATTTGAGAGAGAGAGAGAAAGAGAGAGCCTGTACCAGCAGGGGAAGGGGCAGAGGGAGAAAGAGAGTCAGACTCCCCACTGAGCAGGATCCCAGGATCCTGAGATCATGACCTGAGCCAAAGACAGACACTTAACGGACTGAGCCACCCAGTGCCCCTGATTAGCATCTTTTCATTTCAGCTTGAAGAACTCCCTTTAACATCTCCTGTAAGGCCAGTCTAGTGGTATAGAACTCCTTCAGCTTTTGTCTGTCTGGGGGGAACTCTTTAACTGTTGACTATTTAGTTATAATGTGTCTCGGTTGCATCTCTTTGGATTCATTTTATTTGGAAATCTCTGATCTTTTAGATCTGGATGTCTGTTTCTTTTCCCAGGTTTGGGAAGTTTTCAGCCATTATTTCTCTCAATACACTTTTTGCCTCTTTCTTTCTCTCTTCTCCTTGTGGAACACTATAATATGTATATCAAGCCAGTTGATGGTGTCCCATAAGTACATTAAGCTATCCTCATTTTTAAAAAATTATTTTTCTTTTTGTTCCTCTGACTGAGTGATTTCCATTGCCCTGTCTTTATGTTAGCTAATCCTTTCTCTCACTGGATTTAATCTGCTGGTGAACCCCTCTATTGAAATTTTTAGTTCAGTTATTATATTCTTCAGTTCTATGATTTCTCTTTTGTAGTTTTTCATATTTTCTATCTCTATGTTGAAATTCTCACCCTGTTCATGTATTGCTTTCGTAGACTTGGTGACCATCTTTATGACTGCTATTTTGAACTCTGTTGAGTAAATAATTTATTTTGGTTTTATTAAGGTCAGTTTCTGGGAACTTATCTTGTTCTTTTGTTTGGAACAAACTCTCCTGTTTCTTCATAAAAAAAAAATCTCTGTGTTTGTTTCTGCAAATTAGATAAAACAGACTCCTGTTTCAGTCTTGACAGACTGGCCTCAGTTAAGAGATGAACCTCATCAATCAGCTTCACCTGACCTCCTGGTTGACTCTCAAACCTTTGTCATTATCGAGCCCACCATCTTTGTTTTCAGTGGCTTAGTGGCTCCCAGTAGATTGGAGTATGACAAGATCCATCAGTGTCTCAAAGGTGTGGGAAATGGCCATTCAACAGTTCAGGCTCCCAGAGGACTATTAACAGTCTGCTCCTTCAGCTCCCTGATGCAGGCCAACTGGAAACCAGACCTTCAGGCAGCAGCTGGGGAAGTGAGGGCAGTATATACGCAGTCTGACCCCTATCAGGGAGAAACCAATATCTAGGTGTTTTTGCCTACTTACTCTGTATTGAGCCAGAGGGAATATTCACTGGGAGCTCCTGTGCATTCAAATAGAACTGCCTCTTTGTTTTGTATGGTCTGGGGGATTCATGATTATTGAACCCCATCAGCTCCCAGAGCTAGCTGATTTGGGAGCCACTCTCTTGGGTGGCAGCCATAACAGTTGAGTGACAGATGTGTGGACAAACTCCTTTCAGGGAGAAGCTAGAGAGTTGGTTTTACTATAGGAGTGAGCCGGGGGAAAGGGATTGGCAGACAATGTTCCCACCAGCTCTTTCAGTTTCCCAGGAGGATCCCAGTCAGCTCTCAGATGCAGGCTGATTAGAAGCCAGACCCTCGGGTAGCAGCTGGGAAGATATTTAATCAAATCCCTTTCAGGGAGAAACTGAGAGATGCGACTTTTTGCCTATATCCCCACTGTACTGAGCCTGGGTGGGGGTGGAGGAGTAGTTGCAGAAAGTGCTTGTACATCCATTTAACAACTGCTTCTTTGTTTAATATGATCCTATGGGACTCATGCATGTCCAGCCCTATTGTCTATCAGAGCTTGGTGATTAAAGGCCCATCCATCAGGTGGCAGCCACAAAAGTTGGGGCACTCAATGCATGCACAACCTCCTTCCAGGCAGTTGCTAGTGCCTTGATTTTATTGTTGAAACAAGCCAGAGGGAGAAGGTGGCTCTTCCAGGCTCCTGGGAGAATCCCAGTTAGCTCTCAGATGCAGGCTGATTAGAAGCTGGATCCTCAGAGGGCAGATGGGAAAGGATGTAGTCAAACTCCTTCCAGGGAAAAACTGGAAGATGGTTATTTTTGTCTGCTCCCTTTGCACTGAGCCTGGGGGGATAGACATGGGAAATCCTCACCCACCTGTTTTAAAACTGCTTCTTTGTTTGCTACAGTCCTGTGAAACTCGTGAATATAATTCCTATTGGCTCTCAGAGCTGGATGATTTGGAGGCTTTGGGTACCAGCCTTAAAAGTTGGGACTCTATTTGTATGATCCAAGCCCTTTGCTCCTTGGGGAGAAGATGGGAGCTGGGAATTCCATCCTGGTTGTAAGGCCGTGTAACAGAGGTGGGGATTATGGTGAGTGTTTCTTAGCCTTTCCTACTAATTTTGATGTGGCCATTTTTCAATTGCCTGATGTGAAAAAGTCGCTCAACTAGTTTCTGGATTTTTCTCAGAGGAGCTTGATCCATGCACATGGGTCTGTTCTGTGCATCTGAGAGGAAAGAAAGCCAGGAGTCTCCTACCTGGCCATATTGGTAATATCACTCACTCAGCTTAATTCCTTTTAAAAATTTCTGTCCAGTCATCTTGACAATGTTATCAAACAGTATGTCTTTTAACCACTAAATGTCATAGCTAATTTCTTTGGAAATTACCTTCCACTATGTTTTTGTGTCTATTTCTAGTTGTATACTCTGCTCTAATTATGTATCTTCAATCTTGTGCCATTACTCAGTGTTTTTGTTACTGTTTTATATTTGGCAGCACTAGTCACTTTCAATTATTCTTTCTTTGCAGAATTTTCTTGGATATTTATGTATGTTTACTTTTGTTTGTTTGAAAATGTCTTTCTTTTACTCTTATTAGTTTAGCTGAATACACATTTATAGCTTCACAATTATTTTCCTTCAGCGTCGTGGAAGATAATGTTACACTGAGTTTCGGTTTCTATTGCTGCCTTTTCTTTTTCTGTTTTTGAAAGAGAGAGGGAGTGGGGGCAGAGGGAGAGAGAGAATCTGAAGCAGGCTCCACACTCCGAGTGTGGATCCTGATGTGGAACTTGATCTTATGACCCTGAGATCATGACCTGAACCCAAATCAAGAGTTGGACACTCAACCAACTGAGCCACCCAGACATCCCTCTATTGCTGCTTTTAAGAATTATGTTGTCAGTGTAATTATCATCCCCTCATGATGGGTCCATCCTTTCTCTGTGATTTCTTTTAAAGAATTCGTTTTTGTCTTTGATATTTCATCATGATGTCCCTAGTTGAGGATTTCTTTTTATTTGCTGGGGATTTATTGTAATCTGCAAATCAGGGCACTTGTGTTGATCATCGGTTCTGGAAATTAAGCAGTCATTTTTGTCCCTCTCACAATGTCTTTATTTCTTTCTTCTGCAAATCAAACTGGATGCATGTAAGACCTTTACATTTTATCTTTTATGTTTATTAATTTCTTTCTACTTCTCCCCTGCCCTACTTCTAAATATGATAGGGCTACAGGACTCAATCATTCTATCTCTTCTTCTGAGGCAAATTCATCTATTTTGTGGGCTTAATTCTGTTTCCATGCTGAAGCCTCCTAAATTTTCTTTTCTTCTTCTTCTTCTTTTCTAAGATTTTATTTATTTATTTATTTATTTATTTATTTATTTATTTATTTAAGAGAGAGAAAGAAAGAGAGGAGAGGGACAAGTGGACTCTACACTGAGAGTGGAGCCCAAGGCGTGGCTCCATCTCAGAACCCTGAGATGATGAGCTGAGCCTAAATCAGGAGTCGGAGGCTCAACCCACTGAGCCACCCAGGCACCCCCTAAATTTTATTTTCTTCTTTTAATTTGATGCCTTTCAGGTTATGTATTTATTTGCTTACTTGCTATGTCCATTTGGATATCTCAGAAATAAGCTACTCATTTTCTAGACTTTGCCCATTTCATAAAGTGGCTCCTTTTGATTCTGTTTGCTAATATTTTGTTAAAGATATTTGTATTTCTGTTGATGAGGGGTACTGGTGTGTAGATTTTTGTCTTATGTCTTTATTGTATCAAGGTTTCACAAAATGAGCTGGAAAATGTTCTTTTGCCTTCATTTTCTTTAAGCATTTGCATAGAATTTATATGATATGTTTCTTAAATGTTGGATAGGATTCACCAGAAAAACATACTGGGCCTGGAATTTCCCTTATGTGAAGGTTTTAATTATTCAATTTATTTAATTGATATAGAGCTAGTTAGAATTCTGTTTCTTCTGGTACCAGTTTAGGTAGTTCTTAACTTTCAAGGAGTTCATACATTTCATTTAAGTTGTATAAATTATTGTTACAAAATTGTTCATAACAATCTCTTATTGTCTATTTAATAGCTGTATTATTTGTGCCTTCTTTGTTGTCAGTAAGTCTAGTTAGAGTGTCATAAATTTTATTGGGCTTATTGATTTCCTCTATTGTTTGCCAGTTCTATTTTACTGATTTTCACACTTTCATTATTTCCTCTTTTTACTTACTTGGGGTTTGATTTGTTCTTTTTTTTCTAACTTCATATAGTGGATGGTTAGAGATTTCGTTTTAGACTGCTCTTCATTTCCAGTATATGCATGTGTTACTAGATGTTTCTCTCTATGCATTGCTTTCATCACATCCTGCAAATCTGGATATGCTGCATTACGACTTTCATTTATTTCAAAATATTTTCTAATTTTCCTTGTGATTTTTTTGACCCGTTGGCATATAGAGATATGCTATTTAATTTCCAAATATTTGAACATTTTCCAGATACCTCTTTGTTATTGATTTCTAACTTGATTCCATTATGGCAAGAGAATGTATTATATGATATAAAGCCTTTTAAAATTATTGAGATGTATTTTATGACACAACACATGGTCTAACTGAGTCAACGTTCAACATACACTTGAAAAGAATTTGTATTCTGTTGCTGTTGGTAAGTATTCTATAAATGTCAGTTAGGTCTATTTAGTTGGTTTGTTGTTATCTATATTTTTATTGATTTTCTGTCACATATTCTGTCAATCCCTGGGAGAAGAGTGTTAAAATCTCTACCTTATAGTTGTGGATTTGTCTCTTTCTCCTTTCAGTCCTGTCAGCTTTTGTTTTATGTAAATTGAAGATCTGCTGGACAGATGCACATATATTTAAGATATTTATGCATTTTAATGAATATATAGAAGGGCAAGATAGTTATCATTATAAAATGACACTGTCTCAGAAATATTTTTAATATTTTGTGTATATTAATATAGCTACTTTGCCTTTATTCTGATTATGCTAGGTATATATTTTCCATCCTTTTAATTGTTACCTATTTATATCTTTATTTCTAAGGTATATTTCTTATAAACAGCATACACTTGGGTCCTGCTTTTTATCTTTCTTTTTTTTCCTTTTCCTTTTCCTTCTTTCTTTCTTTCTTTCTTTCTTTCTTTCTTTCTTTCTTTCTTTCTTTTCTCTTTCTTTCTCTCTCTCTTCCTTTTCTTTCTTTCTTTCTTTCTTTCTTTCTTTCTTTCTTTCTTTCTTTCTTTCTTTCTTTCTAGCAGACCGCCACATGCAGCACCTCATTGAGATATGTTTGGAGTCTTGGAAGCTTGACTGCCCTATGTTCTCCTACAAATGGACCTTAACGGCTTATTTGGAGATCTTAGCAGAGGAGCACAGCTACTTGTATACCCTTGAATGAAGAACAGTCCTCCTCTATCAGGGAAGGTCGTCCTCTCTGACCAAGCTTGGAGCTTTGGGAGGGATGCTCATGGAATGGTGAGAGAAGAAGGCAACACCCACCTAACCAGCCAGATCAGCTGAATTAATCCTGAAATCAATGGGGTGACAGATGTCACAGCTAGCTTGCCCTCATATCTGTGATTTTTAAAATTCAGACTGACAATCTCTGCATTTTATCTGTAATATGTAGATCATTTGCATTTAATGTAATCGTTGATATAGTTGTGTTTTAATGTATCAGTTATCATTTGTTTCTTTTTGTCAATTTAACTCTATTTCTTATTTCCTTTTCCCTTGCTTTCTTTTCAGGGAATTGACTGTTTTTGAGTAAGTATTCTATTTTTATCTCTAGTATTTGCTCATTAGCTACAGCTTTTCATTTTATTTGTTTTTAGTGATTGTTTTAGGGGTTGCTTAATGTATTTTAACTTGTCACAGTCTACCTTCAAATAATATCTCCCCAATAATATCTTCCCACTTCATGCATAATGTAAAAACCTGACAGCAATATACTTCCATTTCATCCTTTTTAAATTTGTACTATTTTTGACTTATGTTTTATTTCTACATGTTATAAATAAATTTTTAAATAAATTTTTAATAAATAATATACTTCCATTTCATCATTTAAAATTTGTACTATTTTTTACCTATGTTTTATTTCTACATGTTAATAAATAAATACATTTTTTATAAACAAATTTTTATTTTTTTAGCAGTCAATTATATTCTAAAAAAATTAAAATATGAAAAAATGTATTTTATATGAATCCACATACTTTCCATTTTCAGTCCTCTTTCTTCTTTCATTCTGAAATACTTCATGTTGAAAAATCTTTATTTCACTTTAATTTCTGATGGTTATTTTCACTGGATATAGAATTCTAGGTTGACAGGTTTTTTCTTTCTGCACTTTAAGGATGTCATTGCATTGTCTTCTAGCTTTCATTGTTTTTGTAATAAAGTAGGCAGCCATTTTTATCTTTGGTCCTTCATTTATGATGTATCTTTTTGTGCTGACTCTTTTAAAAGATTTTTTTCTTTTCCACCCGTTTTTAGCTGTTTGATTGTATTATGCCTTGATATGATTTTCTTTTTGGTTTATCTTGCCTGAGGTTTGTTGAGATTCTCGGATCAGTGGATTTATTGCTTTCACCACATTTGAACATTTCTTTCTTTTTTTTTTTTTTTTAAGATTTTATTTATTTATTTATTCGACAGAGATAGAGACAGCCAGCGAGAGAGGGAACACAAGCAGGGGGAGTGGGAGAGGAAGAAGCAGGCTCACAGTGGAGGAGCCTGATGTGGGGCTTGATCCCATAACGCCGGGATCACGCCCTGAGCCAAAGGCAGACGCTTAACCGCTGTGCCACCCAGGCGCCCCACATTTGAACATTTCTGATCATCATTTCTTCAAATGTTTTTCTGTCTCTCCTTGGCACTTCAGTTGCATATATGTTAACTGCTTGATATAGTGTCATAGCCACTGAAAATCTGTTTATCGTTTTTTGTCATTCTTTTCCTGTTTCATTTTTGTATAGTTGATATTGCTCTGTCCTCAAGTTCACTGTCTTTATGCCTTGTAATCTAAATAGAGTGAATGTGCAAATTATCAGAGGCTCTCTGGCTGAAGCAAATGAAAAAACTTGAGCTTATAGACAAGCACCGAGAGAGAATATAATGGTGGGAAAGAGTGGAAACATACATAATGGGCAGAGTTACCAGATTACAGAGCATCATACCTCAATTAATGGACAACACCTGTATATTAAGGTGGCAGGTTGACAAAAATAATGCTGCGGCTATTTTCTTGGTAGAAAAAAAATATGCAGTCTGAGCTGCTTTTTCCCAAAGAGTTTAAGGCAACGATGCCTTTTTGATGGTCACTGACAATACTCAAATTGCATTAGGAAAAATTACTGTTATTTCTCTTTAGTTCTCTTTGTTGTCTGCTGTAGACTGGGTCACGAGAAGAGTAATAACAGGAATAAATCAAGCATCCATAATTGGAAAATTCTGAGAATGGCAAAAATGTCTGTGTTCAAATTTACTTTTGTTCTATTTGTGAAGGATTCGTCATGCAGGTAGAAGTACCCATTCTCTCAGCTAATTTCAAATGGTGTTTATCTATTCATTAAAGGCATTACTTAAATGACTTCTACTTGACAATTTCCTTTAGAGCAAACAACCAAGATATTATTTGTTAAAAATATTCTTCCATGAAAACTTTTCACTAGGTCATACTGGCCTCCCTCCCTTGTTGGACCACATACTGGTGCTTTGCTATGCTAAAGGTCTAGGAGAAGTGATTTGAATCTGAATTATAACACAGTTTGTCTCTAAATGCTACCATCTCCCTGACAAAACTCCATTCTTCTGAAGGGGAGAGCTGGATTCTGAAAGCTTACCAAGGACTTTCAGAGTTTTGTTTTATTTGCTGTTTCTAGAAATTTCAGACAAGTAGGAGTCTCAGGGTCTCCTATCTCAACAGAGACTATTCTCTGTTCCCCATTTCTCCCCTGCCACAGTCATCTTACTGAATGTCATGACCATCCAGCAGGACTCACCTGCTGTGTTGCTAATGGGCAAGTTTTTCAGAACTTTGCAGCTGTGGATTTCAAAGAGCTCTGGGAAAGAGAGATTTATCTAACTTTTCAAACTACTTAACAACTAAGATACCAAGTTTGCCAATAGATACCTTAGGATCCAAAGGTGTTCCAGTTACCAGAAACATTTGGTCAAGATATTGGAAAAGGAAAGAAAAAAGAGTAGAAAGAGAAGTCAATGAAAATATTAGCACGTTGGTCTCTTTTAAACTCCTAAGAAATCATTGAGGATCACTTTCTAAATGTAGCTGCTTGTGTTCAAGGTCACATGACTCATATGTCTGGCAACTGGACCTATGTTCTCAGATCACTTGAGTTTTAGTTCTGTAAGAGCTGTCAAATTGTGCTAAAATTGAATGTGGAGCTCTCTAGGGGCTAATACTATTTTAAACAGTATTGCACATAGATGGTGAATTATATTACCTATAAGGGGGGTGACCAGTTATTCACTGCTACATAACAAACCATTGCAAAAGGTAATGTCTTAAGACATTTATTTATTATTTCTAATGTTTCTTCAGTTTAGAAGGGTGGTTCTTCTGTTCTCAAGGTCTTGTCTGGGAATCACTCATGTGCTTACATCCTTTAGGGCCTGTACTTCTTTACAGCATGGCTACAGACTTCCAAGAGACCAAAAACAGCAGCTGCTAAGCTTAAACTAGGCCTGTCAGTGGCATTGCTTCCACTGGATTTCATTGTTTAAAGAAAGCAAGAAGCCAGCCTAGGATCCAAGGGGAGGGGAAATAGATTCATCTCTCAATAGCATATGAATAGACTATGGAGGGAGGCTTGGAGACTATCTAACATACACACATCACAAGAACCATCTTGGTTTGCTTGGGATCATGCTGGTTTATGCCCATTGTTCTGCAGTAATTAATAGCCATCTTCTTTTACTCTCAAAATCATCTTGGTTTGGATGATAGATTATATGGTCACACTATCCACAAGATACCTTTTAGAACTAAAATGCTGTAATACAAATTCCAAATAGTAAGACTGTTCAACCATAGAGTGAATTGTGAGGGCTAGGTTTCACTCTTGGCTCAATACCTAGCAGGGATTTTCCTCAAATAAGGGCAATGATGGTTTAGCAAGTCAGTCTTTGTCTTTCTGGGCCGACCGGTTAAAATATGGTATTTGTGAAGAGGACTTTGAATCTATGAGGGCCAGTTGGAGAATATAATGATCATGACTTCTCTGTCTGAGGTCTTTTAGGTTATTTATATTGAAAATCTCCTAGTAGAGAAGGTGGAAACAGCAGAACTTGGATATAACGTACTTTGTGACTGCCCGTGTTTTAGCTATGCCTTGCTCTAATCACCTGCAACACAATTAAAGGTTAAACCTTTTTAGGACATTCCCTGGGCGGGGCACATGCAAAACTATGAGGTAGATCAAGCATGTTTTAACATTCTAGGCTCTCCACATCCACTTTTGGTGTCTTCTGGGCCCTCTGGCTGTCTTCATGTTCGCAGTGCTCTCCTGTCACCCTGTACACATCATGGCCATCAGTACAGACAACACCCAGGCAGGGCCCTCTTCCCAGGCCTTTGATCTTGCCCCATCCTCTCCCAATAAACGGCAACATTTGCTCATCATGTCTACCATCCTAACGTCAGAATTGCTGAACAACTCAATACTAACATAGGTATGACTAGAATTACATCCTATCTCCTAAGAAAACGATCCACATATTGACAATAGGCTTCTACTGATTAGGCCTAATAGTCTTCATTATCCTTTAATTCAATGCAAAATTTCTCAGTATTGATCAACACCTTCTTAAAACTCTCTCCTCTCTAGAATTCTTTAAGTACTGAGGTCCCCTTCTTATCTGTGAGTGTTCTCTGTGTCTTTCTACCTTTCTCCTGTGTTTCTCTCTGGCATACCCACTCACTCATTATCTGTATGTCTGCCTCCCATTCCCTGTAGGCACTCCTGTACATTCCAGTCCTGCCTGAAAACCTTTAGTGGGAGGTTATATCCCACCTGTAGGAAGGGTCTGTAATTTATCTTGTTATGCTACTCCAGGTAGCTGCTGTTAAGCCATGTATTTAATATCCCCTTTATATTGTAAAGTTTATATTGTAAAGAAGTGCAGTCTATAGAGAAGTACCAGTCTGCAAGATGTTAGTAGCTGGTGCATGAAGGGAGGTATAGAAACTGAAAGGAAGGATGCCTGTGCCTGGTGCTTCTTTGGGCTCTGGACTTCGTCCTCTGTCACCGTCAGGGTCTCTGCTGCCTGCCATTACAATTAAGGAACTTAATGACAGCTATGTATATGCGCATTCAAAAACAATGAAACAAATGATCACTATCTGCAATGAAGAATTCAGAATGACATTATTAACTTAATGGGTGTGATAGATTATATTATTTGTTCCTAATTATTTGGGGTATCTTATAGGCCGAACATAATCTCTACTGCCACGGACTTTGAGTTTAGCCAAATGAGTCCCTTCAGCCCGTGGATCTGATCGACATTGGGTCCAGGCTACAGCTTCAAATGTACTTGTATGGTTTTGTTCTACACCCCGTTTGATCTTCTGCATTTCACTGTGAGGAAAAACTTGCTCTAGACCCATCCTGGGTCCCAGAGAGAGAAGACATTTAGAATCATTCAGATCCCAGTGGTAGAACTCAGCAGAATAGTATCTAACACATAGCCTTCCAGCAACATGAACAAGAAATTCATGTGTATTGTTACAAGCAATTTGTGTGCTTGTTGCAACAGCACAAGCTGATCAATATAGGCATTGGTACCAAGAGTGGGATTCTGCCTTAACAAAACCTTCAAATATGTGGTATTGCTTCAGTAATTAAGGAAGAGACAATAAGCAGCTGGGAAAATCGGTAACCTACGCTATACATCGGTGAAACACTCCGTAAAACCGTCGTGGGTAGACAATGTACCTACTGAATCTGTGGGAAGGGTCTTGGAAACAGAATGTTGGTAGCATGGTGGGTTGTCATTAGTTGCATTTGATAGGAGACTACAAGAAAGAGCTGAGCTAAGAAAAGAATTGGCCTGTTTGCAATGAGAAATGAAAGGGAAAAAATGAGGTTTCATAAATTCTGGGATTTGCTGATTTAATATATGCTACTCTTTTTCATTTCCTCCCAATAAAAAGTTCCCATTTTAACATATAACCTGAGGACAAGGGTTAAACGAAGAGTGTTACCATTAACACACAGCCTGGGAACAAGACCACATTTAGAACATGGCTTACACACCTTTTGTTCAGGTGTCTGTTTAGACTAATAATGTATCCTCAAGTAGTTTATTTCAGTTGGATGAAATAACTGAGAGTAAAAGGAAGGGCATGGTTGCCATGAAGCCTGATAAGGTTAGGTACTTGTAACGAAGACAGAAAGATACTTAGAGAGAGATACACACGTTGAAAGGCACCGTGGTGTGGTTATTGGCATAGGAAGTTGACTGCAATCGTATAGGTGAAAGACACACACAAAAAACCCCTCAACGTTTAAAGTAACCCTCTTACCAAAAGTGCTTTAAGACTGGGACTGAGATTTAAAAAATACCCTAAGTTTATAGGGATAGGAAGTAGGCTTAGGGAGACCATCAGGAGAGCGTATCTTCTGATGTCCTACTCAAATATGGTCAAGGGTGATGATAGAAGAGGGCAGAACTCCTAGGAAGTTGAGGCAAGAGATGTGACGAATAATAAACCGGCATAGAACTCCCAGGGAGTGGAAGTGAGGCATAATCAAGGAATGATTCCTACCTCTAGATACAGGGAACCCACAGTATTTGCTCAGTGGGATTTCAGAATGGTGTGGGTTGGTGCCTCCCATTCCTTCCCTCTCTAAACAGAAGTATTTATTGGAGTTATATTGTTCCCGTTTGACCATAGTTTGTGGAATGTGGTGAGGGGAACAGTATGTTTTTAAATGTGCTTGCACGGATTGGCTCTGTCTGTACCAACCCTTGATGTTCTGTTCTCCCCTAACAGTACCTCATGCTTCGCATAGTGGATGCTACTTATCCTGCTACTGGAATGGGAAGACATGTGGGGCCAAACTGAGCCCAGAGGAAGCCAGAAAATCTCGGAGAGGCCTAGCATGGTCATAGCCCTACCTTAGACCTCTGTGAGGAAAAAGTAAATGTTTCTTCTTGGAAAGCACTGAGGTTTGGGGTTTTTTTGTTGCTATGGCAAAAGCTGACCACTATAAAGAATTATAAAACGCGAGAAGAAATCATATATGAAACAGAAAAAGAAAATATTGTGCAAGAAACCAATATCTTGTTGAAATCTAACACTTATTACATATGATTGTTGAACTACCAAAAGAAGCAAACAAGGAAATCAAAATAAATGAGAATTTCTTTGATTTTATATCTGAAACACAGATTTAATTGAAGAACTGGAGAAAACATCTTTCAACGTTAGGCACCGATTTCAAAGACAGTCAAGGGGAAGCCTATTATAACGGAACTAACATGGTTGGTTAGAAAGAGGCACACAAGCCAGTATTTCTGGAAATCCAGATGGATTCTTTGTGTCATGTTGCGTAGTTTCAATTTGTAACTAGGAGACATGACATCAACTGAAAGGATGACGTTCTTTGGGATACTTCAAAGTTTATGTATTATATTTTCTGAATCTGTCTAAAGATGAACCATCTTGATAGAAAAAAATATAATTTGACCTTAGATCTACAGACTCACAAAGGGAATGCTAACTAAATGCTGTTAAAGTAATTAGGTTTAATTGAGACAAGACATGCGATTCACTAGAAGAATTAAGCAAAACAATAGAAAGTCCTCAAATAAAAAACAAATTATAGACTTTGGTGGAAAATGAAATTAATTTTGAATTTGTGCTCTGCATAGTTATTTGGTATAAATTGTAAATTGCTATTAATGTCAGAAAAGATTACAAAAACAGTCAGATCTAAGTTTCGCTATTTCATTTTTCAAATGGCTAAAACTATCCTTTTAAATTATAGAGGAAATATCTTTTCTTTATTGAAAGAAGCTACGTGGGACAAATACAACAAAAGTGACATTCTAATAAAAAGAGAAGAAAATTGAAATAAGAATAGGAAAAACTTGAATGACTATGGAAAAGAAGGAAAAGAAAGAGATGGTAGTTGCAATTCAAAAAGGATTTGAATAAACCGAGCAATATATTGCAATAGTTTTGTTTTTCTTTAAGTATCCAAACATTGAAACATTTGAAAGGACTTAAGAAATACTTGAACACTCCGGATACTGCAGTAAGAAATGATGAAAACTGTAATATGAGTGATAACAAATTATATGATGAATTTAAAACATTTCGTATATTTTCTGCAATAGAGATAATTTTCATATATGACACCATCATAATGTTTATACATGATATGTAAAATTCATGGGGCATTTCTGAATCTAAGTATCATTTTATGCATATTTTACTGTCAAGTCCATTTACTACCATAAAGTTTTTCCATTTTGAAATTAATTTAAAAAAATTAAGGGGCACCTCGGTGGCTCAGTCGGTTAAGTGACTGACTCTTGATTTTGGCTCAGGTCATGACCTCAGGGTTGGGAGATGAAGCCCCGCCTAGAGCTCTGTGCTGGGCATGGAGGCTGCTTAAGATTCTCTCTCTCCCTCTCCTTCTGCCCTCCCTCCCCCTAAAAAAATTATTTAAGAATGACGATGGCTCAGGAAACATTGTCTAATGTGGTATTACTGGGGCGCCTGGGTGGCTCAGTCGTTAAGCGTCTGCCTTCGGCTCAGGGCATGATCCCAGCGGTCTGGGATTGAGCCCCACATCGGGCTCCTCTGTTGGGAGCCTGCTTCTTTCTCTCCCACTCCCCCTACTTGTGTTCCCTCTCTCGCTGGCTGTCTCTCTCTCTCTGTTAAATAAATAAAATCTTAAAAAAAAAAAAAAGGAAGGTGCTGTGACCACCACCCAAAATAATAATAATAATAATCATAATAATAATAATAATAATGTGGTATTACTAAAAATGGAACATAGATTATGTGACAGTCTTGATTACAACAACATAATTGGTGATTTTGCTGAAATGAAGGTAAGAAAAACAAATTTTATGGATGCATATAAGTAAACTCAACGTGTATATACTTATTACTAACCCAAATATTTTTGTCCCATCAATTTAGACATGCTCAGTAGTAATTTGCTGTCTGATATCTAACCTAGTTGCGTGTGTATATAAATTTAACTTTTACATGTATTTTTCCACTATCTCATTACAAAGAAATGTTTTTCAAAATAGGAGGCTGGAACACATTGCATTTACAAGTTTGTTACCTTGATTTACAACTTCAAATATTTAACTTATGGTGTGTGCTCCCCCCCTCCCCGTACTCTTGTCCAGACCCCACAGATTATAGAGGTGGCCTTGTTCAGAGGACCCTTTTAGAGATGACTTTGCCTCTTACTAGCTATGTCACCATGAGCAAATCACTAAATTCTCTGCACCTTGAGTCCGTCATACATGGTTATGTAATAGTAGTATGTTAGTGGTCGGTAGAGTTCTTTTGAAAATCAGCTTCAGGGATGATGGTGATGGTGATGGTGATGATGATGGTGATGGTGATGGTGATGATGATGATGATGGTGATGATGATGGTGATGATGATGGTGATGATGATGGTGATGATGATGGTGATGATGATGACAGCAGCAGCAAAAGTAAATGACTAGTGCCTGTTGCATGTGATTTATTAGCTCACTGATCATTGCAGTAACCCTATGAGGTTGTATTATTATTGTTCCTTTTTATAGATGAGGGAACTGAAGCACAGAAAGGTTAAGTAACCTGCCTAAGTCCTCTCAGCTGATAAATGGTAGTGATGTGATTTGAACCCAGGCAGTCCAACTTGTATTTTGTAAACCATAAAATATGTATAACATATTGTCATTGTTATCTAGTCTGTTATTCACTCAGATAGTTGTAACAGCTGAAGCAGCGTCTGCATTATTAGCTTGATGGTAGAATTCATGCCTTCTGACTTCTTCTGTTAAGAGTTAGGGGTTTGGACCACAAGAGACTATGGACTCTGGGAAACAAACTCAGGGCTTCGGGGCGGGGGGAATGGGATAGGCCGGTGATGGGTAGTAAGGAGGGCATGTATTGCATGGTGCTCTGGGTGTTATATGCAAGTAATGAATCATGGAACGTTACATCAAAAACTAGGGATGTACTGTATGGTGACTAACATAATATAATAAAAAATTATCATTAAAAAAAAAGAGTTAGGGATTTGGAAATTTATAGTGCCTGAACTTTCCTGCCAGAGTTTCATCGTGTAAATAGAAAATTGAGCGTGAAAACTTTTGCTATTACCACTTTGTAAAAATTATTAAGAATTTCGACTGGAGACCAATATAATCTATGTGTTGGGACAACTGTCAGAAATCATGTAGTTCAGTACAGAAACCTCTTTTAATATGTTCCTTGTACTTCAAGTTATCGCAAGGTCTCCTAATTTGATGTGGTTTGTAGAAGAAATAGAAAAATGATAGGAGATGGGGGAGCCTGGGTGGCGTAGTCATTAAGCGTCTGCCTTCGGGTCAGGCCGTGATCCCAGCGTTGTGGGATCGAGGCCCGCATCAGGCTCCTCCGCTATGAGCCTGCTTCTTCCTCTCCCACTCCCCCTGGCTGTGCTCCCTCTCTCGCTGGCTGTCTCTATCTCTGTCAAATAAATAAATAAAATCTTAAAAAAGAAAAAAAGAAAAGTGATAGGAGATGAACCAATGACAAAACAAATCGATTACAAATCAGATAAATAGCTAAAAAATTATGAGGGATAGAGATCGGTAGTCCTTTCAAAAAGCCTCAATTACAAAATACAGCATACAGTTTTAAATAATATGCAGTAATGGATAATGGAAACATTTAAGCACCCCTCAGCCCCTCAATGATTTTAGAAGTAGACAAGTAACTAATTTTTAAAGTCGGTTCTGACAACTCTGTATCACATTGTATTGTTACAGTAGTAAGCCTAAATATAAATTTATCTTAGTCTGAAAAGTTCTATAGTTTCCATAGACTATTTGCCTATCGAAAGACGAGAACCAAACTGAATAGATCTTTGGATGCTGATGATCATTTGGGCTCATGGACTAGATACGTGATATGTTACCCATTTATCAGTGGGTCTTGGCAGACTGGAAAAAATACTCCATAGCATGGACCTTTGGGGTCGCTTATGAAGAATAAATTTGTTAATCTTAAATTCAGGAAGGTTGGGGTCCTCTGTAACCATATCTACATATCAGCCATTGCAAAGTGTAAGTAAAAAGATTGCAACAGGCTTTGAGGTAAATTAACCTGAATTTAGATATTGAAATAAATCTGCCCCCCACCAAGTAATTGTCTTAGGATACCATAACTTTATTCCTTCACTTTATTTAAGAGATGTTTCTTTGAGGAAAACTATTCTGGGATTCATCTGGTGTTTGAAACCAGTTTTTTTGTTTGTCTGTTTTTTGTTTTGTTTTGTTTTTTGTTTTTGTTTTTGTATTTTTTTTTTTTTTTGCTGGTGTTTGAGGAGCTCAGGAAAATTGGTTACTATCAGCCACATTCCTCCTTTGATCACAACTGCTTTGAACAATGTCACCGTCATTGCAGTAAATGTCCAGCATCCCAACACGCCTACAGGAGCCATCGGGCTATGTCAAGGCTGGTGTTCTCATTAAAGCAAATCAGGAACATTCCTTCACAACAGTGTCACAGACTGGGCTCTGATGGGAGGCTGATGGGTGTGAAATGAAAAAAGGGTTTATATTCAAACAAACTTGGGAAATTCTGCCTAAGACAACCAGATGTGTGTATTTTTCTATGCCTCAGGATTTCTCAGAGCATTTAGTACGTCAGTGTGCACTGTGATCTTTGCAAGGGATTATTCAAAATAGCTAGCTGATGAATGTTCTATGGAACACACTTCTGAGGAATGATGCTCGGTGGTAACACTTCACGTTTCATGGCCTCTACCTCCCCACCGAATCCGGTTGTTTGCAAAAATAGGGGGCATAAATAGTAAGGCGGCACCTGAATGAGAAAGGGGGGGAGTGGAAGTCACCAAGTCCTGCTGTCTGTCCGTCATCTTCTGAAACGCAGGGGAATGAATGACTCCCCTGCCCTCACCGCTTTCTTTTTTCCTCCAAGAACAAAAATCAGGGCACTTGGAACAAACAAAACTGCTTGTGCACTGAAGCAGGCACAGTGGCTCTGAGTTGCTCTGAGGCTCATACCTGAATTAAAGGCGAGGCCACATACGAGGAAATAAAACGGTCTGCTCAGAGATCAAATGCAACATTTGTATAGAACCTTATTCAAAATGGATACAAATGCATCAATTCTTCAGAATTATAGGTGAATCAAAGGAAAATTACATCCAAGGAGAGAGAGCAGCAGCTAGCAGTCTAACCACGTACGGTGCAGAGATGTAACTTTGAAGCTTCTGGCCTAGCGTGCCAAAGAGCCAGATGTGGCGGGTGGAATTATAGCAGCCCCAGCTCAGCATCTGGAGTGTGTAAATCTGTCCCGCAGAAAATTAAGAGGTGCACAAGAAGGTGGTGAGAATGACCAGGTGAAAATATCTTTTCGAAAGAAAAATCACTTTGAAGAACATAGAACATTTGAAAAAATGAAAATTATATCTAGGCTCAAATTGCTCTGTTTAGCAGTGGTGGTGTGAACGGATCATATATGAGGGTTCTTCAAGCTCCAAAATAGCAAAACCCCCAAGATCTTTTTCTTTTCTGGCAGAGGGAGAAAGAGGAAGAGGGGAGAAGGAGGGGAGGGAGAGGCAGAGAGAGAAAAAGAGGAAAAGGTCACATGGTGTCATTGCGCAGATAGGAAGAAAAGGTGATGCTCTGTGACTGAGCTGGTTGTTCCTATTTGGGACCCTGATCCAGTCACTCTGCAGGTGTGGATATATTCCCCAGGCTTCCTTCTACAGATCAGAGAGCTGCGATTATTTTTATTACCAAAACGACAGGCAGTGTATGAAACAGGTGCCGCAGATATGAACGATTTCGTAAAGACAACAAGCCCCACTGCATTACTGCATCACTAATAAGCCTTTATGCAGATCACAGAATCTTCTGGCTTGAAGGGACTTTGGAGATGACTGAGCTGATCCGCTCACACTGTAGGAGTTGCAAGTGAGGAACAGCAAAGAGAGAGACTTGGGTGAGGAAGGCTCCGTTGGTGGCAGAGGCGGGGTGGGGGTCAGGGTCCCGACTCCCAGTGCAGCGTTCTCTCTCTCTTTGTTGCACTTCCTGCCTTGTGTGATGGCCTCAGATGCTTTCTGAGCAGGTCGCTCTCTAAGAACACCTCGCAATCAGAAGTGATGTGAACGTAGGCACCTGGTGTCTCCAGTTCCAAGAAGTGGTCCTTTACAGTGGGTGGTGACCGTCTGTGTGGTCCCTTTTGCCAAGAAAGAAAGATGAGCAACGGGATTAAAGCAAAGTGTTGGGGGAGGGTTTGGTTAATTATGAGGTCATGCTCTCTTAGGGACATTCTTCTGGGACGTGCTACTCATCCTCTGGGCATCAGCAATCATGAAATAGATTCTCGGCCTGAAAAATGGGTAACCAACTAACTTGATGACGTACTCTAAGTCATCACCTCCCTTGAATTTAGTGAAGATGAAAAAAAAAAAAAAAAAGGATAGGACCTCCCGCCTATGAATGACTGTCTCAGCCTATAATCTTACGTGACTCAGTTCTGCTCTCAGAACCCACTGCGATACCCTTAATGCTTTCTTGCAGCCATGATGATCTTTTGATCCTCAACACTGACCGGTGAGGTAGGACAGGTGTGACTGCGCCCATTTGCAGATAAGGAAACAGAGATTCTGAGCAGTTCAGTGCCTTGCCCGGCGGCGGGAGCCAGACCCAAGTCACCTGCCTCCCGAATTTGTGCATCGCCCGCCCAGCTGCTGCTCCCAGGACCACTGTGTGATGAAGGGTTTCTATGGAGCAGTGGCATGGTGCTTTCCCCCGCTGTGAACAGGGCTGGGGTAGGAACCTTCGTCCTGCTTCTGGAGACATGTCTCAGGTTAGAGAGATGATAGAAAAGGTGAGCAACGATGGGGTGGCAAATTGGTGGAGGGCTCTTGAAGACAGCTGAGACTGAAACTAGGTGTGACAGGCAGTCA
Organism: Ursus maritimus; assembly: GCF_017311325.1. Classification (NCBI taxonomy): domain Eukaryota; kingdom Metazoa; phylum Chordata; class Mammalia; order Carnivora; family Ursidae; genus Ursus; species Ursus maritimus. Next base: position 90,781,948 of record NW_024424452.1, read on the forward strand.
AGACCGCTGTCGGAGTCTTGACAATGTGACGGATGCAGTGACACCCGAGGAAGATGATTCTCTCGGATAACAGCACTAACAGCATCACAATAGCATCAACATCCCTCCCGTGCCTCATCTCTGAGGCTTCCAAATGCTGCCTGTCACCGTGAGAAAGATAAAAAGCCTTCTTTCTCAGTTGGAATCTGGCCAGCTAATCTCAGAGCTCCAGTTCAAGGAGCGGGCCAGATGTGTCCAAGTAAAGAAACACGGCATGTTTGGACAAAGGCTTGTTCAGGTATAAAATATAGCTCTGGGGCAGGTGACAATTCCAACCACATGTGTAGGAAGAGAGGCTTGCAAGCTGCTTAACGTTGGTGTTGCCTTCCTCTGGGAACAATGTGCTCTCCCCGCTCTGCACATCCCAGGAAGCTTGGTGTGAGCTCAGTGCTCCAAGCATCTGGGGACTAGCGCATTTTTATTTGGGATCAGCTTCCATTTCTTAACTCCTAGCTAAGCCTTATTAAGAAGGCAACGTTGGGCTTCCTTGATGTTATCTTATGCAGCATGTGGTGCTAAGGACAAAGCACTGGGTTTGGAACCAGATAGTCCAAATTCTGTCTGCGTGACCTCTTACGATTCCGCATCTGTAAGATCCTCTAAGCAAAATGTGTATAAGACAGTGAGCGTTCAGTCAATTCATGTTTTTGGCTGAAGGTGTGCGTAAGAATCAACGTGGGAGTTTTTTTCAAAACATTATAAGCTCATCCTTTTCCTGCTCTTCCACAGATATCCTAGTGGTTGGTGTCTGGAGGGAGACTGGGCATCTTCTGTATTGTGAAGATACCCCAGGTAATTTGATGTACAGCTCCAGCTAAGAACCATCACAAAAATATCGCTGCTGTTGCTTTACGGTGTTTATGAACAATGGAGCCTAAGGACTTAGGACCTTACTTGTCTGCCTACAAACAGTTACCGTATAATATCATATGGCTGAGCAATTCATTCAAGCAGATTCTCTACTTGAAAATGTTTTAATATTTAGTTTCCTATAATCATTAAAATTTTTAAAAATATTTCATTTCTATCCCATTTTGTTCCAAAAAGGATTTGAGATGGTTTGTATAAAACAACTTTTCTGCATAAGATGGACTTTCATTCAGACTGACCTTCATATCTAATTAGTTTGAATTAAGGAAGTTTTTCCATTTTTGAGTATTACTGTTTCTCCCGAAGTTAGTGTCTCTGAACGTGCTCCCCATCTTCTTTTAATTTCTCTCCAAGGACAGATATGGCAGAAATGGTGAATTGTAATGTGTCTGGGGATCGCCTTAACAGAAAAACAGAAACCTCCAGATTTCAGAGGCAGTGTCAGATTCTATCAAAAGGATTTGGCTAAGCAGTCAGAGAGTAAGGCAGTGGAAGGCCGCAAACGGGAATACAAATGAGCTCATTATCATGTCAATTTCCCATCATCAATGACTGCTCCATTTTCACAGGTGCCATAGACCCACCAAATGTTCACCTTTTCCTTCTCAGCAGTAGAATGCATTGCCAGTTAAAGCCATTATCCCACAATCTCATTTACCTTCCTTTCCTGAAATATCACTTTAGAAGGGAAGAAGAGAAGGATTTACCATTTATTGAGCATGCAGTATTCTAGGAGTTATTTTAGTTTCAAGCGTTATAAGGAAGTTAAAGAACCATTTGAGAAGTAATACACGGAATGGACCAAATTAAAGTTACAAAAAGTAACATAAGCACTTAAGCAAGTAAAACCCTCTGTATGCATAAAATTCCAAATAACACTCAGGACTCCGTGGAGTGTTAATTGACTAGCACGCCCATGAATTCCCCCATCTGGCCAGTTCATGCAGGTGTCTTGGACCTATCTATTGCATTTGGTTCTGTGGTCGAGTCATGCAGCATTGGTTACTTTCTAAATAGAGCCTATAAAGTAATTACAAAGAGTGCACAGTCCTTTGACTTACAAGAGCTGGAAGTGCGGTGTGCTCCTCACTGAATTTCGAATTCTCTAGCTCTTGCCGTTGCTAATTCCCTGAGAGGGAGCATCTCCTAATCCCTGGCTCACGGGGGCCAAGGGCTGTTTGGGCTGTACCAGCACCCTGCAGCCAGGACTCTCCCAACTCCTCCAGTTCCACATTGATGGGTTCATTTCATAAACATGGACTAATAAGCACAAAAAGGACCTATTATTATTATTTGAGATTTTTGCACACTTACTGTTTCTGCTATCAGTCTGGGGAAAAAGTTCAATTTTGAGCATCCGTTTTAAAAAGAATTGCTATGATGGGGCGCCTGGGTGGCGCAGTCGTTAAGCATCTGCCTTCGGCTCAGGGCATGATCCCGGCATTCTGGGATCGAGCCTCACATCAGGCTTCTCTGCTAGGAGCCTGCTTCTTCCTCTCCCACTCCCCCTACTTGTGTTCCCTCTCTCGCTGGCTGTCTCTCTCTGTCAAATAAATAAATAAAATCTTAAAAAAAAAAAAAGAATTGCTACGCTTTCCCTATTTTCATTTCTTTGTACATCAACTAAAATTCTCTAAGAGTCCATGACTCCTCAGTTGTCACCTGATCCTTTATCTTTTTCCATATGAATTATGAAATAGATATTTGTGAATAGCTCACAAGATGTATCCTTTCTTTCCCAGACCCTAAAGGATTTTTTAATTGATTTAAAATTTTTTTCCAAGTGGCTTGTTGACTGAAGAAGGATTGTTGAAAAGGAGCATTTCTTTTACAGGGTTAAACTGATTTGGTTAGTCTCTATGTCCTTCTTAGTTTTGCTTTCTATCATTGTGTAATCACACAGCAAATCTAATGGAACTTCTATGTAATGTCTCACTCGTCAACACTGTTTGAGAAGCAGGAATCAGTGTCCACTCACATCTCCACTATCCTTCCACTCTCTCTGGAGCCCCCATTCCATACGTGGAAGAAACAGCCCAACATTTACCTCCTTCCAACCCAAGTATTCCTAACAGGAGCTGCTTCTGTTAAGATTTCGAAAGTGACAAATCCACAGTCACCTTTGATTACTTCCTCCAATTAGCTACATTTACAAGGAAGAGATTTGACTTAACTTTTTGGACAATTTGTATCCATCTTCTCTCAATCTAGATCTGTGTTTTTCAACTGTGAGCTAAAGCATATTCATTAATGGGTTGAAATAGATTAACTGGATCCTGGTTGGCATTTTAAAAAAAGGAACAGAATAAAATGAAATAGACTACAAAATGTACAAAATGTAAAACTGGCTTGTGGAACTTTGTTTCAGGTGTGTGTGTGTGTGTGTGTGTGTGTGTGTGTGTGTGTACTGGGAGGAGGTGTGGTCCTGTGGGTCATGGTGAAAGAATATTTGAAAAGCACTGATTTGAATGACTTGTTTAAAAACTATTCCTCAAATGTTAGGGCTCCAGAAAAGGCATTTGAGATGGTTAGAAGGGTAGGGGCCCCCATCACTAATTCAACCATTAAAAAACCATTTTTTGTTGTTTAATGTGTTAGAGGTACTACATAAGATTTCATTTGGAGAAACTATTCTGCTTTCAAATAAAAAGTTTGGAAGCCACAGGTTTATATCGACAGTATGTTGCTCATCTCTCTATTTAGAATTACCCTGTTCCTCCTACAAAGTAATTATTCAATGCCCCCAGTCTTCTTCTAGGCTAAACGTTCCCATCTGTTTCAATGTTGATTGTATTTTTGCAATCTTTCCATAATTCCTATCACACCTGTGTGGCTCCTTTCTTATTTCTCCCTACTTCTCCAAATTCAAGAAGATCTGGGGCCCAGTTGTCACTGTGATGTGGCCTAGTCTGGGTCATCACAACCCTGCACAGGTTTCCACCTCCTACAACACAGGGAAGACTCTCATTCTGCCACATCTTCCAAATCTGGGTAAAGGGATCTTTACTCAGCAGCCACATGAAGCTAAGCCATGCCCACCTAACTTTCTCTGTATCTCTCTCCTTCCCAGCTTGTGACATAAAGGGCCTGTGGCCTTTCTGGCCGTTTGGATACTAACCAGGATAAAGAAGGTTGAATTGAATCACAAGTCAACTGAATAACACAATTGCTTGAAAGGGATTTAAACATCATCTACTCAAACTCGATCATTTTTGAGTGTTAGGAAACAGAGGCCCAGCTCACTAACCCAAAGCCACACAGCTTATCAATTCATATTCTCTTCTGCTCAAAGGCCTCATTCGAGCATACCATGACTGACCAACATTTATTGAACAGAAGAGATTTATACCCTAAGCAATGGCAGTACAACCTTTTAACTACACTCCAGTATAGGTAAACACATATATGATCAAGCACATAAATAATAAAACAAAATGTCAGAAATCAGTACAATCCCTTACAACGAGTGGTGACCTTTTCTGTTTTCTCTTCTGGTCATGCCCTAGGCACATGTTAGGTGCTGTAGCACAGAAATCCAAAAGACTTACTTTAAATAAGATAGAAATTTATTACTTTCTTAGGAAATAATTCAGTGATAAGTAATTCATAACTGGTTGGCTGGTTTTGCCTGACAAGCCATCTGGGGACATTGTTCCTTCTAATTTGTTGGTCTCCTATCTCTAGATGGTTGTCCTTATCAAGCTGGTTGGACTCAGTTCACCTACAGATCTACATTTCAGCCCACAGGGAAGAAAAAGGGAAAGTCCAGACCAAATAGTTTTGTCTTTAGGGCATGGCCTGGACGGTGCTTACATTTTGCTTCTCCCCGCATCTTGCTGGCCCAAATTTAACGATGTGGCAGTACCTGCAAATTTATCCTAGCTTGTCTAGCTAAAACTCAGCATATATTTGTAGAAGAATAAAGAGTGAATGGGTACTTGTAAAAAAGCGGTGTCTGTTACTACTCCATTTCTTTCCCTTCCCAATGCTTACTACTTACAAAATCCATTTCATAATCCACGAATCGGCCACAACATGAGGCTTAAAAATCATTGACCTCCAGTATGGTAGGCTACATATTTTAAATAATTTTACCTAGCCAGCTTAGCAGGAGAAGTTTAAAAAATATATACCTGTTCAAAATAGTATTCATGTTTTACCTAGTTTTAATTTTTACCAAAGTTACAGAGGCACAGAGTTGCAAGGGCCAAATAGCTTTGCAAGTACCCACAGTCATCCCCATCACTTTCACTTTCTTCCTGGATGTATTTTCAGCTCTGGAAACTGACTCTTTTGAGACTCACCAGCATATATTTGTAGGATATGTTTCTTTTTTTTTTTTTTTTTTAAGATTTTATTTATTTATTTATTTGACAGAGATACAGACAGCCAGCGAGAGAGGGAACACAAGCAGGGGGAGTGGGAGAGGAAGAAGCAGGCTCATAGCAGAGGAGCCTGATGTGGGGCTCGATCCCATAACGCTGGGGTCACGCCCTGAGCCGAAGGCAGGCGCTTAACTGCTGTGCCACCCAGGCGCCCCTGTAGGATATGTTTCTATTTCTACTTCTTGGTGTTTTCGTTTTAGACATTATTTACGGATTTCCTGCTGTAGAAATGAAGATTTACTCCTCTACCCATCACTGCTCACCCTGCACACACTTTCTGTCCTTTCAATCCGTTCATATCGTAATCTTGGTTAGATCAGTATTCAGTGTTTACTTTATTACGACTCTGCAAATTAATTCACACGCGCTTCATGTGTTTTCCTAGGATTAATTTTCTTTCTGGCACAGTCTTTTGTATATTCTTGTTATTGCCTTTTCTAAAACTTAGTGCTCTATGTCCTTATCGCTAATTCATCAGCCCAATTTTCCTTCCAGGTTTGTAAATCTCCACTCAGCACCTTCAAACATATTAGGCATTGTACTGACTTCATCCTCGTGAAGGAGACCTTTCCAGAGTCTTCTGCTCTGCTCCCGTCGGGACCAAATGACTGCAGAGGTATGATCTTGGATTCTCCCTCCAGCATCCTCTTAGGGATACCCTCCAACTCCCTCATGTGCTGGATACACTATTTTTTGGATCCCAGTCTTCCTTTTTAAAAAAATTCTGTATTTTTTACCCTTCACTCTAGCGGAGCATACCCTCCAGCAATACCCTGGATGAAGGTGTAGGTAAAATAAATGCACGGAGATCTTGCATGTTTGAAAATGTCTTCATTTGACCTTGACACTTAGTTCATAGTTTAATTGGACATAAAAGTCCAGGTTAGGGCTAATTTTCCTTCGAAACATTGTAGATATTGCTCCATTGTCTTCTAGCTTTTGGAGTTGTCATGGAGAAGTCTGCTATTACTCTGATGCTGGATTCTTTGTAGAAAACCTGGTTTTTCTTTTTGGAAGTTTGTAGGCGTTCTCTCTATCTTCAGTGTGCTGAAATTTGACAGTGGCTTTCCTTGGTGGGGATCTATTTTTGTTCATTGTTGGGAGCACTCGGTGGCTCCTTTAAATCTGGAAAACAGCAATCATTTTATTAATCATTTTCTTCTCTCACTTTTTTTCTATTCTCCCCCCCGCCCTTTTCTTGGACTCTGATTATTGTGATATTTCACCTCCTGGATTGGTCTTTTAATTTTATAATTTTTTTATTTGCTATTTTTCATCTTTTTGTCTTTGTGTTCTTCCTAAGTTATTATCTTTATCCTTAAACACTTCTGATAATTTTTTTTCTGACTGGTTTTTTAAAAAAAATTCTAAGTTTTTCTTTCTCTTTCTCTTTGTTCTTTGAATGTTCATTTGAAATTAAAAAAAAATCTTTCTAAAGATTTATTTATTTATTGGAGAGAGAGCAGGTGCGTGCTTGAGTGGGGGGAGGGGCAGAGGAAGACAGGCTCCTCTCTGAGCAGGGAGCCCCATGCTATGTAAGGCTCCATCCCAGTACCCTGAGATCAAGACAGGAATTGAAGTCAGATGCTTACCCGATTGAGCCACCCAGGAGCCCCTGAAAGTTCCTTTTTTAGGGCACCCTGTTCAGGTTACCTTTATCTCTGTGAAGACACTAATGCTTTTGGGGGGAGTCTGTTGTTTCTTCTGGTATGGTCTCTGCTCCCTTCGAGTTGCTTTTATCCTGGTTGTTTGTACTCTGAATCCATTTTAGATTATTTTCTCAGATGTCTGGTGACTCTTGGCTGTCTGTTCACATTCTAGAATAGGGCTGTAAATCCCCAGTTGGAAATTGTGTACCTGGAGGGACTCCCTGTAGGGTGAGCTAGTTGGGACTTTTCTTTGGGGAAATCCAGAGGTCAGTATCTTTAGGTCCTTCCCCTTAGGTTCATCAGAAGCCCTAGAGAAGAGTCTGCCCATTTCCTGCCTCCAGTATTCCGAGGACCACGCGGGGGAAGAAAGAGGGGTGAGGAGGCAGGGCTGGAGGGTCTCTACAGGCACTGCATGAACCTTCTCCCATTCCTTCTGTTTTCTTGACAGTGCCCCAGCCTCAGACGTGCTTGCTGTCCTCAGTCCAGACGCCTTCTCTAGGGGATAAGCCTCCTGTCTCCTGCCGGTCGGTGTGGAAAGGGGCAGGTGCTGAGCTTAGCAGAGCATGGTGGAGATTTATGCTTCTGAAATACATTTTCTCCCAATCTCTCTCTTTTAGCCCCACCTTCAGTGCTACTTCCAGAGCTCCCTGGTTCCACCAAGGGCTCAGTCTGTATTGGTTCTGAGTTTAAATCAGGTAGTTCTGTGGCTCCCTTACTCTGGGGCAAGGACGCAGTTTTCATGAATCTGCTGTCAGTTATCACATGAACATCTGTTTTCCAGACTCCAAAATAGTAGTTTGCCTTTTCCCCCCATTTTATTTCTCCTTGTGGGTTTATTTCTTTAAAAATAAGCAAACAACAACCGTCCCCCTTCCCCCCCTTATAAACCCCCTTATTTCTGTTGCCTTAGCAAAGATTCTGAAAGAAGCAGAGGTTCAATGCATGTGTTCAACTGCTGTGTATAACTTCTATTCTTAGGCCTCTCAATTTATTTTTTCTAAAAGGTTTTATTTATTTATTTGAGAGAAAGAGAGAGATCACGAGCAGGGGGGATGGGTAAAGGGAGAAGCAGGCTCCCCGCTGAGCAGGGAACCCCATGTGGGACTCAATCCCAGGATCCTAGGATCATGACCTGAGCCAAAGGCAGAAGCTTAACCAGCTGAGCCACCCAGGTGCCCTAGGCCTCTCAATTTATTTTAAACAAATATCTTTAACCCTTTCTTAACTTGTCCTCATAGTCCTTATTAAGGAGTAGTAAAAAAATAAAAGAGATTAAGAGTATGCTTATCTTGGGATGCCTGGGTGGCTCAGTGGATTAAGTGTCTGCCTTCAGCTCTGGTCATGATCTCAGGGTCCTGGGATACAGTCCCGCATTGGGCTCCATGCTCAGCGGGGAGTCTGCATCTCCCTCTGCTTGCCGCTCCCCCTGCTTGTGCTCTCTCTCTGACAAATAAATAAAATCTTAAAAAAAAAAAAAAAGAGTATGCTTATCTTGACAAGCACTGAGGAATGTACAGAATTGTTGAATCATTGTATTGTGCACCTGAAACTAATAAAAAAAAAGTAGTATGGCTATCCAATTTCCACGTCATTTCTGTGTATCTTTCTTCCTCTCATAGAAAAGCATTTGCACTTTAATAGCCAGTTTGTGGATAGTAGAGGCGGAGGAAGAAAATGGATGGGAGCTAGTTAACGCTCAGACTCAATTTTTGTCTCTTGACATATCGAGTGTGACTGTATCTAATATTTTAGAAGATTAACAAGTAAAAAGATAGATCTGAACACTGAAATTTGTATAGCTTGCACAGATATTTTTTCTTTTCTTTTCTTTTCTTTTTTGGCTGGCATTATGAAACATTTGGGGGAAAAAAGCTTGAAAACTCTGCTTTTGAAGGTATCTGACCTTGGTTATTGGCCCTGAAACTAAGTCAATAGAAGTTGCCGTGTTGTTCCTGGGGCTCTGACAAGAAACATGCGTGTGACTGTTTGGTTTTTCTCTTTCATCAGAAGAAGAGATAAGGAACTTCAGACTGTGATAATAATAACAAAACTGTGAAATCAAGCAGCACCCAAGTTTCCAGCATTCACGTGCTCCCGGAAGTGTCTCAAGGAAAATGCCATTGCCTCCCCACATGCCCATCATCATTCTTTCTAGCCAAAAGCAGCAGCGGGGGATGAGGTGATTTTGAAAAGGTGTGTGAGATTTGGCATCAAACAGACCTAGGGGGCCCTAATTCAACTTCTGGCTTCATCAGTAAATAGCTGTGTGAATTTGTACCAGCTACTCGGCGACATTGAGCTCAAGTCCTCATCTGTACGCTAAGGGTGACAACACTGTCTTCTTTGAAGGGTTAGAGACAGTGCTTATAAATCTCCCAACCCAATGGCTGACCCTTCACGAGGGCCCAGGAGAGGTAGGTGTTCGTTCCATTTTTATGGTGATGGGCGAAAACATGGTGATGTCTCACAGAATATGAGGAGCTGTCCTCCTGGCGGGCTAGAGAAGGATACAAACTAGCGTGGGGATTGGAGATCTAGAAAGAAAGTGTGGGGAGGTGGGGAAGAAGAAGTAAAACAAAAAAAAGGAAAAAGAAAAAAAGTGAGAGTCCTCAGTTGGGAATGCTGTCTTCTCCCTTCTGGATAAATGGTTGCATGTGAACTATCCCAGATGAGTGAAGCAGGGGGGTGGTGAAGTAGGGTATATAATTCATGTTGCGGTTCACTACGGTGGATCAAGTCTCCTCTGTTTCACAGAAGCTCATCTCTTGAGCTCCATTTAAATAGTGTGCTGAGCCCTAGTGCCTGCGAACAATAATGTCCCTAGTCACCGCCAGCAAATAACCTTTTTTCCAGCAATAAACTCCAAAGCCTCCAGAAATTAACGTGGAGTTAATTTTAGCAGAGACGTAACAAATGAGGCTGCCCGGAAAGGGAGAAGAAGAGCGTAAATGGGACCACATTAAGGAGGCCAGAAGCAGCAGTCAGATATGCCAAGAGAGCTGCAACCTCTCAGTGGTACTTACAACTTGGGGGGGGGGGTGTGTGTGTGCACGTACTCGTGAAGTCTGTGTGCGCGCGCGCGCGCGTGTGTGTGTGTGTGTGTGTGGTAAACATGCGTAGATGCGGACATCTCTACCACAGGTAGCTTTAGTGGGACCGTCCTAGGACAGGCTGAGGAGGGAGGAGGCTGGAGGGGAGGGACGAGAGCCCGGATGGGAATTGTTGGCCCGGGTCTGGGATAGAGACTTCCAGCCTTCTCTCCTGTCTCTTCCTCCTGCCCTTGACTCTAGGATATGGCTCTAGATACAGAAAACTCCTGTCTCCCACACTGTTTTAAATCATGAGAAGTAACAAGATTGCCTTGATCTCTTGTTCAGAAAGCCTTGAGAAAGAGTCCATTTGTGAAGCTGAAAACCAGGAATTAAAAAGAAAAAAAAAAAAAAGAAAGAAAGAAAAGGGGGAGGAAAAATAGCAACAGCAACAACCACGAAACAACCCTTGGTCTTTCACTTGCCTAAACCAAAGTATGAAGTCTTATTTCTTTTCTTTCTAATAGCCATAAAATGAGCTTCCTCTGGATGGAAGTCCCTTGGCTCTGAAGCCATGGGTTTTAACAAGAGACAGCTGCCTTATAAAGCAAGCAGCCCTCTTCACTAGCTCCGCTTGTATTTGTTTCTTATTTAATTGATAACTGAAAGCAGGTTGCCTTGTTTTAAGCTTTTGTATAGCACAGAAGGTGGTGTAGAGGCGTCTGTCCCTGGAGCCGCGTAGAACGTGGCCACAGCATGGGACTTCAGAGAGAAGCGCAAACTTTGGTCATCTGCTTTCGAGTCATACTTGAAGATCTTTTTAAAGACGAAAGCATTTATTAGAAGAAACGCAACCCGTGTCTGATAAATGGGAGCACATCTGGCTCTATCACGGACACAAACCTCCCAACATGAATTGCTGTGATAGTTAAAGCCGAGAAGGGAGTAGAACATTATTTATAGTGATTGTTGCTAAGTAAATCATTTAAAAAATGGCTTTCTACATGTAATATTTCCCTTTTAAGAAGCCCTCCAGAATTAAAGGGGCTTTATCATGGAACATGAAACATATTGCAGGGAGAGAGACAGAAGCCGTCTTGATTAATGCCCACGATTATCAGCGATGCAAATCACTTCCACTTATTAAGTCTTGTTTAATATCCTAATGAAGGCTTCTGAGCAGATTTGGTAATTCCAGAGAAAGTGACTGTGAACTAATGCCCTTTCAGCATGTTGAGAATGAACAGTACTATAAAGAAAACCTCATTTACCATAATTCCTCCCCCGCACAGGACCCTTTTCTCAGCTTCTACTTCGCAGCAGGAGACAATTAACCTTTTCAGTGCCAGAAGTGATTCCCAGCACATTCCAGCTGCGAAGGCCAGCCGGGTCAGAGGAAGACGGAAGTTCTCTTTCGTTTTCACTTCCACAGAACAGTTCTAAGAAACCGGACTGCGGAGCAGGGGTTTCAAATGTCGCTGCTGGTTGTGTTATCTGACGTGGGCAGATGTGGTATCTTGCACCCTACCAAAGTCATTTAAAATGCCAAGCCCACCGGTGTGGCATTGCTCATTCAGCTCAAATCAAAGACTACCAGGAATGAAAGCGGGCTTGCCAAGGAAAAGCCTGCTCACCCCGAAACGCCGGGCCTCCTTTGTGATCTGCAAGGGAGTAGGTTTTATTGAGGTTGAAAGTCTGGGAGGTCGCGCTGGGGGTGGTGATTTAGGGATTTGCCTGTGGCTTTTTTGCACAGCTGTCCTCAGGGCCACCGAGACAGCCTGGGGCTGGGGCCTGTGCCAAGCCCTGCTCTGTCCGGGGCGGGGGGGGGCCTGCACCCACCTGTGGACGTGTAGGGACTCCCTAAATGACCACTTCTTGTTTCCAGAAGCACTAGGTAGAAGGGAGGGGGAGAAGGACCCCACTGGGGCAGACGGCTAGTTGGTCGGCTGGGGTTTCCTCTCCTCGTGCCCCTCTCAGGGCCCGCCTGGGGTGAGCGCCTTCACTGAGCCCCCCCTCTGATTTCAGCAATCCCCTTTCATATCTCTCCCTACCTCAGCCTGGCTGTGTTAGCCCAGGAGAAGAAGGCTTTGCATTTGGGATAAGTCAGAGAAAGAACCAGGCAATTTTCTGGAATATAAAACAGCTCCACGCTGGCCACTTACTTAGGAACGAACATGAACTTCTCCTCGGCCTAACTGGGTCCACATCAAGGCTGAACAGCCGCCCAGTACAGGGACTCCAGTGGGCCCAACAGGAAACCTCATTTCGTAGCATGAGCACGTGAAGATTTACTCATGGCTGATGAAAGAAAACCGTCACACGGTTTGCTCTTCCTCAAGATTTTCAGGGCAGACAGCAATGGGTTTGGGTGAGAGAGGAAGAGAGTGAGGGTTTGGAGGACGAAATGCTGCTTCTTGGTCAAAGTAGAGGACATAACATTGGGATGCGACCTGGGTCACTTTGCACCTCCAGACCCCAGGTGGGAAGAGATGCTGCCGGCTGAGTCCGTTCCCTTGGGGGTGGAGGTGGGTTCCATCCCGCATGAGGGGTGGCGACGGGCTGTGGCCCGGCCACATGGCGGCGGGTTAGAGCACGGATTTCAGAGCTTGGTGGAGCCATCAGGACCGTCTATCACTGGTTCCTAACTCACGCTTGCAGCTGCCCCACCCCTCCCCTCACGCCTCTGGAGTGTTTTCTTCGCCTTGTGCTTCTCCAGTTTTAGCGTGCTGGGCACTTCGCTCATTTGACTTGTTCGCTGCTTCCCCGCTGGAACGTGAGCGCCACCGTGGATCCTTGCGCACGGACCGACCGCTTAGAGCAGCGCGCCCGGCAGGTGCTCCGTAAAGCCTGGTTGAGAGATGGGTGGGCCTGGGAGTTACAAGGCCTTAGTTTCTCTGGGGCACAAAGGATGGCTTTTCGACTAGAAGGTGAAAGACCAGGTTCCAGCCGCCTCGACCATATCGAAGACCTTTGAGGACAGTTTAAACCCTGAGCCAACAGATTTTCATCCCTGGAATGGGGATGGACGTGACCCGTGGGACTGTGTTTCTCTGTGGCACGGCAGAATGGTGGCCATGGTAATGCTGTGGAAACCAGGTGGTGTTATATGGGTTTGGGGTCTTGTAATCAGTTGGGACAGGCCTACAGCTACCTCATTTTATTTAAAGCTCATTTTCCCATTCTCCTTTTCTCCACTCAGGGTGCACATGTCTTCTCTGTTGAAATGTTCCCTGATATTCCCAGGCAGAATTCCCCACCCCTTCATCTCAACTCCCCTAGCCAGCCCGACTCGTTATCCCATCCATGTTGTGCGTCCCTCTGAATCCACCGCCGTAACTCAGCTAACATTCACTGAGGGTCCACTACATGCCAGACGCAGTTCCAAATGTGTCATTTCAAACGCAAACCACCAATTTTACCGATAAAGGAGCTGAGGCACAGAGAATTAAGTTCACACACGCAAAAGCATACAGCTGGGAAGTGGGCGGTCAGGCTTTGAACCGGGGCAATGGGCTCCAGCCTTCCCATTCTGTGCCCGTGGCCCGTCAGGCTGCGGGGAGCTCTGCACACAGAGCGGAACAGTAAATGTCAGCAAAGTGGGCACATGTCTGGCGTCAGGCAATGTTTTCTGCCTCCCCGCAAAGTTCTGAAAGCAAGTGAAAAATGGATGTGAGGATGCTTTGTACATGAAGAAGCACTAAGCACTTAGAGGTTATTGTTACGATTAAATAGTTTTTTAAAAGATTTATTTATTTTAAAGAGGAGAGCTAGAGAGCAAGAGTGCACCCAAGGGGGTGAGTGGAGTCAAGGGACAGAGGGAGAAGGACAAGCAGACTCCCCGCTGAGCATGGAGCCCAACAGGGGGCTGGATCCGAGAACCTGAGATCATGACCTAAGCTGAAACCAAGAGTCGGATGCTCAACTGACTGAGCCACCCAGGGGCCCATATCATTAAATAGTTTTAATGACAGTGAAAGTAGAAATGTCTAGAACATAGTTCAAGAGGCATCTATGAAAATATTCACTATCTGTTCTTGGGCAGTTTTGTAAAAGGTCTATGACATGGCTCACAGATTTCTAGACTTCTCTCTTGATCTCCTGCCAAACTTCCAGGTTAATGAGATCTGGACAACTTTGCTTCAACCTCACTCTGAATCTTTTTTTTTTTTTTTAACCTTGTATTTCTTTTATTTTTATTTTTCAAAATTGTGGTAAAATACACATGCCGTAAAGCTGACCACTTGAACTGCATAGTTGATGAAGTACGTTCACACTGTTCCACAACCATCACCACCGTCCATCTCCAGAAATCGATTCTCTTCCGAAGTGGAAACTTTGTATCAATAAAACAATAACTCCCACAGCCCCTGGTAACCACCATTTTACTTCCTGTTCTATGAATCTGACTACTCTAGGTGCCTCATTTGAGTGGGATCATACAGTGAAATCATACAGTGGAGTCCTATCTTCCTGTGACTGGCTTATTTCACTTAGCATAATGTCTTCAAGATTTATCCAACTTGTAGCATGTGTCAGAATTTCCTTTCTTTTTTAAGGCTGAATAATATTCCAGTGTGTGTGTGCGTGTGTGTGTGTGTGTGTGTGTGTAATATAAATATATATTTATACATAATATATATAATAAATATAAATTATATATACACACACATTTTGTTCATGTATTTCTCTGTCTATGGACACTTGGGTTGCTTCTGCTTTTGACTATGATGAATAATGCTGCTATGAACATGGTGTACAAATACCTGTTTGAGTCCCTATTTAAATTCTTTGGGGTGTATACCTAGCAGTGGAATTGCTGGATCATGGGGCAATTCTATTTTTAATTTTTTGATGAACCACCAAACTGTTTTCTATAGCAGCCACACCATTTTACATTCCTACCAGCAGTGAACAAATGTTCCAATTTCCCCACATCCTTGCCAACTCTTGGTATTTTCTGATTTTTGGTTTTTTGATAATAGACATCCTCAAGAGGGGGAAGGGGGTCATTCTGAATCTTTGAATGATTGTTTTACTTGTTTGTCTTCTATATCTCTGAATTATTTTTCATCTTCAAGAAACAACCTTGGCCACATTAAATAGACTTGATTCTATCATCTTGAATGCCTTCATTCTTTTTTAATTAAAAAAATTTTTTTTAATCTAGCCTTCAAATAGATGGACCAGCATGTGCTGGCTACTGTCCTAGGTGCTGGAAAACCTTGGTGAGTAGGACCATTGCAGCTCTCAGCTCCCTAGGAGTTCAAGGTTGAGTTTGGTCACATAACACATAATTATGGTGGTTTGTTACCCAAAGGTATAAATTATCCCATTTATAGCTACCTTTGAAATATCATCATTTCAGTTGTATATGACAAAAGCTCAATTACATAAAACCCTGAAATTCTTACTTCTGAAGACCCAAGTTTTCTAGACGCATAAGGATTTGGTTCTATAGGTCCCTTGCTCTTTTTTTTTTGTTGGTTTGTCTGTTTTATCTTTTTAAAAATCAACTTTATGTTTTATTTTTTATTTTTTTATTTTATTTTTATTTTTATTTTTTTTAAAGATTTTATTTATTTATTTGACAGAGATAGAGACAGCCAGTGAGAGAGGGAACACAAGCAGGGGTGTGGGAAAGGAAGAAGCAGGCTCATAGTGGAAGAACCTGTTGTGGGGCTCGATCCCATAACGCCGGGATCACGCCCTGAGCCGAAGGCAGACGCTTAACCACTGTGCCACCCAGGCGCCCCCAACTTTATGTTTTAAAACAGTTTTACATTTACTACAAAGTTCCTCTAGAGAGTTCCCATAAATCCCTATTATTAACATTGTACATTAGTATGGGATATTTATCACAATTAATGAACAGATACTCTTATATAGTTATTAACTACAGTTCACAGTTTATTGAGATTCTCCTAATTTTTACCTAATGTCTTTTCCTGTTCTGAGATTCGCATCTAGGATGCCACATTATGGTTAGCTGTCATGTCTCCTTAGGCTCTTCTTGACCGTAACGATTCCTCAGATGTCCGTCCCTTGTTTTTGATTACCTTGACAATTGTGAGGAGTACTGGTGAGGTTATTTTCTAAATTCTTTTTTTATTGGGATTTGTCTGATGATTTTCTCAGGATGAGACTGAGGTTATGGGTTTTGGAAAGTAGATCAGAGAGGTAAAGTACATTGTCTGTACATCATGTCAAAGGTAAAAATCAACATAATGTATCACTCTTAATATGGACCTTGATCACTTAGCCTAGGTCATGTTTGTCATGTTTCTCTACTGTAAAGTTACTCTTTTCCCTCCTCTTTGTACACCGTACCCTCTGGAAGGAGGAGTATCACTACGTAGTTGTGTCACTATCTAAGAGTATTACACGTGCAATGGGAGCTGTGCTCTTGGTCTGGAGAGTGGTGTATCTACACAAATTACTTGGAATTCTTCTGCAGGGAAGATTGTCTCTTATCTCACATTTATTTATTTATTCAATCACTTATTTATATCAGCATGACTCATGGATATTTATTTTACACTTTGGGTCATAATCCAGTACTATTTTGTTTATTTTCTTGCTGAAATTATTACAGCTTTGGCCACTGGGAGCAATTTTTGTTGGTGCCTGTGTCTCTTTGACATATTTCCACACCACTGTGGGTTTTTTGGTTTGTTTGTTTTTGAGCTCTTTTTAAAAAAAATTTATTTATTTATTTGACAGAGGGAGAGCGAGCGAGCACGAGCAGGCAGAGCAGCAGGCAGAGGGAGAGGGAGAAGCAGGGAGCCCTGTACGGGACTTGATCCCAGGACCCTGAGATCATGACCTCAGCTAAAGGCAGATACTTACCCAACTGAGCCACCCAGACGCCGCAGTTTTTGAGCTCTTTCTTACTTTCTGGCACTGCAAGGAGCTCCAGGCTCATCTTGTATGTTCCCTGCCTGAGTCCTCGAGTCAGCCATTTCTCCAAGGATCCCCGGTTCCTTTTATTGGAGAATGGTACTCGAAACGAAGATCTCGGGGCCAGGTGTGCTCTCATGGCTGATGGAGTGCCACTGCATTTAGGTCTGCTCAGTTGACAAAGAAATGTATGCGTGTAAACAGGCCTTCAGTGTTGATGATGACTTTTAGCACTTTAGACGAAAATATCGATGAAGTGCATCATATACTTTCCCGCACTCAGAACAGAATAGAGTCAACATAATTTATCCTGTTCTTGGGAACTGGGTATTTGTCTCGAATGCTAGTTATTTGGCCATGATACAGGGACTGCCCTCAGCCCCCAACGAGTTTTGAAAGAGTGTTTACGGACACACCGTGATGCCATGCTGTTGTGCCGTTTGAATTCTGCTCCAGCTTTTCGTAATCTTTCTAATTTCTTTTCCTCTTGGTATCTTTAATTCCCGCCTCTGCATCCCTCTCATTTACTGTTTGCAACCTGCTGTCTTCCCATAATCATATAACCAGGTTTGGTCAACTTGTCCATCTAGTAAAAGCAAAGAGGTACTGACAATGGATCTGAGGTCCCCTCCAATAAATAAAATGAATCTTCTAACACCCATTTTAGACTATGCAGAAAAATATCTTTTCCTTCTTCTTTTCCTTCCTCCCTGTTGCCCTGCTGTGCTCTAGTTGCCAACAGCACTGAATAGGTCAGATCAAACATCAGATCCACGGGTGGTGCTGGTTTGTCCAGGCGGTTCTGTGTCCTGGCTCTCAAATGGCATTGAGAAAGCTGTAAGTGCAGGGAAAGGAGCAGCAGCCTTGAGATGCTTTTGAGCTCTGGCCCTGTTGCCCAGCCTCTGGCAAGTCACTCTACCTGTATGGGTCTAAGTGAAAGAGTTGGCCTAGAATCTCCAGGTCCCTTTCCAGCTTTAACATCCTGTGACTGCTGAGGGAACTTATTAATCTTAGGTGAACAGTGTGATCAGATGGGCTCCAGAGCATCTAATCTCAGTTAAGCTGCCTTCAGACTGAGTGACCTTGGGAAAGTCACTCTAAAAATACACGTGAGTACGTGTAGGCACTTATGTAATAAAGGAGGCATTGCAAATTGAGAGGGGGGCGAGTGGATGGGATGTGGCCAGTATCAGGAAAACTGCATCACTGTATGAGGGAAAATGAAACTGGATTTCCAGAAAGGTTACTAGGTAAATTAAATTCCTAAAGGAGAAAGACTAACTTATAAACTTATAGCAGAAAATTTAGGAGAATATCTCTGCGATTAGGTGTGGGAAAGGTCTTAAACAAACGTTAGAACACAAACCTTAAGACCAGCAAACGGATGAAATAGATTCCATTATAGTCAGATGTGTGCCAGGAACATGGATGGATCTGGGAAGTGGGGAAAGCATAATATGATATGTACGGATGTCATTTGCAAAATTAAAAACGTATTCACACAAACCAGCAATGTATATTTTGCAAGAACAAATTCAAATGAGAGGATAGACTTTAAGAAAGTTGTTTGTGGAGAGAAGGGAACGAAAGTGGGCATAAGAATAAAAGGGATGGGGGGACTGGCTGGCTCAGCAGGTAGCATGCGACTCTTGCTCTTGGGGTTGTGAGTTCAAACCCCTCGCTGCATGTAGACTTTACTTAAAAAATTAAAATCTTAAAAAAAAAAAGAATAAAAGGGACACACACCTCAATAAAAAAAAATGCAAAGAGAGAAGGCCTCGTAGGGCTCTCTGATGATCATGTGTCATATCCATACATGTATGTATATATTTGAACATACATGTATTTTTAATGTATGTTTGCATAGACATCATGTTCCCTGGACCTTCGACCATAAACCCCCTGGAGGTAGGAATTAGCCCTTAGCACACAGTAGGCGTTTATATTGGTGTGACAGATGAATGGATGTACATGGACCAAGTCTGCACTAGCTCCTTCACTGAGATTTTGTAGAAACAACACGAGGGAACAGGCATAAATACTCAGACTTCAAAAGCTGTTGGCCTGGAACAATCCTTAGAATTTACCTGGCCTAACGGTTACCACACCTCTGGATTTCATAGATGGGTTTAGGAACAGGTGGGTGGGCTAAAAGAAGTCACATACGCTGCATCAGCCAACTCACCTTTTCCTAAACCCGTGTATGGGTTCAAAGCTCTGTCGTTACTATTTTACAAAAGAAAGGACTTTTTTTTTTTAAGATTTTTTTATCTTTTTATTTATTTGACAGAGATAGAGACAGCCAGTGAGAGAGGGAACACAAGCAGGGGGAGTGGGAGAGGAAGAAGCAGGCTCATAGCGGAGGAGCCTGATGTGGGGCTCGATCCCATAACGCCGGGATCACACCCTGAGCCGAAGGCAGACACTTAACCGCTGTGCCACCCAGGCGCCCCAAAAGAAAGGACTTTTTAAAAACATCATTGGGTTAGGTAAATATCCAATACTGCAGGAAAGAGCCATCAAGATACATTTAGAGTATCAGAACAAGCTTCTGAGTGGAGCTGATCGCTGAACGAGGCCTTGAATGATGACAACACTTCTGATGAAGTAATTCTGCTTAATGAAAACTTGACTACATCCTTCCCATTTTTCTCACTTCTTTGTGGCAACTGTGCCGTGACCTGGACTGGGATCACGAACCGCTGAGTCGGTCTGACTTCAGAGAGTGTTTTCGCTCGTTCTGGGGGATCTGAGCTATGATCCAAGCTTCTGACTCACAAGAAAGCTTTCCCACCTGAACACACTAAGTTCCGAAAGAAGCTCCCAAGATCCAGTATGTCCTGGTGGAAAATTCCTCCTTGTTTTGCCCAGCCCTGGGTCAGCTGGCAGATATTTAAAAAGAAAATTTCTTCTGATCCATTGAAGGGCAAGAGGTGCTTTGAACTCAGTCTGGAGAGGAACTTCATAATGTGCACATCCCAGACCTGTTGCTATAGTGTCTGACATAAATGAGTCACAGGGGAAACACAGTGGGGACTGGTGACAGCTCTATGTGCAAGCCAGCGGTCGGTCACCCAGCCAGCCAACAACGATAAGCTTCCCTTCGGCCATAAACCTGACCCAGCTGTGGGGCGTGCGCAAACCCGTGTCAAGGGAGAGAGAAGGCTTATTTCCTATTGGCACGGAGTCCTTTTGAACCTTGACCTTCCTCAAACTGTCCTTATTTGATAAATGCAGGGTACCAGAAACTGAAGAGAATGAGCACTAGAACGCAGTACGTCAAACTTCGACAACGACAGACCTCGGCGTGGGGTGGGGAGCCGCTCTCCCCCTGCCGGTAAAGCAAGACAGACAGATGTGCAGTTCAGAAAACGCACCAGGGCTGGGCCCTCGGAAAGCATTTGCTGTGGGAAGAAGAATAGTGGAGGTGATTCTTTCGTCTCCCGTGACTCACTTTCGAATGTGCCAGTCCATCCACAATGAGCAAGAGTAAACACACCGGATAGACCTTTAAGTATTGTTCCTGTTTCTGACACATCCTGATGGGGCCTAAGGAAGAGGAAACTCTGGCAGACGAGTGGGGGGCATGACAGCTGTTTCTTACCATGTTCACAGCTGCCCAAGTGACGGCTGTGAAAAGGAAGGAGGCCAACGGTTTTGAACTACTGGAAACTCTTGTAGGGTCAAGCCAGACTTTGAGAAAGCAGCACCAAAAATTCAGAAAGAGACACAGGTGGCACTTGGGTGCGCGTGCCCACAGTCCAACGCACACGGGAGCAACCTCGCATCCACAGAAACCGTGTGGACAGAGGGAAAGGGATGGGGAAAATACAACTCAGAGCAGAAAGAAAAAAAGTAAGATTTGGGTATTGCATTATTCAAATTGGCTGATTATATGTGTAACTTCCCTCTATCAATTATATATATATATACATATATATATATACATATATATATACACACATATATATATATACACACATATTTTTTTTTTTGAGGGGAGAATACTTGTGTTCCACATTAAAGGCTTTTATAGGGCTCAAAGAATAAATATAGGCAAGCTACACCAGTGGAGATAAATGACAGCATCAATGAGGAATTGATTTCAAGAGAGGCCAGGGGATACTATGGAAGGAAGGGACCCAGGCTGGTCTGGACATTGAGCCTTCCGAGGGCCATTGCTGCCTCCCCACACCTTGGTATTCTGAAGGTCAAGGATAATCTACATAACTCAATGGCCTTCATGCCTCGTGTTCTCGTCCCTTCCATTCACCCAGTAGCTTACTGCCAATTTAATTCTTCTAAGTACAGTTCAAAGATATAATTTTCTTTCTCACATTTCTTCTATGGTTTTCCCTTATCCACTGAATAAAATACTTTTCTAGCTCTATACATTGTTTTCCATACCTTAGTTAAACTATCTGCTTTCCATTGACTAAAGCAGTTCTTCCTGGACTTTCTTTGCTTCTGACCTTCCTTCCTGATCAATGTCCACCTCCTATGAGCTCCAGCTCTGCTGTCGAATTGTGGCCCATCTTTCAAAGCTGATTTCAACTCCTGCCTTCTCTTGATGCCTCATCTGATAACCTTGATCTCTCCTGATGGACACTTTAATTCCTATAGGAACTTATATTTACCTGAAATTATTTATGCAGATATTTAATTGTATCTATACAATTATATAATATGGGTAAACGATTGTATTTATGATCATGCATCTATATTTATCTATAATTATTATCTCTGTATAAGTTGTGGCATTGAACATACCTCCCTGTGCATTTTAAGCAAGGTAACTTCATATAGTCTCTTTTCTACTCGATTGAAAACTCCCTGTCTGGGTCTTTCCTATCTATCTCTCTCTTTTTCTTTCTTTCACTTTTTTTATTGTAAAAAGTAGCAGATGATCATGAAAGTACAGATGACCTAACTATACTGCTTAATACTTTATTAAAAGAAAACACCAAGTCATCAGCACCCAGGTCAAGAAATAAAACATCGCCTCAGAAGCCCCCCCCCCCCCATTTGCCCTCTTAGGCCCCTTCCCTCCGCGCTTCACCCTGTTCACTTTCTTCTCCTCTTTAGCACCTGCCCTAGAAGCTTGGGCTTAGCAAGGGGTCAGGCAATGCTTGAAGGATAAAGGAATTGACGATGAGGTGGGAACCGCCTAGGGAACCATCAGCTGGAGTGATTCTCATCGCTGGAAAAAAGGGCCCAAACTTCATTCCCCTACTCAATGGTGGGTCGAATACCCTTCACACATGGAAGATGACTATTCTGCAATGCTAGTTGTTTCTAAAGCACCTACCTTCTCAGCCCTGTGGGATAAGCGTCCCGAGCAGGGAAAGGCACTGCTTTTTCGGTCGTATTTTGAGCTGTGAGGACGTTAGAAATAGTGGCTCCCCTGGGGATTCTAACCGGGGCCTCACGAGAGCTACACAGGCGCCTGGCTCTCAGGAACAGCGGCAGGGAAGGAAGGGACTTGTGCCCCCGACAAAGTCGGAATGCTGAGGTTGAATACGATTTTCGGGATTTCTCCGAAGCCCCACGCGGGAGGGAGTATCTGACAGTGATTCCAAGGGTAATCGAACCAGGCACGACGGCAGTGTCTCGTGTCATCTCGTTGCTGCAACCAGTAACCTTTTCAATATTTCTGTTTTATTTTTATCTCTGCATTAGAGAGGCAGTATTGTGCCCAGCCTGTTACAAACAGTTCTGAGGGAAACACACTTCCAGCTGCTTCCTCCTGTTCTCCATCTGCTGCATTTACGCGTCTTTGTATGCATTTAACTGTTGCTTGTGGGTGTAATTGGGGTTTTACGGAGGACAGGGAAAAAAAATTCCCTGGAGGGGGGGTTGTCGGTCCAATTGATCTGAAAAAGATGATCTTACTTAGTCACTAATAAACCTGCAACTTCCAAGTGGAGCCATAAAATAAACACCAAGTAACTCTAAGTTTTAAGAGTTAACTCCCTCCGGTAATATTTTGTGTTCCTCTATTTAGGCATCGGCTACTGTTTCCCCCATTTAATCTTAAATATGTAAATCCTCAATTTATCTGGAATTACTGAGTGAAAGGCTGATGTGGGAGTGAGGCAGATTATAATATTCCATCGCCACTCCGATCCTCTTTACCTCTTATTCTTTTCATAGCAGATCAAAAAAGCTGCGTGCGTGCCGCAAGAATATATTATTTTAAGAGACTTGGACTTAGAAATTGATTTCCTTGATGAGAAAAAGAAAAGGCTCCTTCTGACCCAGAGGGTCACTTCATAATCCTGTCACTCTACATCAAAAAAGCCTTTCCCCCCCCTTTTAGGAGAAGATGAGAGTATTTCTGAAAAGGAATTAATTTTTCAGCGGTAGTAAAAACAGTGACTTGCAGACTTAGCCATCCCAGAAGAGGGGCCCTTTTCAGAATACATCTCCTGTGATCAGAACAAGCTCTTGATATATTATAGGGTCGGGCAGTCTTCATGGAAATTGGGATTTGTGCCACAGAATGAAATTGATATTACATTGTATTGATGATTTTAAGGCTTAGGTTAGTTTTAAGGCTTTTTTTTTTTTTTGTAAAGAGATTTCAGTGCTTTCAAATACATAATCGCAGTGCTTGAAGTGAGCACCTCTCCTCCTTGCCTGTGGATTTAAATTCATAGGCTATTAAACAGCACGTGATTTCATCGCCTTTTGATTGAGGCTCAACCTCCGACACTAATTTGCATTCCAGGAATGCGTGTACCTGTTCTGGAACCCGTCCAGCCAGGGCTGTGGCTCTTGAGGCTGCTGCCCATTTGAACCCCCTGGCGAGCTTGACAAATTCCTGGCGCCCCGGGCCCACTTCTCGCGATTTTGATTTAGTCGATCCGGAGCCCACGCCTCACAGTGCTCTAGAAGGTTCCCAAAGCGATTCTAATAAGCAGACAGGGTTGAGAACCACTGAGACATAGTATATTCTGAAACCACGTGGCGTTCTACTGTTATGAATGGAATATGACAACAGTCTAACAGTCGCAGGTTAGAGTCCATTGTCTCACTTGTTGACGTATAATTGTTCCGATGGAAGCTCTCTAATCTCTTCACTAACATGAAGCCTCAGAACATCTCTTGGAATCCCCCAAGTTACTATTTCAGTGTTCATCTTACTGATGGATATAAGGTGAGAAAAAATTCTCCATTCAGGAAGCGTGTGTGTACTGTATATGCACACAAAAAAACTCAAATAAAAGACTAAGGTGTGATGAAGTCCTAGCGAAATAATGGAATGTAACGTTCTTGCCTGCCCCTCTAAGCCCCACACAGAATCATCTCTGCCACAGGGGCCAGAAATTCCAGTACTAATTCATTTCTTAGCTTTAAGCTTGTTACCCCAGCTGCTAATCTTTAAAGGTCATTTGATTCCTGAGGAGATAGCATTAGATAGCACTAGTTCCTAGTGCCCCAGTGGGAAAGAACATGTCAGATCCTTCGGGACACAGAGTCATGGAGAAAGGTGTGGCCAGGCAGTGTGACCTCATGGGCGCATGACCCGTGCAGTAGCCGGGCACGCCGCGTGGAGGAGGGCCCCACGTTTAATGCTCTATTGCCGCCATCTTGAAATTCTTTATAATAATTTTTTAACAAGGGTCCTGTTGGTCTTGGGTATGGCCTCCAAAGATGACCTGTCTTTATTGCTCTGTCAGGGACTGCGAGGACTCAGAGAGAGGGGTTAAAGAGTTGTGGACCCAGAGAAGGACTAGAGTCCTTGGGGCCATAAGTCACCGGGGTGAGGGACTGAGGCAAACACCCACTATGGCCACGCTCTTAGGAGGGTATATTTGAGACCATCTCTAGTCCATAATGACACTATAGACAATTGTTCATTTATAAATATTTACCAAGGGCCAACTATAAATATATATATGTATACACATTTACATATATATATATGGCATGCATACATATGCACGCCAGGCACCAGGCTAACTGCAGGGGATAGCATATGGAGCCTGCATGGATCCATACTGGAGCAGAGAAATAGTCACAGTCACGTGTGCCAAGCGCTGTGGCATGGGATATGTGAGGTGCCATGGGAACACCATACAAGAGCACCCAACTCAACTTGCTGGGGTCAGGGGAGGCAGGATGTCCCTGCTAAGATATAAAGATAACTAGTGATCAGTCATGTGAAGAGGAGGAACTATCCTAGACAGAAGGAACAGCATCTGCAAAGGCCCAGTGTAAAAGAGAAAATTGTCTCAGAAGAAATGAAGTTCAGTGTGGATGGCAATGCCAGGGAGAGGGGAAGTGTTAAGAGATTACTTGGGAGAGGTAGATAGGAGTAAGAGGAACAATGGTCATAAAAGATGGACATATTGACTGTTCCACCTGACCACGGAACTAGGTAATGGCTTGCAGGCAGCGTATCACCTCATCTTCACAAGGACCTTATAATTAGGTTTAGTTGCTAACCCATTTTACAGAGGAGGAAACGGAGACAGATTAAGTAACTTGCCCCAAGTAATTTAGCTAGTAAGTTGTAGAATTAGGATTCAGATACAGTTGTGTCTATTCACCAAGCCGGAGTCCCAAATCACTGTATCATGTAGTTAAGAAATTTGGACTTTCAACCTTAAAGAAAAGGGAAACTATGAAAGGAATTTAAGCAGGCAGATAATACGAAGAACCTTGCATTTTAGGAAGGCGATTTTGGCTATAGCACTCTGAGTTTCGTTCAGTGATTCTGGGGTTCATTTTGTGAATTAATAAACTATTTCTTCACCCTCCTTTGCTTCTCTGGCTTAACTTTTGGACAAAGAAGCCCAAACTGAACACCTTAATTTCTAATGCAAAACTTTGGATAGAATTAGGTGGGCGGGGTGCCTGGATGGCTCAGTGGGTTAAGCCTCTGACTCTTGATTTTGGCTCAGGTCATGATCTCAGGGTCATGAGATCCAGCCCTGTGTTGGGCTCCATCTGGGCATACAGCCTGCTTAAGAGTCTCTCTCTCTCTCTCTAAAATAAAATAAAATAAAAAATAAAAAATAAAAAAAATTAGGTGGGGCAGACCATGTAACTCAGGGCTGGAAATGAAGGTCTCGGTTTGTCTGTGATAGTTTGTTCTCATTATGGAGAATTGTTTGTATATTCTGAGCCCATACACATAAGACAAGAAATGAAAGGATTCCAGATGGTATTTGTTACTGTGTAATTTTTAAAAATTAAGTCCTTATAGAGCCTCACAAGATGCAGTAAAAATTAGCACATAACCAGAAATAAAACAAAAACCAACTAAAAAAACTAAGATCTTGCCCCTCGTTGCCTTCTTTTTCTTACAAAGGGTGTTTTCTACTTGGCACTGTCCTCTCTGAGAGACTCTCCATCTACCATGCCCGAGCTCCTCCCTCCTCTATTGCTTTTCCCCTGAGGCCTTCTTTTCATCTCTGAGACCTTGTATTTCTGATGCTCTCAACTTTTGTGCTTCCAGAGAAAGAGCATGAGCAAGCGGGAAGTGCTTTGGGGTCTGCCATAACTAGATTCGAGGAGTTTTTCACCTCCAGGCTCTTATTGTCCATTTCCTCATTATAAAAATGGTAAGTTAGTATCAACCCAGAACATTGGCTGGGGACGAAATGAGACCAAGTATTTGAGAGGACTCTGTCTCTTGTAGGTTACCTGTTGGTTTCTTTTCCTTCCTTTTCACCTAGAGGTCAGTTCAAGTGACTTGCCTATCTGACCTTTCTCTCATGCCTGTGCTTTCGAAATTCCCTGTCCCCCACCCCCCAGACCCCTCTTCACTCTCTGCCCCTTCAGTAATCAGAAGCCCCTATGGTAACACTTCGGCTTTGCAAATGGTTTACTCCTTTTCATGGATGTACTAGGAGCTTCCCTAGCAGGCTCCTTGGGGGCAGAAGCCAAGTCTGATACATTTTTTGAACATTCCTGCAGTGTCCCCTCCAGAGCTCTACACATGGAAGGAAGTCCCAAATGTAGCATAACTTGGCCATCAGCTGGAAAGGGCACACACAGCGTGGAGGGGACAGGATAATTCCCCCCGTTAATGTTAGTGAAATAATATTTTTTCAGAATTCTTTAAGCTTTTAATTTTATGCTTATTCAGGGACAGTGCCTGTGCCTGTGGATTCTTATTTATTAGTTAATGTATCACCACTATCAAGTTCCTCGAAAGCTTGTTGAAATACAAGCTTACTGTTCTTCGTTCGAGAAGAGGCAGATGTGGTTACAGTCAGTATTTATAGAAGAGCCCTCAGTGAATCTCTCAGATTGTGGGACTCTCTTTAACTCCAAAGAGAGAAATGCATTTTTTTTTTTTGGTTTCCTTTCTTTTTCTTTCTACTTGCACATAATTCTATTAGAGAGGAAAATCCAATAGAGGGAGGGAAGGGGGAGAGTGTAACTGTGGAGCTAAGGAGTCTGACCAGGTGGGGTCCTCAACAGCACCTATGATCACACACGGGGTCCTTAACTAGGAGCCAGGCGCCGTGGGAATCCTTTCACTAGTCCTAACAATCTGAGAAGTAGGTCCTCTCGCTCCACCTCACAGTTGAGAAACTGTGGCACAGAGAGGTTAGGTAATTCACCGAATGCTGCTCAGCTACAAATGGCAGAGCCCGCGTGTAACCCCGACAGTCGGTTCCAGGACCCGAGTCGGTCATCTCTGCGCTGGGCTGCCCGTATAGCACAATAACTTAGGACAAGAAAGACTTTTTCATTCCAGGTGTCCCCAGGTAAACATGCGAACGAAGCCTGGCCCCTTGTGCCACTTGAATACAGATAAGAAGGCGAGGCCAGGGCTCGGAAAGCCGGGGGCTGTCCCGGGGCTTCAGCAACCACATCTAACCACGCTCACTTCGTGTCTGTGTGCTGTGGGAGGGTCACAGGAGCGCGTTTAAAAGCCCTTTGTGCCGGGCTCATACTCCCTGGGTCTACCACAAATAACCCGGGAAGGGGTGGGGCTCCCTCTCTTGAATGTGCCCCACCTTCCTGCCCTCTTGAGGGAGGCCAATTATCCAGTAAAGCTCTCTCCTTTCTCTGGTACAAGGAAATGGTCTCCGAATGCTCTAGAAAACCTTCTCCGATGGATTACAGCTGGCATGGAGGATGAGACCTGTGTCTTACGCTTGCCCTAGCCCGCAGGGGTAGAGATCATGTCACATTTGTATTTAGTGCTTGGCATAGAGGCAGCCTTCGGTGAATGAATGACTGAACACTTAACGGAACCCAAGCATATTTGCATCTTACCATTCTGCTGTGACTCCGACTAAAACCAATGGTTTTAATCAAGGCAGAATATCTTCTTTAAACACAACGATTAGCCTCTATGCAAAGAGAAATGTAAACAGGACTCTAATTAGAGAATTTACTAATTATTCTTCCCTGCTGAGGACATTAGCTAGGGTTTAGTCTTGAGCTGTGACAGCCATACGACTTTCTCTTTATCTCCAGAAAGGGAAAAATTGACTGGAAAGATTCATTTCAATACCCTGATTCCTTTCCTGCTCTCTTTCACCCTCAAAAAAAAAAAGATATTCCAGCATGAAAGATCACAGACTCAGCCCAAAACAGTGGACCCAGGTTGACGGCATTCAGGAAACTGCACGCTCCTGGAGCCCCGACAGCCGAGGCAAAGATAAATCGGCAGGAAGATTTCTTTGGAATGATGTGAATTTAATGAATCATGAAAAATATCCCCAGCTGTTCTTAAATTTAAGGGAGATTGAGTGATAACAAAAGATAGTTTCCCTCCCTCTTAGATGTAGGTTGGAGCGGAAAGAGCGGCGGTTAAAAAAAAAACCCCGAGGCCAAAAGCTTGCCTTTTCTTTCCCATCTCTTCTATTGTTGAAGGGGAAAAAAGCTGTCTGCAGTCAGCAGCCACTGAAGGGCACGATGAAGAGTGTTTGCTATTAGCAGACTTGAAGAATTCTCCACTCTGATTTCAAAGATCAGGCCGCCCTTGCAGGCAAACATTTAGAAAGTGATGGGCTTTGCTCTCACCCCCCTCCCAACCCCCAACCACCACCATCCTCACATCTACCCCAACCTCTTTATTAGCACATTGACTTGCTGAAATTAAAAATAATGATTCTCCCTTTCCTCATTCCAGCTGCTGCAACCCTCACTACCCCGGCCCTGGAAATCCTTATTAACCCATTGGGTGGTGTGGTCTCCCAGGCCTGTCCTCAGCTGGGAGATCTAAGCCAGGCCTCGGTGGGTTTGGCTAAGTTTCAGGGATTCCTAGTTTAGGTCCCTGAGATCCGCCCTGGAGGGCTGAGAGGGCTCTGAGCAGGGCTTGACATCCATGAGTGACTTCCCTTCTGTTCCCCTTTCTTTCCCTGCGGTGCTCAGCCTTGGCGGCCGTGGGTCCCCTTGAACAAGCCACGCACCGGCCCAGGAGGCCAGGCCCCAGGCACAGAGACCAGGTGCACAGGCTTGCTTCGCTTACCTGAAAAAGCACAAGGCAGGTGGGTAGTCGTGAGCGTCAGTGGGGAACGCCTGCTCACCTCTGGCATCTTGGGGTCTATGACCTGTCTAGATAAATTTCCCTTTTCTTCAAGTTGGGTGAGGAAAGCTAATAGATGTTAAGCAAGGTTTGTTTTGTTTTGTTTTGAATCCTGAAGGCAATTTTTAACTTCTACGTATAGGTGGGAGATGTGTTTGAGAAGCAGAAGGGCTAACCTCTCTGCGTAACCACTAGAAGGAGTTCAGAGAAAAGCGTGGATGATGAAGGTGATGATAATGTTGAACATTAATGACAAACAGTAAAATTGAGGACTTAAACAACATACTAGATACAGTATCAAATGCTTCTCATACATGATACATTAAATACACGACACACACAGCCAACCCTCCAAGCAGTAAATATTGTAATTGCGTATCAAACAAACTGGACTTGGCAAGATTTTAACAGGAAGAAAATTTAGGTTTTGCACCTCTCTCTCCAAACCCTGTTGGATCACTTTCCTTCCTCCTGAATGAGAAATTAGGCAGATTCATGGCCTGGGATAGTCATTTTTACATTTTGAAAAAACATATCAGTCAAGACTGTGCAATACTGGCAGGAGGATAGGCACCTAGATCAACGGAATAGTCAGGTCAGAAACAGCCCCACGCAAGCACAACCAATAGACTCTTGACAAGGGCGCAAAAACAATTTACTGGAAGGAGACCATGTTCAACACATGGTGGCCATCCACAGGCAAAACATGAACTGACCTAGACTTCACACCTTCTATAAGAATGATCACACAATGCATCAAATACTTCAATGTAACGTGTAAAATCATACAACTTTTAGAAGAAAACATAGAAGGAAATCTTTGAGACCTAGAGCATGGGAAAGCGTTTTTAGACATGACATCAAAGTATGATCTATAAAAGAAAAAAGTTGATAAATCAGAGGAAAGACAAACTATATGGGAGAAAATATTTGCAAACCACATATCTGAAAATGGACTCGTATTTAGAATATGTAAAGAACCTTCAAAACTCAACAATTTAAAAAAAGCCGGCAATTGTTCAATTATAAAATGGACAAACTGCAAGAAGGAATATTGTACCAAAGAAGATACACGAAGACAAACGAGACGGGGAAACGATATTCACCATCTCCAGCCATCAGGGAAGTGAAAACTAAGATCATAATGAGATCTCATGACACACTTACTGGAACAACTAAGATGAAAAACAGCGAGGCCAAAAAATGCGGACAAGGATGTGGGGAATCTGTCTCTCTCATAAATGGTGGGAATTTAAAATGTTACAGCCATTTAGAAGATAGTTTGGCAGTTTCTTTAAAAAAAAATAAACAAGAACAAGAACAGCAAACAAACAAAAAAGTGGACATAGCTGACTGCAGCAATCACACTCCTGGGCATTTATCCCGGAAAAATAAAGCATGCCCGGTAGAACCTGGGTGTGATTCTGCCCGGCGGCTCTCGTTACTTAGCTAGCTTTGTTCCAACAGTGGTAGTGACCGAGATGTCTTGCAACAAGTGAGTGGTTAAGCAAGACGTGGTACGTCCACACCATGAAATGCTACTCTACAAGAAAAAGGAATGGACTTTAGATGCACTTAACGTGGAAGGATCTCAAGGGCATTATGCTGATTTTTAAAAAGCTCATCTCAATAGGTCGTAGGATGTATGATTCTATTTTTATAACGGTCTCAGCATGACACAGTTACAGAAATGGAGAACCAGTTAGTGGTCATCAGGGGTTAGGGATGTTGGGGGAGAGTGGTGCTGAGGGAGGTGGCAGGACTACAAAGGGGTAGCCCCAGGGAACTCTTCCTGGTCATGGAGTGGTTCTGTATCTTGATTTTCCTGATAGCTGGCATTAATATGAATTTGCATGTGTGATAGGACCATACAGAACTATCCAAACACAGTGCACCAATGTCAATGTCCTGAGTTCGAGGTTATTACTATAGTTATGTAAGATGTAACCATTGGGGGAAACCTGGTGAAGACAACCTGACTTCTCTGTATTTTTTTTTTTTTTTAAGATTTTGTTTATTTATCTGACAGGGAGAGAGAGTACAAGCAGGGAGAGGGGCACGCAGAGGGAGAGGGAGAAGTGGAGGCTGGATCCCAGGACCCTGAGATCGTGACCTGATCTGAAGGCAGACGCTTAACCGACTGAGCCACCCAGGTGCCCCCTTTCCATACTGTCTTTAAAACTTCTTGTGATTCTATCATTATTACAAAAATTTAAAATATAAAATAAAATGATGCACCTGACAGTATCAAGCATTATTTTCCAGCAGAGTATGAAATCTTTACTACCTCCTCTTATTTAAACCTCTCCCCTCACTAGCACTGCCAGATCAGGCCTGCTCCAGGCATTATTAGCGCAGGCTAAGCCGTGCTGTAGTAATTAAAGAAAACAAATCAGAAGTCCCTGAAATTTTGGTACTTGAGCATAATAAGACGTTGACACCTATGTCCACGATGCGTAGGGCAGTTCACTTCTGAGCAGTGACTCAGAGACCCAGGCTCCATCCATCCTGTGGCTCTGCCGTCTTCAACCTGTGTTTTCGATGACCGCCCTGGGAGGAGAAGGAAAATAGTGGGCGATCTTGTGGGGGACTTGATGGTGAGGCCTGGAAGCGTTCTCTGTCATTCTCACCTAGATTCCATTGCCCAGAAGGTAGGCATTGGAAGCCAGCTTAACCTTCAGTGCTGTTGGGAAATACGGTCTTGCTGCATGCCCAGGAAGAGCACTCATGGTTGGAGGGAGGATCTTGCAGTGCGGTGGGTGGTGGGTGACGAGATTCTGTGTTCTCTGCAGAGGGAAGGGTGACATGATAGTTTCTTTTTTTCTTTTTTGTTCTCCCCAGGGAGGTAAGGAATGAGAAGAAGAAAAGGATAAAGCCTTCTACTGGTGGTGTGTCTGGGGTTGGCTCCATGCATGGCCCACACGCTTACTCTCTTTCTCCTTGGGCATCTCAGTGGGGGGTCTGGAGACCCTGCTCCCCTCAGCATGGGCACAGTGAGTCCACTTTACACTGACACTTACTCATCTTCTGCATCGAAAGGCACATCCAAGCTTCTTTCCATTGGAGCCACTCTACCCTGCTATTCAGAATGGGCACGGTGACACAGTGAGTCCTCCTGGGCAGGTTCCTTTGAGGTGACTCAAGACTGATCCTGGAAAAACCAGCATCCTGGCTCCACTGAAAGCCCGAGGCTCACACTGATCCCTCCATGGCCAAGAGAGAAGTTTTTGCCAAGAGAGAAAGCTTTAACCGGACTCTTACCTTAGGTTTTTTCTGGCAAGAGTGAGACAACACAGGCCATTTGCTCCCCCAAACTCGAATACTTTGCTCTTCACTAGTGCCCACAGGGTCTCCTTACTTGGCTTGAGGAGGGAACCCCCTTTCCCTGTCTGTGTGGGTGAGCAGGAAGGGAAGACAGTCCATCCTCTCTGGTTTCATTCAAATCAATTTCCTGGTCTCAGGTTACATAGAGGCAAGAGGGGGGTGCCACACTGCAGGGCTCCTACCCTCCATTAGCAACTCCCGCATGGGTGGTTGGACTCCCCTCTCTAGAAGATATTGCTGCTTAACACCTATTGTCTTCAGCTCTGGAGTCTCTGGCAAAATGCCCAGTGAACTGGGAAAGATGCACTTCACACTGTGTTAAATAGCATTATTCCCATTTTATAGTTGTAGATCTTCAGGTTCAAAATGGTTAAGGAATTTGTGCAAAGCCCCACAGCTCTACGGTAGATCGCAAGAGCTGTGGACTTGGTGGGTGAGATACCGGAGATGGGGTGAAGAAAAAGAATGTAATTAGATCTAATTTTGGTAAGTCACTGTGTTCATTGAGAGTAGAGGAGAATCGCTTCAATATGTTTAGTTGGGGACCAGAAAGTCAAGAAGAAGGAAGTTCTCTTTGTAATTCTTTAACTGAGTCTTTTTTTCTGAGTCTTCTCCCCTCTCATCCAATCTCTCTGACTTCCGACTTCCGGTGCTTCTTCCTACCACGGGCCCAGAAAAGCCCCTACCTCCTGAGCAAAGGCTAGTCCCACGACAACCACTTAATGCCCTTGGAGTATTCCTCATAGAGTGGGATGACAAAATTATAATTTTAGCAGCTCTGACTAGAGGGCTTTGTAGGGAAGGAAATTTGCTCAGGAAAACAGTTTGAAAACTTGAAGGTATGGGTTAGAAAGTGTCTGCAAAACAAAAGAAAATTGTCGAGCTGTCATGTATGAGAAATGGAACAGGAATTTGCGGGGAGGGAAGAGCAGAGATGAGGGAAGGGAGGGAGGGAAGAAAGAAGGTGAGCGGGGCAGCAAGGTGGGAACCTGGACCTGCAAAGCGGAACCCTGGTGAGGGACTTTAAGGACAAGAATGTCCAGCAGCCATTTTGTATTACTTGAGGTGAAAGCCACCCATCTCCCAACCTTCCGTAAGGCTCCAGGACATCCCTGCCTTATGTGCATGCTGAGGGGGAAAGGAGAGATTAAGGACAGACCAGGCTTTCTAAGTCCAACTCGGTTAGGAGTACAGAGAGAAGCTGGTGACAAGAGGAGAGGGAGGCCATGAGCCTAGAGAACACAAGCTTGGAGGCCAAAGTGGCCACAAGAAGGATGCCCCCAGGAATGTGTGACAGTCTTGAAGGAGCACACTCGACTTCCTGTGGGACATGGCTGAGTCAGCTTGAGCTAATTTAACCCAAACCCCATGTGACAGGGCGACTGCAGCTGACATCTGGGTTGCACTCAAATAATCAAAAATTCTCCTAAGAATGTGCTTCGTAACTCCTTCCTTACTGAACTTTTTACCCAGCTTACTAAAAAGAATAGTTTTGAAACCACTCCCATTTGATTTGCCATTTCAAGCCTTTCAGAGGAGGTGCTGGAGAGGAACGGAAGAAACAAACACCAGAAAGCGATTCAGGACGAGAGAAGCAGAAGGTGCAGTAGGGTCGACTGAAGATCCTCAGTGACTGTTTGACAGTGAGTTGGGGCAAAGCTCGTTCTGTGTGTATGCGTGCTCATGCCTGTGTTCTCAAGCAGGCTTCCCAGATTTTAATGTGCACGTGGACCACGGAGGATCGAGGGGGGATGGACAGTGGTTAATGAGATTCTTTCTACCCAGAAGTCCATTAGTGGGGCCAAAAGAAAAAGGGGGATATGGAGAAGATAAGAGTGTAGATGAGAGGAGAAGAGCGAAGGGAAAATAGAGAGAGAGAAGATTAAAAAAACCAACCACCATGACCTAGAACCAGGGATCTCCAGTATGGGAAATGGGAAGTCACCAATAACTGTTCTGGAACTCCTTGATGTTTTGTTTCAATAGGTTGCTTTGCCCTCTATTAAATAGCATACATTCTTTGTGCCCTAACAGTCCTTACGTTTCTAGGGTGAAAAAGTAGAGACACGATTCTCCAGTCATTCACTAATATTTGTTCATTTGTACGGGTAACACCAGTGCTGTGATACAGCTGTTTCCTGTATGAATGGAATTTACAATCTGGTGGAGACTATCACACACAACACACATGGAAAAGCAAATTACAAGTCAAGTAAATGATGCATGGAGCCTAATACTATATATATATTTAAAAAGAAACTTTCTCTTCTGTTTTACCATTTTTCTACCACTTGTTGATGTGGGGGAGGCAGACTTATTATCACGATTTTATGAAGGAGAGGGGAGCTCAGAGAGGTAAGGTGACTTGTCCAAGGTCATGCTGCTAGCCAGGAGCAGAGCCTGCATGTGGCGTCTTCTGGTTTTGTTCTGGTGCTCTTTCCATCAGCCCCTCCCATTGAAGGCAGTAAAGTTTATTGTGTTCCACTTCACCCACTTTTCTGACTTTCCTTAGCTTAGCAAGCTGGGCTTCTCAACAGCTCAGCACTTCACTGGTTTACAGTTTCCTCCCTCATTTAAAATCTAAACTAGTTAAACAAATTTCCTGGAAAACCAAAGTAATCTTTAAGCAAAGTCCACCGCTGGAACACAGTTGACTAAATAGGAGGTATTTTCAGAATACAAGTCATTGAAAACAGCGGGGGAAAATGAAAACCTCTTTGCAATCTTAATTTCTCTATTGCCTGTTGCTTGGTTCCCAAACTCATGCATACAACCCAGCCTCTCTTACAGATATGTAGGCCCAGGGGACCTGTGTATTTATACACATGCAGACATACAGGGGACATGATTTTGCTAACTGAAAACAAGTTCTCCCATTAAATGCCAGCACACGAGTTTGACCCTACTATTATGGTAACTTAATCATGTAGTTTAACCCTAAATAGGTCTGTAGTCTGACAGGTGATTTAATAAGTGTAAATGCAGCTGAATTTCCACCTAAATTGCTCATGCTTGTAATGCACATACTCATGGATGCCTGCTTCCAGAAACTTATTACACATATACGAGTTAACTAGTTAAGTGGAATTTGCTTTGGAAGGAGGAGTCGAATGGCGATGGGGTCCGGGCGGAAAAGATGACTGTGAGCTGAGTTTCCCACTTCGTGGAGTTTTGTTGTGCTGCCTGCTTCTCACCAACAGAGCACACAGGGGCGTCGTACCCCCAACAGCTCCTGACTCCACGAGTAGTGAATGAGCGTGTTCCCGTAGGACACTCATAGTATGTGCTGGAGATTCTGGTTCTCGGTCCTTAATCCAGCTCCCCTCCCTCCCAGCCCTGAAATACATTTCCATTTTCTCCTTTTCAAAGTCTTTCCCCCCATGTTATCAATCTTCAGTCTTTTCATCATTTACATCTTTATATTTTAGAATGTATTGAAAGTATATATTTAGAATATCTCCAGACCTTGATTTGTTTCTTCTCCATTCCTCATATAATGCAATGATCGCTGGAAAGATGCGCTGATTTGCTTGTTTCCTCGGGGCTCTGAAGCGACGGTTCCCAAAGGGGCGAGAGCGGAGGATCTAAAACCCTGGGTTCTTGAGAGTCACGTGGTGTGGGAGGTTGGGGTGCTCATCAGTCTCCAGAGCTTTCCCCTTCTCTAGTGCTAACCAACTGGTAATTATGCCTGAGGAGACAAATGGGGATCAAAACATGTTTCCTGGCTTCACGGATGGCAAAGTTGGATTGGAGAACACAGCAGGAAGTCTGTGCTCTGTTAAAAACAGGAAGACCCGAGAGAGAGAGAGAGAGAGAGAGAGAGAGAGAGAGAGAGGGGGGGAGAGCTAAGAGACTAGAAGAGGCTAAGAGACACTGGAGATGGGCTACAGAAATGTCCCTCCAATCCCCTTCCTGAGCCTGGTGAGGGCGTGAGGCTAGAACACGTGGTAGAGGAGTAAGGTTATTCCAGAAACCCCTGCACGTTTTCTCTTCTCATGCTGCTCTGGGAAGATGTCAGTGCGGGTACATCTTTTACAGCCTCGTCTGTTCTGAGGAGTAGTCAAGGGAAGGCCCAGCAGCACTCCTGGTTCAGACCCCTGGCCCAGGCCCTGTGTGTTAGCGGGCACTGCTCTGGCCCTCCTCTGGCAGCGCCCTTCCCCGTGGGACAAGCGGAGGGGCCCATCCCAAGACCACACTCTCCTTGGGAATCTCCTGCCTAAATCACCCAGAGCATGTGTAGGCTTCTACCTTAGTGGACTTCTAGGTCTCTGCCCTCCTGCCGTGCCCCGGAGCAGTGGGACCACCACTTGGGTGCGGTCCTCTAGGACTGAGGAATGGCCAAGAGGTAGATATACACAGGGGTGGAGAGGTCGGGGGTGTGACGGAACTTGGACATTCCAGCTGGAGCTGCAATGTTGGAGTGTGGGGTGGAGAGGGAGGGAAGAGGAGGGGGAAGGGGGCAAACCACAGACTGACGGCCAGTTGTCCTAGAAGCCTGAGTTCCAATATAGGACTCTGAGGACTGTCAGAATTTTAAATTAGAAACTTTCAGGTTGTTATAAACATATATTTATGTAGGAGAACAGAGCATATTTTATTTAACAGTTTATTAGCTTGATTTATGGCTTTTAAAAATTCAGACACATGGTATTTGGGCCTCTATCTGTATTCTTGCCCTAGGCCCCCCAGGTGTTAGGAATAGGAACAAGGTGGTCCTGGGCTGACTCTTATGGAGGCTCTAAGGGAGAGAACAGAGCCTGTATTGCATAACAAAACTCCCCAAACTTAGAGACCTAAGACCATAACTATTTTATTACGTTCACCGCATTTGTGGATCATGAATGCAGAGTGGACCCATGGTGGGGACAGAGGCTTGAGGTGTGGGCACTGCACCAGTAAGAATGGAAGGCTGGTGGCAGCTCAGTGACTGGGGGCAAGAGTCACTGAAGACGTCCTCGCTCACCCGGGCGGTCACTATGGGTGGTTGGCGGGGAACCGTGCTGAAGGTGTCGGACCCAGCATTTACACACTGCCTCTCCTTGTGGCCCAAGCTTCCTCACAGACTCATGGCTGGGTTCAAGGGTAAGCATCTTAAAAAGACCCAGGCAGGAGCTGTCAGGAATTTTATGACCTAACCTTGGAAGTCACACTGTGTCACTTCTGCCCTAGTTATGAACCCACCCAGATTCAAGTGGAGGAAACACAGACCCCACTTATTGATGGTAAAAGTGTCAAAAACACATTGTACACAGGATGGAAGATACTGTTGAGGCTACTTTTCGAAAATGCAGTCTGCCACAGTGTTCTTTGTGCAAGAGTGGACAATAGCCAGGGTTTGGAACGAGATCCCTGGTCCTGGGTTCCATGAGGATATTCTGAGTTAATTCAAGTCGAAGTTTTAGAAGAGTGTTTGGCATATGAGGAGACTCACTGAACAGCAGGGGCCACCATCATCACCATCATCGCTGCCCCCATAGTAACATCAACATCACCGCCACCACAACTAGTATCACCACAACTGTCACCATCATCGTCACATCATTGTCATCAACACTAGCGCTGTCGTCATCTCAGAAGAACCTATGGCGATGGTTCAGTCATGTGTAGGAGGGAGGAAGCTGAGGCCTGGTAAGTTAAGTGACGTTTTGGGTGTCCCCAAGTGATCCAGTGGGAGTTCTGTACTTGAACGTGGGCTTCTGACTCCATCAGAGAACCGTATCGTGGTGGTTTGGGGCCATTGCAAGGAATGGGCCATGTATTAAAACAGCATCAATGACTAAATCTCAGTCACTGCTTTTGTCTGATGCTAATGTCTCCAGGGAAGATTTAGGTGGTCCATTTTTTCATGAATCCTTAAAAAAAAAAAATCCCAGCAAATGTTTCTAAACTCATAACCACAAGACTTTAATAATAAGATAGCCACTGATTTGTATAATTTAGATTTAAAAAATCAGACTTGTTTTATTTTGAAAATATCTCCTAAGGCAATTAACAAAACAAGTTTGTAGGGAATGCTGTCTAATTATTTGAGGAGCCAAACTTTATCTATGCAAATATTCTATGTATGGAAAGGAGTAATTACAAGATTTTATCACTCTTCATTAAATCTTGTCTCCAGAACCCCACTTGGCAATATTCTCCTATTTGATAGTGCTTAAGTAGTTGAAAATTAAGCAATTTCTTTAAAAAGCGCTTCTGTAGTTACAACCCGTGTCTGCAAATTTATTTTTTTCCACAAAAATCAGAAATGATAAGCTTTTGTCTTGCTGTATGTTTTGTTTGGTTTCATTTTGGGTTGTGTTGAAAGAGCTAGTGTTCCCTTGAGGGAATGAGGGTAGCAAAACCAAACCAATCAATACCCACTGATCTGTGGCCAGCTTGGGCTACTGGCAGGGTATGCGAGGGGTGAGAGCGGATCGGACGTCAGTTTGTGCTTCTCTCTCGGGATCCAGAAGCATCTTACAGTGTCAAGAATGTAGGTCAGCATTACTTTATGTAACTGTCCCCCTTTTTGTTTTCAGTTGGGAGGTCAGGGCAAGGGTAAATGTTCGTAGAGGTTGTCCATCCAGATTGAGCCTGGGGCCTGTCCAAGGAGCCAGAGTCCAGTTGACGTTGGCTATTCACCGCCTGGTATCAGCAGGGGAGGGGGTAGCAACGAACTCTTCTGCTCAGGTGCTTTGGGCAGAAATGGCGGCACAGTTGTTTAGACCAACTACACCCCCGTTTGTGAGGAAGTCTCTGCCACTAGGCCACTTGGGTTCACCGCTTAGTAATTGTGCGATCACGGGCAAGCGTGCCTCAGTTCCTCACGTCTGTAAATTGAGAATAAGAATAGGACTTACCCCGTAGGATTCTTACGAGGTGAAATGAGTAATATGTGCGAAGGCCAAGCAGCGTCCCGCACGCAGCTGGTCCTCCTCACGTGCTCTCGGGCTCTTCACCTCACGCCAACAGCAAGCCCGTCCCGAGACTGTGCTATGTGGCGGGCGCCGTGTAGTCGGCCACATTCTATCCACACCACACCTCTGCGTGCTCGCTGGTCTCACCCCCATTTCGCAGATGAGGAAAGAGGCACAGGGAAGTTTCAAGTTTGCTCAAGGTCACGCATTAACGGGTGAAAGAACTGGGTTTCACGGCTGGTTGTGTCAGACTCAAAAACTTGTGAGCTTCACCACCGCAGGCCACTGCGATGAAACCAAAATTAAACAAAGCAAAAATAACCTTGTCATTGGCATACTTGATGTTCCCTGCGAAGGCTATTAGGTTATTCTTAGACTGTAAAGTCTGTGGGGCTGTGAGTTTTTCGACACCGTCTAGCATGGCGCTGTGTGCAGAAGACACTCACCAGAGGCTTTCTGTCCCACTGCCGTGGTTGTTGCTGATAACACTCGAAGCTGGAACCTTGGACGTGGCCTCTAGTGCTGTCGGCAGGGGCCCTGCGCACAGGCACCAGCCCATGGGTTCCAGCAACCTGGACGATGGTATGGGTGGTGTTTTGGGTGGAGGGAGGGTCAGAGATTCTCCCCCATGAGTCCTTGAGTCTCCCACATTTCCATCCATTTTCAAGCAAAGTCAGACCGAGTGCCTTTTGTTAAGCTCTGCTCAAATAGAGCCACGTTACCTTTCTGCTGATGCCTCTCCTTGCCCATGCTTCTCTTTTTTCTCTCAAACCACAAACAAGGGAAGATTGATAGCTGGGATGGAAAAACCCATGGTGTGGTCTCACAAATATAGGTCTAGGCTGGGGTGGGGGAGATCCTCCTTCCTCATCTGTTTGTTTAAAGATAAAGAGGCCCTTTCAGTCCACATGGGGTCCAGCAATTTAACCATAAACTATATTAATGGATGTCAGAAAGTACCTGGTCTGCTGAGCTGACTGGGGAGGGACAGAACCCTGGGTTCTCATCACTCTGGGCCAAGCTTCCCCAACCCCCTCAATTTAAAAGTATTATCTCTTAAGTGCTTATTGTAGAGTCTCGTACCCCAAGTTTTTAAATTAAAAAAAAAATGTTTAAGCCTTTTGTGTTTGTAATACACAGAGATCCTGGAATTTCAGATCTGCCAATAACTCTCCCTGTTCCAAAGGAAAAAAAAATCATTTTTTTTTCCTTACTGGAATTTTTTCATTCCTTCCCACCCACCCCACCTCCATTTCTCATTTCCTCAGGAAACCATTTAGTTGGAGACACAGGGAAAGTTTTCCAACACACTTCCCACAGCCCCCACAGACTCATGCACACCCGGAGAGCAATTTAGCACCAAGAACATATGTTGCAATATACTCAACCTTGCCCATAAAGATTTCTGTCTCCAGTTCTCCGGAGCGCTCAGAAGGCTTGTGGAGAAGGCAGCCTTCGTCCCTGTTCACGCCCATCACCCCCCCGGGAACCATAAAGGTGGTTTGGCTGGCCCCACGGTGTCTGCCCTTTGCTCTGGGCTGTCAGTCAATGAGGCCACTCTAGAGTTGCTATGGCCCTTCCGTGGTGTCCCTGAACATGACCTTCCTATGGGCTTTCTGGAGGAAAGGAAGGTGAGGGAGGGACTCCCTTTTGACTTTTGGAGGGATTATGGGAGTGTTGGTCATTTTTTAAAGTTGAACAAATATTTGAGAGCTTTACCATGTACTAACCAATGTCTTAGGTGCTGGGGATACACGTGGTGAAGGAGACAGGCGAAGTGCTTGTTTGCAAATTTCACCTTCTAGCTTAGGGAGTAGCAGTGTTAAGTAGAGAAGGTGAAACAAGAGTAGATAGGCAAATCCAGGAAAACTAATAAACAAAATGCATGCATTGAGTGAAAAGAGCCATGAAGAGATCAAATAGCATTTTAGAATAGTGACTAATCTCCTTTCTGCCTGTAACTTTGGGGATGCCTTCCTCCCCGAGGCTCAAATTTTGGAGTTCCCCGACCTATGTGTAGGCTTTGAGAGCCTTAGTGCTGGATGCCTTTGTCCAGTCCAGAGCAGAGATTCCACCTTGCCCTCTGGAGATGGAGTTCAAAAAACTTTTGCGAGCAAAGATCTGAGGTCCATTACTCTACCACCAGCTCCTGGCCACACTTCGTGAGCAGAGAGAGACAGAAGAGTACAAGAATTCAGAATACTTTGGAAACCACTTTCCACTCTGTGACCCCAACACGTAGAGAGTTTTTTAAAATACTTGAGCAGCAGAGAGAAAGTGAACAGAGTGGAAAAATTTCCAGCTGCAATAAAAACATTACCTGTCCCCAAAAGGGATTCCCCTGTGTCGTTCACCTTCCATGATTCATCAAGTAGGCTGGGGCCAAGTCTCATCTTGTCCAAATCCAAGGAATCTTGGCTGCTCCAGGGAAGCCGACTTTTCATTCTGGTTGCCCACACCCATCTTGTCAGTGCCATGGGGGATTGCTTCCATTGGGTCTTAGTCTGCCTTCTTGCTTTCCCTTCGGATTAAAAAAAAAAATGTTCTTAGGTCAAGAAGAGGCCTCCAGGAATCGGAGGCAGGGGAATTTATTGTAACCTGAGGTAGAAGACCTTCGGAGCCTGAGCTTACACTCTGCTTAGCAACCACCAGATGTCAGCAACTCATCTGATTTCGGTTCTGTAGCAAAGGGGAAGCCAGCCCACGATGGAGGGAACGATTGCCTTTGGCTGACATCAGCTCTTTTTAAGTTTCAGGTGTGACTTCAGGAAAGTGTCTGCTCTTAGGAAGAGTGTTAATGGCTTGGTCCGGATCCAAGTCTGAGGATGAGAAAAGCACTCAAACACCTTCACGTGATGGGAATTCTTGGGCTAATCCTTTCATTTGATGGTTCATTGTCAGCACCTTTTACAGAGAGCAAAGAAGGAGTTTGTCAGGGAATGAAAGAAGACTCACCGGGAAGATTTTTAAGGCCAAAAGCAACTAGATGGATAAATTTGCTTTCGAGGGTTTTTTGTTTGTTTTGTTTTAAAGAATCCTGCTAGACTCAAGAAAATCTCTGCAAGAGGGGAAAGAGAAGTCTGAAAGTGCAAACATTATTTAAAAGAGGAGGCATAAATAAGGTACCCAAAGGGCAGGTGATAATTAGAATGAGCTCCTGCGATGGTTATTTATTTTGCAAAACCAGGTTAAGCAGTCATCAATATAATAAAACATGAGACAAAATGCCTTTGCTGAATGAAAAGTCTAATATAGCTAAAATTGCTTCTAGTTTTGCTGCGGATGCCTCCTGCTTAGTTCGTGGGTCTCACAAAGCTGCCACAATGTATTCTTCAGTAAGCCAAGCCCAGGGCGCCTGGGCAGTAAAATGATATTTATTAGAAGTTTTCAGACTCCCAAGAACCCTAGTGGCAGTGATTCCCCATACATTCTTTTCTTGGTCTAGTCAATTCTCCCACTTTTCGCTTTTATTCTTATTCCCCTGCTATTGACTCTGAACTTCAAGGTCAAGTGGGCATCGCTCATGCCGGTGTTGGAAAAAAACCCTGTGTGGTTAGAAGCGCAAGGGGAGGGGAAAGGTGTTCCCTGCAGCAAGTATCTCAGTGTGAAAATTAAAATATGTGACCAAATTCTCAAGCCAGGCATTTAGGCTGGGGCAGGGGCTCCGCAGGCGCTTTGCAAACAACCCCCTCTTCAAGGCCTAGCATAGGGCTTGGCACAGAGAGGGCACTAAAACCGCCCAAGGACCAAATAGAGCACAGCCTACCTCTCCATCCTCCTTCCCACATCCCGCCTCTCATCAACCTCACCCAGCACTTCCATCCCCTACACAAGCCTCGACTTTCCTTTCTTGAAGTCTGGCTTCCTGCCACCTCTCTGCACTCTCTCCCCGGGGATTTCCTTCGGTCTCATTTAAATTCAGTTGATGTTTCAGCCTCTGCCACCTCCTGAAAGCCTTCAGGTGTCACTCCAGCTCAATGTCATCTCACACCCCTTCATTCCTTAGCCCTTGTGGTCGCAGATCTATAGTTCTTTTAATTAACAATCTTATATTCTATTAATAATGATATAGCTATAATTATATGTCAATAATTCATGTAATATATTATATCCTATTGCTACCTATGTCAATATTATGTAAACCTCCTTCTTCTGCATTTTCTTCCAAATAGGTTGTGAGTTTCTTGAAGCTCATGTTTTACAAATGGTAGGATGCCAAACACGTTTGTGCTCTGTTTGCTGAGCTCAGTTTATGCGCTCCCTTCCAGAGCACACATCTATGGAAATAAATTTCTAAGATAAATGAAAAGTAGAGCCTGGAACCCTCTGTTCCTTCCCCATTCATGGCTCCCTCTGAGATCCTTACATGAAGAAAGGCCCAGGGAAGTGGAGGTGGTTCAGTCTCCACCCCCTTTCTCTGAGGCTATGGTTCCTCTTGACAAAGAAGAAGAATGTCAAGCTTCAGTTCCCTGAGGGTAATTTGATCCACTAATTATATGCAGAGACTCAGATCCCTAGAAGAGGGCTTGACTTTGTTGTCACCTGGGAAATGTCAACAAATGACATTATCTCCCATTGAGCCAGAACTTGTGGCTTCTGGATGGGCGAGGAGGGTCAATAGGGGAACGAGGTGAATCTGGGGCCCTCAGGGTCACCAGGAACTGGGATCAGAGGGGCACTTCATGACTCTCTCCCTGCAACTTTGTTCTTCTGGATGAAATTTTAAAAATTCACCATGCTTCCTTTATGAAGAGAATCTTGAAAGGCCAATCAACTTCCTGCTTTCTGACTTGGCTTTTCTTGACTTTCTTGACTTCCTCTTAGAGGAAGAGCTGTGCCAAAGCTGGGATGGGTGTGTGCAGCATTGGAACACCCTGCTTGCTGGCTAGAGTAAGGTCCCAGCCAAAGCCAGTGGTGCGCAACGGGAGGCCATCTCTTCTCTGCATCCCGCTAGAGTAAGCTGAAGTCGGAGGAGAGGCCATGTGGTTGGTGAAGCTGATTATGGTAACTGACTACCCCAGTGATAGCCAATGCTTGCTGTGGGCTAAGTGCGTTATCTCCATCTGCTTC
Organism: Ursus maritimus; assembly: GCF_017311325.1. Lineage (NCBI taxonomy): Eukaryota > Metazoa > Chordata > Mammalia > Carnivora > Ursidae > Ursus > Ursus maritimus. Next base: position 90,826,609 of record NW_024424452.1, read on the forward strand.
TTCAATCCCTAGCACAACTTTTGAGAATATCACATCACTTCTGTCTTATAGAAAAGGGAACTGAAGCTCAGAGAGGTAAGAAAATTTGCCCTGAGTGACACAGCTAATAAAGAGCAGTGTTGGGTTTTAAACCCAGGTGTCAGATGGTTTGGATTCTGGTCCTGATTTTGCCACTGTTTAGCTTCATGACTTAGGAAGGACAATCCATACAACTTCTTTGAGCCTCTGTGTCCTCTTCTTAGAACGAAGGGTCTGGGCTGGATGATCTGGAACTCCTCTGTTCAATATGGCGGTCCCTCGCCAGACATGGCTATTGAGCACTTGATGTGGCTGCCCTGAATGGAGAACTGTTGTAAGTGTATGAACATACCAGATTTCAAAGACCAGAAAAAAAGAATATGCAATATTTTCATAGTATTTTAAATACTGATTGCATTTTAAAATGATAATATTACATATATATATATATCACATACATATGGTTAAATGAACTATATTATTAAAATTAATTGTACTTGTTTTATTTTTAGTTCATCAAATGTAGGGCTAGTAGAACATTTACAATGACCCCTGTGGCTCAAATGATTTTTCTCTCTGATAGTGCTTTCTAGACTTTTCTGACAAATTGTCACTAGAGATGATGTGTCTCAAGAATTGACGTTTCTGCATGACTCTTCAGTCTGGAGTTGGGGATGGGAGTGGGAACTGAAGCCGAGGGGGAAGCACAGAGACAGTGAGCACTACCCATGGACAAGGCACAAGTTCTATCGGGACCCAAACTGGTCACTCAGCTCGGTTACAAACGGACTTGCATTTGACAGCGTGTTGACTAAACACCTGACAACATGTTGACTTGCGCTTTTCAGCAAGTACAACCACCATCCTGCTGGCAGGTGCCAGGTGAAATGCTTTACACGTAATCCCTTACCAAGTGTATGATTTCATCTAATCCTTACAATAGCCCTCTGGAAGCAAAGTCTGCTATTCGGCAGATTTCACACATCTGTGTGACAACTGAGGCACAGGACAGGTTAAGCAACTTGCCCAGGTCGTAGAGCTAGTTAGTGACAAGCGTGTCTGATTCAGAAGCTCATGCGTATAATCATTAGGTAATACGACTTAATCCAAGTAGCCTCAGTTTCTCCAGTTGTAACCAGGTGACAAATGGAAAGAAGCATCTGCTTTATGGGAAGGATACTAGTACCAGAGGAACCTTCCAGAAGGTCCTTAATTCTGCTCAGGGATGATTTATATATCTTGGAAGTCTTGTCCATCATCAGCTACCTCCCAGGCAGAAGTGCTCCACTAGGGCTCTGCACCCCAGCGGTTTGGAGAAACTGTGCTTTCTAGGTTCTTCAGTTGAAGACAGCAGTAAGGCAGACGGAAATAACTATTTACCATGCCTAAAACTCTGCCAAGCAATTGGATGAGAACTGGGAGATTCATCTCCATTATCCAATAATTTCCCAAACATTCAGGTTTGACAATTTAGAGGTCAGACTTTTATTTATTTTATTTTTTATTTTTTAAAAAGATTTCAACCATTTATTTGGCAGAGAGAGAGAGAAAAAGCACAAGCAGGGGTGCAGCAGAGGGAGAGGGAGAAGCTAGCTCATCGAGCAGGGGGCCTGACGCAGGGCTCCATCCCTGGACCCCAGGATCACAACCTGATCCGACGGCAGAAGCTTAACGACTGAGCCACCCAGGCGCCCCTAGAGGTCGGACTTTTAAATTTCCTTCCAGTAGGTGATGCTGTATGTGTCAGTCAGGGTCTAATCACAAGAGAGAACCTATACAGTAATTTGAACACAAAATGTTAATATATTACCTATAATGTGATTAGAATAGTGAGGGATTCACTAGATACAGATAAAGATATAGGAATAACAGTTGAAAAAAGCCTCTGTTACCCCCCGGGCTGAGATAGGAGTCCCAGGAACACCTCTCTGCCTCTTGTCCACTCCCCCTTGGACCTACTCCCCTGGCTGGGGTTCAGACATTGCTGGAGAGAGCACGGTTGTGGCCCCCCAGATAGAAAACGAGTAGCCGTGTCAACGGAATTTGCTGGAAATTTGCCCTCTAGACCTCATCATAAATGAGCTCTCTAGGGTGCAGAGAAAGTTATTCAGGAGGTCGTGTCTCTCTGAAGGCATTTACGGTGAAATTACCTGAGATGCTGGGGGAAGCTGCTAGATGTGGGGCACTGCTGGCTGCCATGCACAGAAGGAACTGGCTGCTTGAGAAGCCAGCTGTGCCACTGCAGCTGGCTGCTGGAAAAGTTGCCCGGACTGCAGGAGCCTGACACTGAAGAGGCTGCCCACTGGGCAGAGGCTGGGCCAGCCCTGTGTGCTGTAGGTGCCTGGTGCTAACGAAGGTTCTGCATGGCAGGAGCTGGGCGCCGAAGCAGCTCCTCAGGGGTGGGGGGGGGGTGGAACAATGGAGACATCGCCTGTGACGTGGGATCCCACTGAACAGGACCACCAAATGAGGACGGGCATCCCCTTCCCCCTGCAATGTCTCTCCACGCTTGCTACTGACAAAGGTTAGCATGATGCTGGCAGGCAAAGGAAAAGTATCAAAAGGGTCCATATCTATGTTTTCAGAGCGGGCAGTGAAGGGTGAATTTGGAGCTGAGAGACAATAACTCAATGACTGGCACCCTATAGCAGAGAAGAATGGTTGTTAAACTCTAGCGTTCCTAAGCAATACCTGGTACTTGGGAAAACTCTGGAGTCCTCGGACCCCACATTCTGATCCAGGGGTTGTAAGACTGGCTCTGGAATTTGGCGGTTTGCACAGGTGCCCCGTGTCACTTGGATGGGTGATTTGCTACCACCAGCATTGACTTGGATTACTGCAAAAGTCTCTGAACTGATACCCCTGATTGCCTTCTTATTCCTGTGTCATATATTTTGCACAAAGTAGCTAAGTGATCCTATTATAAGTTAGAATATGTCACTTAGCCATTCAAAATCCTTTAGTGGGTCTGCATCTCCCTAGAGAAAAAGCTCAAGTCCCTACCGGGTCTTGCATGATTTAGGCCCCCACCACCTCTCCCCTACTACACTCTTTGCTCACCGTGTATGGGCCACACTGACTTTCTCATTGTACCTTGAACATTCCAGGCACACCACAGCCTCAGGACCTATATTATCGCAATTCCTTCTTCCTAGTGGGTCCCCTCCCAGATTTCTGTAAAGCTCAAATCCTCACTTCTTTCTAGTCTTTGCTCAAATGACACTTTTCCAACAAACTCTTCCCTGACCACCCTCTTTAAAATTACAACTCTCTTTCTACCTCTTTTCCTGGGTTACTCCTGATTCACCTGTCCTGGTTGTTTTTCTCCATAGCACTTACCATCATTTAACTAATTATCTGTTCTACTTACTTACATTGTTTGTTTTCATTCTTGTCCCACTGCAATGTAAACTCCGTGAGAAAAAGAATTTGTATCTGTTTTGTTCCCTGCTCTCCTCTCTGGGGCCTTGGATGGTGCTTTGGACAATAGGTGTTCAAAGAATATTTGTTGAATGAAAAATGAATGCAGGCTACACTTCAAGAAACTTATATAGAGTATATAGATTGTGAAGTTGTTATACTAATAGAGAACCAAGCTCCATAAAAGTTCTCGAACATGTCAAAACTCCAGGTCCATGAACACTAACATTTCAAGGAGCTACCCTTCATAAAAACAGAGGCTTCTAGACCAGTGTGGGTGCAGGGGGTAAAGAGAACACTCCTGCACCTCTTCAGAGGGGTGTGAAAGCAGCCCAGTTCAATGAAAGAGCAGGTACCGTTTTGGAGAGAGACCATTGTAGTTACTTGCAATGACTACTTTTGAGAAAGGTTGTATTCTTAGTCACGTTGTCTCTGGAGAGTTTCTAGAGGCTTTGGATTTAGAAGACTAGGCTCCAGATACAAATAAAGCAGGTCTGTCTGTCTTTTTCCCAGAGCCAACTTTTCTTGCTTTGGGCGGAAGGAAGCACGCCTGCGTTGGTACTTCCTTCGGGCTCTGGAACTTGTCCTCCATCACTACCCGGATCAGACCTCTCCCGCCTGCTCTTCAAGCTGAAGGACTGCATGAATTCCAAGTGCGGCCTTGCGCGTGAGTCATATCCCTCTTTCACGTGACTTGGACCTTATTTAGCCAAGGACGTTTAAGAGTTTCTGGATGAATTATTTAAGGAGAGGACAAAGAAAGACTGAGAGGTAGACCCTGAGATTCAAGTTGGACTCCGCAGAATGGATTAAAGGCCATAAAATAGGCTTGGCACGTCATGTACACATGCCATGGCAGGGCCAATGGTCTATAAGTCTTTAGAAATATTTTAAAAACGGAATTCGACAGGGGTGTCTGGGTGTTCAGCTCAAGTCATGATCTCGGGATTGTGAGATTGAGTCTTGAGTCAGGCTCTGTGCTGGGCATGGAGCCTGCTTAAGATTGTCTCTCTCCCTCTCCCTCTGTTTCTCCCCCAACTTAAAAAAAAATGGAATTGGACAGATAAGGCCAAATCTTGTTATTGTCAGAAGACAGAGGAAAAAATGAGACAATTAGAATTGATTTTTAGTTATTGGGATTGTTAGGTCTATTTATGGAGTCCGGGCAATTTAATCCAATTTAATCCTCCATCAGTATGGCTACATCACCTGATTTTAACACTTGCTAAGAAGGTATCAGCCATATACATGTTATAATATTCTGCTGTTGAGATGAATCCTGTCCTGAGTATAGGCACGATCATCTGAAAATATCCTGCTTTGTAAGTTCACAGTCTGGAAAGTGTATTCCCTCTTCCAAAGGTTGTCAACTTACCAGAGCTTTGGAAGGTGCCTTCGGTCTTGAGAAGTTCCAATAGGAATTCCCCACCAAGCATCATTAACTTTTAAAAAGATTATCTCTTGATCATTATTTTATTATCAATATGTCTACTGCATAGGAAGCCAGATTAAACTAGCAAGAACAGTTGAAAGAGGCTAACTGACCCTCGGGTGTCCCTAAGAACCATGAAGGAAGACAAGAATAATGAAAGGGAGGCACTTGACCCAGTGCCCTTCTGCAATGATTTCTTGGTTCATTTTACTTGCTTATATTGGTAATATATATGCTCTCCAGATTGTCATATCCAATGGACAATTCTCCATATCATACTCCATCAGCAGCATTTGACAGGGCTCAACTTGAAATGCTGTCTTTGTCAGACTTGGATCCCCCTCTCTCCTGGTTATTCATTTACTGGTTATTCACTAGCTGTTCCCTCCAGTCTCTTTTACTGTTTTCCTGTTACTTCTGTAAGATCCATCAGTTGGAAGGTCCAAGGATTTAGTCTAAATATCTCATCTATGTTGTCAGGACGCCTGGGTGGCTCAGTTGTTAAGAGTCTGCCTCCGGCTCAGGGCGTGATGCCGGCGTTCTGGGATTGAGCCCCACATCAGACTCCTCCGCTGTGAGCCTGCTTCTTCCTCTCCCACTCCCCCTACTTGTGTTCCCTGTCTTGCTGACTGTCTCTCTCTGTCAAATAAATAAATAAAATCTTTTTAAAAAATAAATAAATATCTCATCTATGTTGTAACTGATCGCTGCCAAAATAACTTCACTCGTGGTCATAGTTTTCAGTATCATCTATTTTCCAAGAACAGGTAATATATAACTTTTTACTTAACACTTTGACTTCGATGTCTGATAAGTACCTCAAACTTAACATACCCCCAAACAAGCTCCTGATTTCTATACTCCCTCAAAAAAATCTCCTTCCTGTAGTTTTTCCATCTTAGTTAATCATAATCTTATCTTTTTAGTTGCTTGGGGCTGAAAAACTTGGATTCCCTCCTCGACACTTTCTCTCATCACCCACGTCTGACCCATCAGCAAATCCTGTTGGTTCTACCAGAAAAACAGATCTAGAATCTGACTCCCTCTCCTATCTTGATCCTCGCCAGCATCATTTCCTCTTTAGATTACTGGGTAGCTCTCAAGAGGTCAGTCTGCTTCAACACTTGCCCCCCAAATATATTCTCAAGACAGTAGCTGGAGTGATCCTTTGAACAGGTAAGTCACATCTTCTCTGCTAAAAACCTTCCATGGCTTTCCATCTCACTAAGGGAAAAAGCCAGAGTTTTGCAGTGGCCCTAAAGGCCCTGTATGATCTGTCCTCACTCCACACACCTGTCTAACTTAAGCTCCTACCACTCTCACTAGCTTCACCCTGGCCACACTGGTCCCATGGCTTTCCTCGGAGGCACCAGCCATGCTCCCATCTCAGAGCCTCTGCTTTTGCTGCACATTTGGCTCTGGAAAGCTCTTCTCCCAGATAACTTAATGACTGTCTGCCTCACTTCTTTCAAGTTACCTGCTCAAATATTACCTTCCCTGGGAGGTCTTCCCTGCCCAGCCTAAAAAGAAAAAAAGAGCAATCTGTCTTGGCCAAGTTTCTAGGTAAGGTGTGAGTAATTGCAAATAATAATGCAACCCACCACGTGATTCTTACCGCCACTTTCCTTCTCATCCTTTTGGGTCCCCCTCACCCCATCCAATTTTCTCTTCTTAGTGGTTTTTCTCACTTATTATCTGACATAATATGTATTTGCTTGTCTATTTATTGTCTCTTTCCCCAAACTGAAACGTAAGCTCCATAAGAGCAAAGGAAATTTGTTGATTGTGTTCACTGCTATATTCTGGTTGCCTTGAACATCACCTGGCACATAGTAGGTGTCCAACAAATATCTGTTGAATGGACGAGTACGTACCTGAGAAGCAGTTGCTGGTAGATTAGGACGAACATAACGAATGGCACCGTTGCAGACGCGTATTTGTGTCCCTCCAAGTTCATATGTTGAAGCTAACCACGTGATGATGACACTTGGATATGGAGCCTTTGGGAGGTGATTAGGTCATGAGGACAGAGCTCTTACGATGGGATCAGTTCATTATTAAAGGGACCCTGGAGTGCTCCCTCATCCCTTCTGGCCAGGTGAGGATATGGGGAGAAGGTGGCCATCTATGAACCAGGAAGCCAGACCTCACCAGACACTGACTCTACAGACGTGCTGATCTAGGACTTCCCAGTCTCCCGACCTGTAAGAAATAAGTCCTGTTGTTTATAATCCACCTCGTCTATGGTATTCTGTTACCGTGGTCTGAACAGATGGAGGCAGGAACTATGAGTCTAGGAGGGTTGGATGCCTTTAAGAGAACAAGCTGATGAAGGAGGTGATAGTGTCTTTCTCCTGGGAGAACTTTCAGCTGGAGGCAGGAGTCTGAGTGCTTCCTGTCCAGAGCCCATTCGGATCTGTGTTTAACTGGTTCGGCCACTTACTAGTGCTTTGTCTTTGGACAAGACAGTTAACCTTGCTAAGTCTGTTTTCTCACCCATAACATGGGGATACTAATAGAATCTACTTTAGGACAATTATGAAGAAAAATATGTTTAAAATGTCTAGCTCACTGCATGGGTATAGTAAGCAAGCAATAGATGTTATAATTATTACTTTTGTTGTACAAAATACAATTTTGGCAGGATGTACCCTAAAACATCAACAATGGCTAGCCTGAGGTTTGAGATTGTGGGTGATTTTTATTTTCTTCTTTTGGCTTCTCTTTTCCCATTTTTTCTGCAATGAATAAGTATTATTTACTACAGGAAAACAAATGAGCATTATTGCCTTTTAAAAAAGAATTGACCAATGTAGTGTGTTTCTCTGGGGCTGGGTCAAGTGGATCAAGTTGAATGGGTCTGATGGTCTCCCCAGGTGCTTATCAGCGTTTGTATTCTGCTATTTCTAAAGCAAAGGCTAATACATTTTGTAAGGCACAGAGCCCGCATTCTCAGGGCAAGAGTGGGAGGAGGCAAGAGGAAGAAATGACAGCAAAGGCAAGGGAGCTTTGAAGCCTGAAGATACCGGTAATGAAGTGAGGAACTTCTGGATCTAGCTTTCTCTTTCATGACTTAGGGTGAGTTTAACTTTAGGGCCCTATGCTGGGAAAAAAGAAAACACAAATCAACTCCACTTTGGTTCAAGCATGAAAAGGTTTCATAATGAGGCAAAGTCTGAAAATGGGCTCTTGAGGAAACCTAGATTTCAATGTATCGAAGCGAAAGCTTCTCCAGAGGTGTGCTGGGCCACAGAAATAGAGTATGTGCCCTGTGCAATTTTCACTATTTTCAGGTTTCTAGTAGTCACATTTAAAGAGGAAAAAAAAAAAAGCAGGTGACATTAATTTCCATCATATATCTTATTCAACCCAACATATCATTTCAACGTGTAATCAGTCTATAAAGGTTATTAATGAGGTAGGTACCGAAAAATTTGTTTTTTGGGGGAGGGTACAAAACCTTCAAAATTCAGGGCATATTTTGCATTTTCAATACATGTCAATTCAGGCTAGCCGCCTTCCAAATGCTCAACAGCCACCTGTGGCCAGGGGACACCAGCTCTAGAACACGCAGCAGCCGCTTCAGGAACGGGGATTCCCAAGAGCGATCCAGAGCCTTCTCTTTCTTCTCTTCTATCTTATCATTATCTCTTCTCAGAGGTCCTCAGATGGCCATTTCCTGCCAGGATCATTCTCTGCCAACCCTTCCCAGAAAAGGAGTGTTTCCTGGAAAAGATAGGGCCTGTTGAGAAATACAGAGGGGCAGGCAGTGAGCCACGTTGAGGGCACCCCATGTCACTCTGCACCATTGGAGTCTCTAAGGATACGCGTGTGGGTAGAAGATAGCTGGTGGCCAGCGCAACGGGGCTGAGAAACCCTCAAGGTTAGCAGAAGGCCTGAGCAAAGCGAGGCAGGGAGAGGCCTTGTGGTTTGGCTACCTGGCCGAGAAGGTGACCTTCATGAGCTCTTCCTTCCTCACAGCGCCGTCCCCTCCTGGCCTTCCCCACGCCCGCCTCCATCCCTACACACTTGGGGTAGCCCTTGTGTTCCTTCTCGCCCGACTAAAGGGAATTCAAGATAAAGAACTATGTTTATCTTGCCTGGGGGGGTTCAACTAGTACATTTGTCAGGGCTGGAGCTGGGGTTTAAACGTGACGAGCTAGTTCATTTGTCACAGGGGTGTATTTATCTGTGTTTGGAAGATTTAATTTTTCCCAATGAAGAACTGTATAAATAGGTCTAATGAGCCTTGAGGGCTCTCATTTGCTTTCAGAGTTTACAGCGAGCTGGGACACCTCGCAGCACACGTGCCTCTCAGGGTGCCATGCCGCTCACCAGGAGGGGGACGGGCAGAGGCCAGCGGTGGTCTCGTTCTGGAGGGCGCCTGTGGCCTTGGGATGCCCAGGTTTTCCCATTCAGGGGCTTACATTTTGGGATGTTTAGTTAAGATGATTTTTTTTCTTTATGCTTCTGATAATCTGCATAATCTTTTGTTTGTGTAGCTGGCGAAGTGCTCTCCAGATAAAAGAGAAGGGCACAGTGAATATATACGAATAGCAGAGGACCGCTGGGGGCCTGCCTGCTCTGGAGATCTGCCTCTCCGCCGAGGCGCTGCCTGCTCCTGGCTTTCCTGTTTTCTTTCTTTGTTTTATTAGCAGAGTTTCTGTCTAATTAAGGGCCAGTGTTAGCTCCAGCAGTCTGTGGGGGTGGGGGGTGGGCAAGGGTAGAGAGCGCGAGAAGGAGACAGACAGACAAGCGAGGCTGTGATACGGAGGGCAGTGGAGAGCCAGAGAGGTCGGGGCGAGGGAAGGGAAAGAAGGTTTGGAAAAACCGAGAAAAACAGGAAGATAATGAGGAAGGGAGAAGAGAGTGAGAAGACGGGGGGAGGAAAAAGGTGGGGATTAGGAGAGACTATCCTAGCTGTTATTGCTGGAAGAGGCCCCAGAAATGATATTTTTGTTGTATAGCTGGGAGAGAGTGGGACAGGGACTTCCCCATGGCCACACGCAGTGACCGGCAGAGCCCGGGGTCTGTCCACCGCCGTCCTCTGTGGAACTCCCAGGAGGAGAAGGAGAGAGACATATACAGGGGCTGTTGTAGAACTCGATGGGTTCTCCCTTCAAGTCAGGAGTCCAGACTGCTCATCTCGGGTAAAGAAAAAGCCCCCTACGCCTGCACAGGCCACTGCTTTGTAACAGGTGTTCTCTGCTCTGGTCTAAGGTTTGAAACTATCTGGGTGAGATCAAGAAGGCAGAAATCCTAGTCCAGACTTGCAGTACATTAAAACAAAACAAATTAAAGGCCCAGCTGATGCACGCTCACCCCGTGTTGAGCCCTTTGAGGGTGCCCGTGCTTATTTCTTAGACTTCTCGCATTAGAAGAACACGTTTTGAGAATTTCTCTACAATACACGCTCGCGCATGCGCGCGCAGACACGTTCGGGTCAGGAGGTGCACGTCCTATCCCCAGCCCTGCCGGGCGTTTGCTAACCCTTTTACTGCTTGCCTCGGTTTCCTCTGCTGAGGAATGGCCAGGTTGACCTGCTGATCTCTGACCTCTGAAGCCCCTTGGCTTCCATATCCAGTGACAGCAGAGGGAGACCACTTTGGGGCAGCGAGAGTGGGCCCTGGGCAGGCTTAGGAGCTGTGTGACTAGACAATTTTTAAACAAAGTTTTCTTTCTGCCCTATTTTCTCCATTTGTTTTTAAAAATCATGGGGCTAATAATTTCTACCTCATGCAGTGTGTGTAAGGACGTGGCCAGCAGAGCCTTGCTCTGGGAAAGTGGAGGGGGGTCATGTCTTCTTCCATGGCCTTGGTTGGTAACTGTTGCCTCTTTCTTCCGTCCTCTGACTTGGAGGAGTTTTTGCCAAAGCTGATCCGGCTCATCCCTTCCTTCCTTCCTTCTTTCCTTCTTTCCTTCTTTCCTTCTTTCCTTCTTTCCTTCCTTCCTTCCTTCCTTCCTTCCTTCCTTCCTTCCTTCCTTCCTTCCAAGATTTTATTTATTTATTTGACAGAGCAAGAGAGCAGCAGCCAGAGGGTGAGGGAGAAGCAGGATCCCCACTGAGCAAGGAGCCCGATGAAGGGCTCGATCCCAATCGTGACCTGAGCCGAGGGCAGGTGCTTAACCATCTGAGCCACTTGGGTGCCCCCGGGCTCATCTCTTTCGAACCCTGCATTCTAATCGTGTCTCCTTGGTAGCTTGAACTCAGCCATGGTGGGATTATATACACCATGGAAATTGTCACATGCTGTAAAATCGAGGATTTTTTCTTCCTTGAAGAGTCAGTAGTTAAACATGAGCAGCGCACTCTCGGGACTGACCTTCCTATTTTATTTAGGTTTACTATGATTTCTTTGGATTCTGACCATATTATCCATTCATGCAGCAACTACTTATTTTGTGCCTACTCTGAATCAGAGATGGAGAAGTTTGCCAGATAAAATACAGGACACCCAGATATATTTTAATTTTAGATAAACAGTGAATACTGTTTTGTCTAAGTATGTCCCATGCAACATTTGAGATGTACTTATACTTAAAAAAAATTAAATGGAACTGAACGTCCTGTAGTTTTACTTGCGTATCTATCAAGCTTAGCTATGGAGAATCCACTTATACAAGATACGGTTTCTTTGCCCGTGTTACTGACGATCTGGTAGGAGCTCCGACATTGTGAACTAGGAAATCGAGGGATTAACCTGGGCCTTTTTACACTCCAATGCTGGTCTTCATCATCATCTATCCTTTATTTACTGTTTATTGAGCAGCTATTGTGTGCTACACACTATTCTAGGTTCTGGGGATTCCGCAGCAAAGCGCACACATCTCTAGTCTCATAGAGTGTCCCTCTTGTTTACCAGACACAGACGATAAATAAGATACAACTGTAAGAGACGTGCTGTATTAGATAGTGGTAAGCACTGGAGAGAAAAATAAGCTAGAGAAGGGACCTGTGGGAGGTAAGGGAACAGGTGTTTCTAAAGGGGAGTGTTCCAGGTAGAAGAAACAACGAATGCAATGCCCTTTATTGGGTGCTGGCCGTATGCCAGGCCTGTGCTAAGTGCTTTCCGTCCAGTCTCCTATTTCATCCATGCAGCGGCCCTATGCGGTAGGTATTGTCTCATTCCCCTTTTGCATGTGAGCAAACTGAAGATTTTTTAAGAGGGGAAGTCTCTTGCACAAGGTCATCCAGCTACTCAGCGGGGGAGCCTGCACTCTCACTCAAGGCTGGTGGCAACCACCTGGATTTTCTTCCCCACTGAGAAGTTTTGGAAAAGGCACTTCTGAGTCTTTCTACACCCTACATGCTCTGGCTCTGGGGAGGCTCCACGAGGAGGCTGGGACAGCTCCGGGCCTTCTTGGCTAAGGCTGAGAGCAGCTCCACCTGTGCCCAGCAGTGAGGGAGCCAGGTGCTGGGGTCCGCAGGGCCCCCCTCCTTCCACACACACACCCCAGACCAGGGGCCTCAGTGCCACACGACCCGAGGCGTCCTCTGTGGTGGAGGAGCCGGCTGCCCCTCGGAGGCCTCCGTGGGGCTGGGCTGCATCAGGGCTCCCGCAGGTGGGCAGGGATCGCGTCTTGCCTCCCTAGTCTCGGGCCGAGGGCACTTCACCCCGCCCAGGAAGCGCCTGGGCCGGCCTGTGGAGCCTTCTCCCAGGCGGCGGGGGGCTGGCGGTCACCCCGAGGTCCAACAGACGCTGACCTTGCACCTAAAAAGAATACATTGTTTTCAAACACGGCTTCCTATTCCTGCCAGATAAAGCGACACATTAACAATGCGTCCAGGTTGTAAAATGTTGGCCGGGGATTCGTTTTTAGCAGCAAACTTTTTGTCAAGAGATTGGCATTTTCCTCCCCATTCACAAGGGCCAGCTCTCCTTTCAGGGCTGGGCACTGGCCCCTGGGGAGCACAGACACACACACACACACACACACACACACACACACACACACCACTCAGCCTCGCAGCGTTGATAACATTGTTATAATTAGACATGTCCTCTGGAATCCTGAAGTTCATTCCCAAACAATGGCCCTTGTGGGGGAAATGAGAGAGCAGCTCCAACTACCGCGGATCCATTACCTCTGGGCCTTACCTCCGGGCCTGCCAGCGCCTTCGCCAGGGGCCCAGAAGTCCGCCCCTGAGAGTCCCCAGCACTGCCTGCAACCGGGCGGGTGCCTCCAGGGCCCCTGTCCCCCCCGCCCCGCGGGCCCAGCCCCTCCCGCCTTGGGCCCGGCGGACCTGACCCCGGGTCAGTCGACTCTGGGCCTCCAGTCCCTGAGTCCTCACTTCTGCTCCACGCAACTGTCTGTGCCCCAGTGCGCCTCTTTTCTGTCCCGCACCCGGGGTGCACCTGTCCTGTGCACTCGCACTGAGCGCTGTCAAATTTTACTGCGGCTTTGTCGGTTTCTTCCTAAGGACGCTTTAAGACCTGTGTACGTTTTTCTCACAAAATTAGTACCTTTAAGTATTTGTCTGTGCCTTCCCAGCCAGATGGCAAGCCAGGAGCTTCCCGATGCCTATGTGGCTTCTCCTGTGCCTAATGATACCAGACTGTGAGGTCCTTGTGGGCAGAAGTGTCTCTTTCCCACTCATTATGCATGAAATATAACTTGACCCTGGAACAACACGGGTTTGAACTACACGGGTCCACGTATATGCGGATTTATTTTAAAGTAAATACAGTAGAGCACTGTAAATGTAGTTTCTCTTCCTTATGATTTTCTTAATAACATTTCTTTTCTCAATCTCACAATATTGTAAAAATACAGTGTATATAACACATTTAACATATGCAAATATGTGTTAATTGACTGTTTATGTGTCAGTAAGGCCAACAGTAGTCTATTAGTTAAGTTTCTGGGGAGTCAAAACTTATTACCCAGATTTTCAACTGCAGGGGTATCAGAGTTCCTAACCCCCACATTATTCAAGGGTTGACTGTGTTTTCGGTCAAGTGCATAAACTGCACTAACCTTAAATATATATACATATATATATGTATAAATACACACACACACACACTGAGCTGTACTCATGTATATGTAAATATATACAAAATATATTTAATAGGGGTGTGTGTGTGTGTGTGTGTGTGTGGCTGTTAACCCACACCCCCATCAAGATACAGAGTGTTTCCAGATTTCTCCTGCCCCTTTCTGGTCAATGCCTGTCCCACCCCCTGAGATAACTAGGTTTCAACATCTAGGAAATATCTTGGGTATTTCCCACATAGCAAATGCTTGATTAAACTATTTTTTAAGTGAACTGTATTATGCGTTGCACCCAGTGAATTCTGCTCTACTCCATTGACTGCCTGAGGTCGGCTCTTGGTTCCTAATGAGTTAACTGTGTGAGCCTGGGGTTGAATTTCAGTAGCTCTGCTCAGTGCTGGATTTAAACACAGTGCGAACCAAGTTAAGGGCAGTGCTGTTCTCTAGATCAGTATGCCCACTGAGCCAAGGAGACCCATTTATTTTTAATTGAATTAAATTGCTCACAAAATGAAAGTAGCATACTTTCATTAATATTTAATTACATACAGTGTTAAACAATGATCACAAAGAAAACTTTGCAGCTTTTTTTGTCTCTGCTTTTTTTTATTATTACTTTGTTAAACAAGATACTTTTATTAGCTGTTTTATGCTTGGAATTTTAAGGGCCCTGTTATTATACCACTCAAGAAGTACTTAATTGGCAGGACTCAGCTGAGTGAGGTGGTAGGTTGGCTGTGACGCTGGCCACTGGTAATTGTGTGTGTGTGTGTGTGTGTGTGTGTGTGTGTGTGTACATATATATATATATACTCTAGCTTCAATCACTGGGCCACAGAGAGATATTTGAGGGAGCATTCAGGGCCTCCAACAAAGATACAAAAGTCCACATTCTGGATATCTTGAGGTCAACTAGCCATGCCTACTTCTCCAAAAACTCCTGTATATACTGAGAAAAGACATTGCGTTTTTTTGTTTGTTTGTTTGTTTGTTTTAAAGATTTAATTTATTTATTTGACAGAGATAGAGACAGCCAGCGAGAGAGGGAACACAAGCAGGGGGAGTGGGAGAGGAAGAAGCAGGCTCATAGCGGAGGAGCCTGATGTGGGGCTCGATCCCATAACGCCGGGATCACGCCCTGAGCCGAAGGCAGACGCTTAACCGCTGTGCCACCCAGGTGCCCCAGACATCGCGTTTTGTAACAGATCGTTCCAAAGGAAAAAGAGTTCTACTTTGGCAGCTTATTTCTGTATTTTATCAGATTGTTCTCACATCATAGTTCGGTGATTCTCAAACTTTTGGGTACCTAAGAAGCCCCTGAGGTACTTGTTAAAATACGGATTCTCTGGTCCCATGGCCAAAAATTTTAATTCAGTAAGGGCCAGAGAATCTGCATTTTTCACAGGCTTCCAAGGTACTGATTCTGATGCGAGGGTTAGAAGTCCACACTGAGAAACATCATCATGAAGACAGAGAACAGAGGAAAAGAGACCATCTAGTCATATTTTCAGCAATGGAATTGTTTTTCAAATGAAGTCTCATACGGAACTCCAAAAGTTAAAACAAATAAAAGCATTGTTGCCTTGGTTAAAATGATGATGGGGGCCCTTTCTTTTTCCCTATGTCTCCTCTTGGCCTCTTCATGAAGGCTGGAGCCACAGAGCCATGGCACTTGGAGGCACAGTTTGAAAACCCTGAATTAGTCTTGGTAGATAAATAATAGATGTTTTAACTAGTCAGGTAAATTTGTAACATCAGGCAGGAATTGTGTAAGATGTGTCCAAAGATAAAATAGCTTCCCAAAGAAATAGTTTTGAATTCTCTGTCATAACAGGAATCTGAGCAACCTTTGGCTGCCGGTTGACAAGGATATTCAAGTCTTTATTGTGTTGCCATAGACCTCTTACTGGATACATTCTGAGCAAATGAAAAACTAAGAGAGGCTTAAGACAAACCACCTCCAAAATCTAAGTTGTTTCCACATTGGTGTGAATAACTCCTTGCCCCAAAGATTTTACTAATTTCAGTATTCTAAAGTGATTCTCTTTGATTGCATCCTCCTCTTATTCTAGAAGCTTAAACATCACAGAGCAAATAAGAACTTGAGTTCAGAAAACTCTCCCAAAAGATTATTTTTCGTGGGTGGAAAAGAGTGGTTTCGGTTATCTATAAGTTCCAGGGTTCATCAGGAAGACTCTGGGCTTTGGTTTCTGGAAGAGAATGGGTTGGTGCCCTATTCCACCACCTCCTGATTGTATTGTTTGGGTCCAAGAACTTAAACTTTCTAGTCTGTTTCCTCATCCGTAATACTGAATTATAGAGAAGATAATACCAAAGAGCAGAGGAGAGGGGACTAACTGAGATTTTTGCAAAATGGTGAATGTGCAGTAGGGACTCAGAAAATGTTACTGTCTCCCACTCTCTTCCACACTCCGATTTCCTCCCTCCCTTTTCTCCCCACTCTGTTCCCCTCCGATAGGATGCAGAGCTTGGAGCACAAAAACAGGGGCTGTAAATGAGAAAAGTGCAAACAGAGCTTGGGGTCCAACAAGCATGTCGCTTGGCTTAGTCATAGCAGTCGGAAGGGGCGCAAAGGTTCCCCTCCAAAGTCCTTGGAGGCTTGTGTTTGTCCCTTTGCGGGGTGATTCATGATCTCGCGGCTATTTCAGGTAATTGTTAATTGGCCTTTTAGTTTACAAAGCACTTTCACATACCTTATTGCATCTGATCTTCGCAATAATTGCAGGGCACCTATTATTTTCCTCATTTTACAGATGAGCCAACTGAAACTCACAATGGTTAAGAAATGAGCCCACAAACTGAGAGTTGAGAGGCAAAGTCTGAACTTGAACCCAGAGGAGCTGGCTCCTCCATTAGAACAGTTCCACTCTTCTCATGCTGTCTCCTGAAAATAATCGTCACATTGATAACACAATAATGGTTCTCTCTCAAGAGATGTCTAGTATGTGAAGTTTTTTTAAAGGCACTTCTGGGAATAGAAAAATAAGTACAAATCATAGCCCCTCTTCTGGAATGGATTTGCCATTTAGTATAGAGTTGAGAAAAGAGCTTTCTGACCAACCCTTTCTATCTTCCCAGCTCTCTCTCTTTAGTACCCTGACTCCCACAGTTCTAATCACCCCACCAGGCTGGATCCCCCTTGACCCTACCACCATTTTATCATCGCTTACTTGACTCATGTCCTTGTTTCTCTTCTTCCCTAGTTAAGATTCTAAGGCCCATCATTAGAGCACTTCCTTATGTAACATTCTAACTCTTCTCCTCATTGGACTCATCTGGCAAAATGCCAGCCCTGGTTACACTGAACTCTCAACCCACAAGGCACCCGCACGTTCCTAGCTGATCATGGCCGGAGGAAAACACAACTACGATGAGTGGTCTCGGTTTAAGTTCAGGATGACCGTCTTCAACTTGGCTCTCAACGTCAGCTGCCAATTCTACTATAACTCCCTAGTCCATTCACTCTCCTTCTCACCTTTCCAACGACCTCACCCCCTCTCCTCTTTCATAGGTATTCAGTATCTCCCCTCCCACCTACGCTCAGAAGGGAAATTCCAGAATATTTGCAACCACATCCACCCACCTCCCTGCCTTTTGTTCTATGTGCTCTACCTTCAACATTCAGCTTCCTACGTAAGGAAAACCCCTTCACTTTTGCTACTTCATACTCCAAGCAGCCTTGAGTCTTGCCGTTCAAGGACATCACTGGCAATTCTTCTGTATCATCCTTTTCTTCCTCTATGATGCATCAATCCGTTCAGTGTACAACCACTGCTGCTTTTCCCACCTTAAAAAATCCCTGTCTTGTCCTCCTATCACCCTTTAGCTTTAGCTCTACTACGCTGTTGTTCGTTACAGCCAAACTCAAAAGAACTGGTGACATCCAATGCCGGAATTTCTCTTCAGTTCTCACTCTACTCCCATCTGTGCTTCCCCGCCCCTCCCTCAAACCACCAAAACTGTTCTTGAGGCCACTAATGACGTCCTCGTTTCCAAATCCATGACTTCTCAGTTCACACCTCCTTTGTCTCTAAGAAAAATTTAACAATGTAGATAACTTCCTCCTTTTTTTTTTTTTTAAAGATTTTATGTATTTATTTGAGAGAGAGAGAGAGAGCGCGCACATGAGCACAGGAGCAGGGGGAGGGGCAGAGGGAGAAGCAGACTCCCCGCTGAGCTGCTCAATCCCAGGATCTTGAGATCAAGACCTGAGCCAAGGGCAGACGCTTAACTGACTGAGCTACCCAGGTGTCCCCCACCCCCTTTTTAGAGATTTTATTTATTTATTTGAGATGACTTCCTCCTTCTTGAGTATCTCCTCCACTAGGCTCTTAAGATACTGTATGTTTCTAGATTTCTTCCAGTTTGCTGGCCACTCCTTCTCATTCTCTTTTGCTGGTTCCTATTCATTTCCCTGATCTCTAAACAAAGAACACCACAGCTCCACCTTCAGACATCTTGTCTCCTTTACTCTACTTTCCCTGCCTTAACGATCTCATCTAATCTCTTTCAATAAGCTAATGACTTCCTATCATGGACTGAATTGTGGCCTCCAAAATTCATATGTTAAAATCGTAATGCCCGGTACCTCAGAATGTGACTGTATTTGGTGAAAGGGTCTGTAAAGAGGTCATTAAGGTTAAATGAGGCTGTCAGGATGGGCCCTAATCCACTGTAACTGTTTTCCTGATAAGAAGAGGGAATTCTGACACGCAAAGAGACGCCGGGGATGTGCGTGCATAGAGAAAGACCACACGAGGACACAGCACGAAGGCAAGGAGAGAGGCCTCAGAAGAAACCAAACCTGCTGACACCGGATCTTGGATTTCCAAACTCCAGAACTGTTGAAAAATACATTTCTGTTGTTTTAGCCACTCAATCTGTGGTTTTATGTTATGGCAGCCCAAGCCAACTCTTACATTTCCAAGGTTATTTCTCTAGCTCAGAACTCGCCCTGGAACTTCTATAGACAATTGGTTACTTAACATCTCCAGTTGGATGTCTAATAGGCATCTCAGGCTTCACATGACCTTCCCTCCAAAGCCATTTCTCTAACAGTCTTTTCATCTTAGTAAATGATAACTCAGGCCAAAAGCCTTGACGTCCCTGTGACTGCCTTTTCTCTTTCTCTCCCCATCCTCTCTTCTCATCTTCCATACTGGAGGTCACAAGCAAATAGGTCCATGTCCAGCTCTACCTTCAAATTATATCCCAAACACATGACTTGATACTACCATTATGCCACCACCTTGGTCCAATCTCCATCATCTGTTACCTGGGGAAGTCCAGTAGCCCCCCAATCCATTCTTCCTCTTCCTGCCCTTATCTTCTTCTTGGTCCATTTTCAGCTCTGCAGCCAGACTGATGTTAGGAAAACATACTGGGTCACATCACTCCTCTGCTCAAAACCCTGTATTAGTTCCTGCCTCACTCGGAATAAAACCAAGTCCCTACTATGCCTCACATCACTCACTTCATTTCCTGCTCTTTTCTCTCTCACCCACTTTGCTCCAGCTCAACTGGCCTCCAATTTTCTCCTTTTTACTTTTTTAAAGGTTTTATTTATTTATTTGATATAGAGAGAGAGCACAAGCAGGATGAGGGGCAGAGGAGAGAGAGTTCCCATCGAGCAGGGAACATGATGTGGGGCTCGATCCCAGGACCCTGAGACCACGACCTGAGCTGAAGGCAGACGCTTAACCAACTGAGCCACCTGGGGCGCCCCGGCCTCCAACTTTTCTTCAGACGTATCCCAGCATTCCTGCCTCAGAACTTTTGTTCTTACTTCTCCCTTCACCTCCGGTGCTCTTCCCCCAGATACCTTTATGTCCTTTGGGTCTTCATTTATACGTCATCTTCTCAGAGAGGGCATCCTTGGTCACCCTCTACCCTTGCCAGGCATTTCTTGACCCATCTTCCCTTCTTTTCTCCACAGCACATATCTCATTTTCTAGATATTTCACTTATTTGTTCATTATCTGCCTCCCTTTAGTACAGGAAAGTTCCATGGAGACACAGGCTGAGAGTGAGTTTGAGGTTCAGGTTTTCTTTCTTTCTTTTTTTTTTTTTTTTAAAGATTTTATTTATTTATTTGACAGAGATAGAGACAGCCAGCGAGAGAGGGAACACAAGCAGGGAGAGTGGGAGAGGAAGAAGCAGGCTCATAGCGGAGGAGCCTGATGTGGGGCTCGATCCCATAACGCCGGGATCACGCCCTGAGCCAAAGGCAGATGCTTAACCGCTGTGCCACCCAGGCGCCCCAGGTTTTCGATTTTGTTTCCTACTGCAGTTTTAGTGTCTAGAACAGTGCCGGGGCAGAGTGGGCATTCAATAACGATTTCTTGAATGAATCAGTAAATGAAACTACTGGAGGTCTTGATAGTTAGGCTGAATAGTTTGGGATAAATGTGACAGTAGGAAGAGAACCCATGGGAGATCTTGAGCAGAAGAATTTATTGCCTGTGTCATCTGAAGAAAATGATTTACATTAATAACTTCAATAATTACTCTACCTTCTGTCTTTTCACCATTTACATTTTTACCTGGCAGTTTCTACTCATTCTTTCTGATCCGGCGTCGAAGACGTTTGCCATAACTAACTTCCCTTAACTTCTCAGGCTGGAATGAACTCTTGGGTCTTCTTGGGGCCCTCTTTTGTGCCCAATGACTTTATTTCTACCTTGATCACACTGATTACTATTGTGGTTTTGTATGTCTGTCTCTTGCACTGGTCTGTGGGCCCCCTGAGATGGAGTACTGCAATGTCTGGTTCCCGTGGCTTCCTCACCTAGCACTACACGTCATATAGGTAACTGACATTATTTGATTCCAGTAACTTGAAAGTAGGGATTACAGATTCTTTTATGGTATATAAATAGAGAAAGGATTTATGCCCAAGAAAAATTAGATTCCAGGTTGTGAAAGAATTTGTAAATGTGGTCACTGTAGCACTGTCTGGGATCTTTGAGGAACTGGAGAGAATAAGAGGTAACAGGTACCATATTTGAACAAGTTTTATCCTAACTTGAAAAGGAAATGTGGATTAGGAAAACTGTAAACCAGTGAGGTTAGCAACAAGGTGCTATAACAGATTATCTTCAGGAAGTTCCTACAAATGAAAATCATATTCACCAAAAACCAGGATGCATTCACAAAGTGCAAGTCATACTGGAATAATCCCCTGCCTGTTTTTGGCAGGGAAATTAGATTAATAGATTAATTTAGAAAACGGATTTTTTTCCCCCCTGTTCTTTGATTTATTGTTTACCCTTCTTCTTGAATTTACTTCTTGGGAAATATATTTCCCCAGAGTTTGTCCATGTCAGGCCCTGGTCGAGGTGCTGGGGATATATCATGAAAGGTCTGATGACAGGAGACAGGAAAACTCATTATGAAATGAGACACACAGCGTGTCACATGGACACAAGTGTGGAGAAGCAGGTCCAAAGTGGGGAAATGGGTGGTCAGGAAGATTCCATAAGAAGGTCATTTGAGCCAGGCTTGGAGCAGAGGAAGCAAGGCTTGGTGATAGCTAGGCAAAGAGTACTCAGAGAAGAAGGGAGGCAAATGTCCCTTGAGACTCCTGGGGGAAGGTGTCTGCAGCAGGGCCAGCGAGGGCAGAGGCACAGATGTCATCAGGAAGGAAAAACGTCTCAGTGTTGAGGCAAGACCTCAAAGGGGATTGTATCAATTTTACGTTTTCCAGCAAGCTATGGAAAATCATTAGCTGGCTGGAGCAGAAGAGTGAAATTGCCTGATGATGTCCATGTGACATGCTGTGTGTCTCATTTCATAATGAGTCTCCCTGTCTCCCGTCATCAGTGAAATTATCTGATATACTTGAAGAAGTCCCTTGAAGAAATGAGACCAGTGTGAGTCCACTGCAGTTGGAGAGACCTTGGTGGCCAGCATCAAGATGATAGCATCCAACGTTGTAGGAAGAAGTCCTTGGATTTCTGATGTATTTGAAGACAAATCAAAGGTATTCGGTAAGGGGCCTCATTATCTGATACTTGGGCAGAAGATGGAGAAAGAAGGCCTGAGTGGAGGGAGGGAGGGAGGGAGGGAGAATAATACGACAGGTAAAAGAACAGACTGAATCACAGTTCTGGCAATATCTTATTATGTAACCTTAAACAAGTTATATAAACTCTTGGAATTTTAGTGTCCTCATCTATTCAATAAGGATTGTAATATTTGCCTCTACTTAAGAATTGTTGTGATGATTGAAACAAGAAATACAGGTAACATTTTTTATGGTTACACACACACAGAAAGGCATCCATAGATGGTAGTGTGTGTGTGTGTGTGTGTGTGTGTGTGTGTGTGTGTGTGTGTGTAGTAGGGGGTCACAGGTTAAGGGTAAGTTTGAGGTTCAAGCTTGTGCTATCTGACTGATCCTAGAAGTAGACTAAGGTAGTCTTTGAGAGAGAATTCATTCAAAGGGAAGAAGGAACCAGCTATGAAAATGACAAGAACACAAAGGAACGGGAAGAGCAAATCGGACTTGCTTCCTGGTTCAGCTATAGGAACTCATGTCTGGGCCCTAGGGAGAGAGATTACACTTATAAAATGAAAAAAAAATGCAAATAAAAATCAACCCCAAATTTATTAATATATCGGGGACCCAAGCAGCACTACATTGTGCCCTTTCAACAGTATAGCTCAGGGGTGCCTGGCTGACTCAGTTGGAAGAGCATGACACTCTTGATCTCAGGGTCATGAGTTGGAGCCCCCATGTTGGGTGTAGAGATTATATAAACAAACAAACAGTTTGAGAAAGCATGAGAAAGTTGGTCTGCCATAAACCACTGTCCATTTTGGCAAATTGAGATTCCAGTGTAGCAATAGTGGTGCAGACAAGAGTTGGCAAAAGCCAGAACAGTGCTTTATGTGAGACCATCATGCTATAGGAAGATGCAGCAGTTCCTGGCAGAGGCAGCTGGTGTTACACCCAGTGGTGATAAGAGATGTGCTCACTCAAAGTAATGGTATCCAGCAGAATTGGTAATGGTGCTGGTGAATGGCTCAAAGTGGCTGAAAGGACATATACATTAGCAAATATAAGAGTCCACTGGGGACATCCAGAAGAACTGTACTTGGAGGGCAAGGTGGAAGTGGAAGGAGGAAGAGTGCAGCGGGCACTTCTGTTGGACCAGGGGCATCAGCAGAGGTAGGGAGAGGCAAAACAGGAAGTGATATTTGCATTCCCTGGGACGTCATCATATCCAGAGTTGAGGGAAACAGGAAAGTTTGGCTCCCTGAAGATAATAGGGTAGATTAGTAACTAATGAATCTACATGCCCAAGCAGTTTAAGTCTAGAACTGATATCAGTCAGGAGAGAAGGTTGCAGAAGTATAGTGTGAACCCTATCTTCAACCATACTCTGCTTTATTTTTTAAAGTTTAAATCAATGTTTAGATAAACTTGTAGAGAACATATTATCAAATTTATGGTCACAAAAAAGGATAAACTGCTAATAATGATAGCTAATATTTATCAGACTCTTACTATATGTCAAGTATCTACATCTTAGCCACGCATATATGAAAAAGAAAGATTTTAACTAGCATAAATCTCAATATAAAAAATAAGGTGAATGATGCCCTCCCCCCCAAAAAGCCCAAAAGAAATATGCTTTTATAAAAGGCATTATAAAAGCTTATGTTTAAAATTAGGTAGGTAATTGTCTTGTGCAATAGTATTTAGAACACTCATGAAATGTGTTGTCCAGATGCTATACATTAAAAAAATAAATGAAGTATATATTTTACAAAGAAGGTGTGAAAGCTAGAAAAATGATGCAAAACTTAGTCCAATGAAGTGTTGTTGAAAGCACAGGAGATTTTTAGTCTGGAGAAGAGACGACTGAGTGGGGAAACATCTTCATTATCTTCAAATACAGTAACAGTCACAGGAAGAGGGATTAGTTTTTTTCTGGATGACCCCAATTGGACAGAACTGGGACCAGTGGCTAAAGATGTTGGGAGACAGATTTTCCTACAATATAATGAAGACATTTCTAAGAGAGATATCTGATGTTAGAATGGGCAAGCTAAAGAGGCAGCGAGGTCTTTTTCGCTAGAGGTATCCAATTATAGATGCACTGTCACTTGGCAAGAGGCAATTTCAGTGTTTGAGTGGGGTCCATTTAAATGGCCCCTTCTCACTTCGAGGTGGTTAGGTTAGATTAGTTGAAGTCATAAGGCTAGTGGCCTGTGAAGGGCCGTGGTGCACCTGACTATATTCCAGAGCCACGGCTGATCCCCTCAGTGGCCATAACTAGAGTGTCACTTGTGTTGATAGAAAAAGGAATAATTTTCAGAAAAGCCATGGAAATGTGAAATCTAAGTTAAGATTCTATTTTCTTTATAAAGATATTTAAAATCGCAAGCCTTTCAGGGCACCTGGCTGTTTCAGTCCGTGGAGCATGAGACTCTGGATCTCAGGGTTGTGGGTTCAAGCCCCATGTTGGATGTAGAGATTACTTAAAAATAAAATCTTAAAAAAAATAAATAAAATCGCAAGCTTTTCAAGAGAAAATATAAAAATAAAGTGCAATCATGAAGTTGGTATAAGCCCTCTGATGACAACACGTTGATGTCAACATAGGGCTCAAATGAAAGGGGCTGTCATCACTACAACTATCATGCCCCCAACAACCCACATCCCCCTGGAGGTCTGAGTCACAACTTTCCAACACCAACTGAGAATTCAACCCTCTGCACACTGTACATTTACCTCCTAATGACACAAATCCCTATCCTTGTCACCCCTCTAGATTGCAGGCAGCCAGAGTTAGAACCATGTGTAATTTAGGCTTGGATCCTACAAAGCTCCTTGCATAGGCCTTTAGATGCAGATGACGCCTTTTACTGAATTAAAAAATCAAAACTTTCTACTAAAGAGCCCCAAGGAAGTGGTTATTTTAATGTCAAAAATCAACCCAACATATATTTTTTGACTTCTCAAGTGACCTACCTGTTGAACTGAGTTTCATAGGATAGTCATTTGCATGGAAAGGTAAGTCACACAGTGAAAAAAAATCCCATTTCCAAATAAAATGAACCTAGTCCTAATTGAATTTATTAGGCATTTACCAAGAGCCTACTACGTGGCAGTCATCAGGCCCAACTCCATAGGGATTACAGAAATGACTCAGATGTGAAACCCACTTGTAGAAAGCTCTCAATGTTATGAGACAAAGTAAAGATAAACTATTGCCAGAGTCCCTAACAGTTGACCCCACTTTACCTGCATAAGAAGTCAGTAGGAACTTGGGGGTTGAGATTGAGCCAGGAGAGAACACAGGAGATTAAGAGAGAACAGATGGAACTTGGAGACATGATGAGGGCTGGAGCCCTAGCAGAAGGGATGGTTAGTGAATATTCTATGGTGACACGAAGGTATACCTTACAAACAGAGAAGTTGAATATTTAGTTTTATTATCTGCTCTGAGTCCAATCACATGGGCGGCTTGCCATTACTATTGAAATCTTCAGTAAAATTTGTTCTATAGGGTTTTGTTGGATGAGAGATGCTTGGAGTAAAATCAAACAAAGAGATCATATCCCATTCTGGGGCCCCCTTGGGGTCCATAGTGTGAACACCAAAGGTGAGCTATGAGAAAGACTGAAAACTCATCAGAAGTGGCAAATAGGGACCAGAGTGACTAGGTGAGGTATAAGATCCCCCAGAAAACCCTGGAAACTATGGGAGAGACACTGAGGTTTCTTTTGAATGCAGAAAGGGGATATGAGCCAAGCTTAAAGGACCACATAACTTCATCAAGCCAAGGGCTTGGGATCAGACAGGTAGCTGATATATTGTTTTGCAAAGAAAAGGGAAATGTGATTTGGTAAAGCAGTTAGATGTGGGTAGAAGAATAAAAAAGAATAATCTGAAGGTATCACCACAGTTTCCTTTGTAGGAGAGGAAGACAATGGCAGTGGTATTGATAAGTGATAGCAAGAGAATGCTTTGAACAATGTTGAATTGGCAATGATGGCAGAATATTTTCAAGGCAACATCCTGGAGGATGTTGGAACTACAGGATCAGAGGTAAGTAAGATTTGGGGATATACAGTAGAAGCATTAGGTTAGGGGTGATAATGGAAGCCATGAAATGGAAGGCTTCAGAGACACCGATGTGTGATATTCAAAATTAAGAGGTGATAGAAAGCCAGCCCCTCAACAGATGACTGGATTAAGAAGATTTGGTCCATATATACAATGGAATATTACTCAGCTATCAGAAAGAACGATTCTCAACATTTGCTGCAACATGGACGGGACTGGAGCAGATAATGCTAAGCGAAGTAAGTCAAGCAGAGAAGGACAATTATATGGTTTCACTCATCTACGGAACATAAGAAGTAGGAAGATTGGTAGGAGAAGAAAGGGAAGAAGAAAGGGTGGGTAATCAGAAGGGGGAATGAACCATGAGAGACTATGGACTCTGGGAAACAAACTGAGAGCTTCAGAGGGGAGGGGGGGTGGGGGAATGGGATAGGCCGGTGATGGGAATTAAGGAGGGCACATATTGCATGGTGCACTGGGTGTTATATGCAAGTAATGAATCATGGAACTTTACATCAAAAACTAGGGATGTACTGTATGGTGACTAACATAATATAATAAAAAATTATTATTAAAAAAAAAAGAATAAAAAGAGGTGATAGAAAGCCAAAGATAGCTGGGGAGAAGAGGAAGCAGGGAGCTAGGAGGAGAGCCAAGAAGTTAATGTAATGGGAGGCCAAGAAGAAGTACCATCCAGTATGTGACTGATCAACAGTGTCAAATGCAGCAAAGATACAATGGAGGGAATAGATAAGGGGGAGCCTACCAATTTTGCGTTAATATGTGCATGAAGTATTGTACTTTTGTATATAGACTTCCAGAATTCGACCATCATGATCATAATCAAATAACAGTCTTGTTGTGACAAATGCAGGGGCAACAGAAAATATTTATATCCTTTTAAAAAAAATATTTTTTGCAAGTAATCTCTACATCCACGGTGGGGCTTGAACTTACAACCCCAAGATCAAGAGTCGCATGCTCCACTGACTGAGCCGGCCGGGTGCCCCTATATTCTTAAAGATATTCCTAAAGAGTTTATGATCTAAAAGATAAGGCAAAGATTTGACCAGTACAAACACATACGTAGATTGAACAATTATGACAGTATTTGCACAGCATGAGATATTTCCCAGTTCTGGCTTATGAGCCTTTAAAAGCATATTTGATAAAGATAAATTTGAATTGAAGCAAAAAATTTGGACTGTTCCTTAGAATTCAACATAACAAAATGCCCCCCTGGAGACTAAGTAAAAAGAACTCAACATCTAAGACATATATTTTAGAGAAGCACTAGTTTTTACCCCCCGTTCCCAAAACCTAGCACTTAAAAACCGAGTACATAATCGGTAACTTGTGTATCTGATGCTGGTGCTTTGCATAAAAATAACGCTTATTCTGATGACTAGACATTCTTATTCTTCAATATCCTTCAGCCAGCCTTTTGCTGGGAATTTCTTGCTGGCTACCTTCCTCTGAGATGTCTAGATTTCCTCTGACTTCCCCCTCATTTTTCTTCTTTGCTTTTCGACAGCCCCCAGTTGCTGTCCATTTCTTGATTGCTTGCACACAGAATTCCAGCTATTTCTCTATTTTACAAGTCTTCATCTTATACCTGTGGGACTTAGGAAAGTTATGCAATCATTAACCAGATAGAAATGCTTTCCTTCTTTATTTGAAAATAAGGTAAGCAGTTGCATAGAACTTATGGAAGCAAGAAAGCAAAAATGTAGCACAAATTTCCTCTCTATTTTCTGTTTTTTTAATTACTGAAGCTCTGTCTGAAGATGAGCTCATTGATAATGGGTGGTGGTGACCTTGACAATGAGCCTAGTAGGCCTCCAACCCTAGGGAGTGCAATTGACCATGGCCTCCAGCTGTTGTGCTGTGAAATCTATGGCTGCATTTACACCAAGGTCTGGCTTCCCATGGGCTTTTTCCAGCCAGTGACTGAGTGTGGCATGAATACTAAGGCAATTTCAACCCTGGGAGACACTGGACTCCTCTGATGGGTGACTTTGGCTCCAGGACTCTCTGAAGTCTTGTTGAACTTTTCTTAGACTGCACGGCATTCGAAGATGCTTTGACCCAACTCCCAGCCTTCTCTCCTTCCCTTGAGGTCAGTCTTGCATGACTGCCTGGTAGCTCTCCCAGCTTTTCCTGTTCCCTCACCATTTTCTATCACAGACATCTTCCCTAATAAAATTCTTGCATGTCTAATCCTGTCTTGGTGTGTGCTTCTCAGAGGACCTAGACTGACACACACATATATACCTAGTAGAAAAGCAAGGCTTAACAATTCCATGGGTCTTAAACCTTGGTCTTCTCATTAGCATTTTTTCTACTCATACAACCTACATCAAAATAGTTGAATGAAAGCAATCTTATTTACAAAAGGGGCTGACAGTGGCTATACAAGCACATCTGGTGAAGAGTCAACAAGTTTTTATTGAGACTTGTGTTCAGAAAGTCAAATGCTGGAAGACCTTTGCTAAAATTGTATACTCACTTGGTGTTGTATTTCTCCCTTGTGTTCACATAGCACAAGAGAGAGAGGATTGAGTGAATGGATATTGGTGGCGTAGGATCTGATTCTCTGGTCTCTAACAGATTTAATCAACATTACCTGCATATTTGAGGGAAAAGACTGACTCAGTAATACTATGAAGTCGTTCTGACTCAGAGAACAGAAAGTTAGAAATATTTGATTTTCTACAAATGATCTATAAAACTAAGATAAAATTTTTTGCTTATCAGATTAGCAAATATTTAAAAGATTGATCTATCCAGTGTTGGTGAGGGGATAAGGGAATAAGCAACTTCTTTATATTTGTTAGGCGTAAAAACAGGTAAAAACCTTTAGTAAAGTTAATTTGTCAGGATCTATCAAAATTAAAGACGGACATAATCTATGGTCAAGGGATTCTATTTTAGAATCTTTCATACAGAAATGTTTGTACAAGAATAAAAAAATCTATATAAAAGCATATTCACTGTAGCTAATTATCGTGTTGTTTTGTAATAACAGCACAGGAAGCAATGTAAATTGCCAGCAAGATGAAGTTGGTTATGCAAATTATAGTAGATCCAGACCATGGAATATCACACAGCTTTTAAGAGGGCTGCCACTAGCCCAGAAGGCACCTTTGTGTAAATGAGAAAAAGATAGCCCCTCTTCTGGGTGAACAAAACCAAACGCCAGGAAGCACAATTTGATGAACGAAGCATGGGCTAGATTTTAGCTTCTATTTCCCCCCTCTGCCAGGTGCTCCTTTGCAATGCACAATTTGGACAATACTGAACAACCCTGGCTGTTAAAAATAATGAAATAATGTTTTATATTATGACATGGATGGCTATCCATGATACTGTTACCCTCTTTCCCCCCAAGAAAAGAAAAAAAATATATATAAAAGAAGAGAGGAAAGTTGGAGAATGTATTATTTACTTCTTCATAATAAATTTCCCCAAAACTCAGTATCTTAAAACAGCGAATATTGATTATCTCACAGTTTCTGTGGGTCAGGATTCCTGGCATAGCTTGACTGGGTCTTCTGGCTCAGGTCCTCTTGAAAGACTGCCTTCCAGGTATTGGTGAGGGCTGCAGTTATCTCAAGGCTCGATCGGGGAAGGATCAGCTTCCAAGCTTATTTTTGTGGTTGTTGGCAGGATTTCATTCCTTCTCTGCTGTTGTGCTGAGGGCATCAGTTCCTCAGTGCCTGTTGGCTGGAGGCCACCCTCAGTTCCTTGCTACGTGAACTTCTCCATAAGGCAACTTGAAACGTGGCAGCTGGCTTCCCTTAGAGTAAGCAAGAGAGAAGTCAGAGAAAGAATGTAGCAAGATGGGACTCACCATCCTTTCTAACCTAATTTCAGAATTGACATCCATCACTTTTGCAGTATGCTATTTGTTAGAAACAAGTCACTAGCGTCAGCCCACACACAAGGGGAAGAGGATCACACAAGGGCTTGAATACCAGGAGGCTGGAGACATTTGGAACCATTTTGGAAATTGCTTACCACTGAGAATATGCATTGTAACTGTAAATATGTAAATAGTTATCTCTGAGGCAGAGGATTGGAGGAGGTTTTGTTTTAATATCATTCCACACTTAAAGTTGCAAGAACCGTACAAGGACTTCTTATGTACCTGTTTACCTAGATCAACCAATGGTTTCCATTTTGCCCCATTGCTTTGTCATTGTTTCTCTCTAGGTGTATGTTCATGTATGTATGCATATTAGCTTTTCTTTCTGAACTATTTGAGAGTAAGTTGGAAATACAGTGTCCCTTTATCTCTCAGTATCTCGGTCTTTATTTTTTTAGGATTAAAGACCTTTCTTTACCATGGTACAATATAAAAATTAACCAGGAAAATAAACATCGAAACTATACTATTACAGACTCACTATTCAAATTTTACCAAATTTCTCAAGAATCCCTTTATAGATACCCTTTAATTCTCGGTGCAGAATCCGGTCCAGGATTGTACATTTCATTTAGTGGTCACGGCTTTTGAGTCTCATTTAATCTGGAACAAATCCTCAGTCTTTCCGTGTCTTTCTTGACTTTGACATTTTTAAAAGCGCACAGGCCAGTTATTTTGTAGAAAATCCCTTAATTTGGATTTGTTTGGTGTTAGCTCATAATTAGATTTAAGTTATACACTTTGGGCCAGAATACTGCCAAAGCGTTGTTACCATTAAAAGCATTGTGCTTTTCATAAATGTGTGTTAATAAATATATACTTAAAAATGACAAAATGAAGACTGACTTTTGTGTATAAAATGGAACATTTTAATACCAGAAAAAAAGAAACCCTCTTTCTCCATCTTTATCAATTGCACCAATCCTTCCTATGACAAATGACAGGATATTGCTTTTGGTGTTTACAGTGGACACTGACCATGAACTTATTTACTTTCACCATCCTTCTGGTCACAGCATTCTCTTGGATGTGCTAAAGAAAAAAGCCAGACAGGGGGTGGCAATCATCAGTGAAATGAATAAATACTTTGAAAATGAAGTTTTAACACAGGCAATGACCTACTAATCTTTAATGGCTATCAACTATGATGTGGATTTCAGCTGGGGATGCCAGCAAAAATTCAATTCTAGTACATGCCAACATTACCTGGCCAATGATAACATTAGTTAGAGATTCAGCTAATCTTCAAAGGATGAAGAGAACTTTCTAATTTTAGAACCAGCATTTATTCCCACTTCCAATGAACGTGTGGTTACTTTTAAAGACCGCCGCTAGAGGAACGATAACTAAACTTACGGCAGCTACATTTCCGGTGAGTGGAAGAAAGAAACACGGAAAAGAGGAAATCACAGTAGAGTTGGAATCTAATAACATGTCTCGCTGGAAGATGTGCTTTTTCTCTGGGATCTTTGAATGTCTTCTTTATCACTGTTGCTCACACACTTTTATGAAGACTGACCATGTGACCTTGGCCTTCTGAACCAAAACCTTCCAGGCA
This sequence comes from Ursus maritimus, assembly GCF_017311325.1. Taxonomy (NCBI): domain Eukaryota; kingdom Metazoa; phylum Chordata; class Mammalia; order Carnivora; family Ursidae; genus Ursus; species Ursus maritimus. The sequence continues at coordinate 90,858,062 of NW_024424452.1, forward strand.
GAACACACATGACAGATAGGCAGTGCAGTTGGGGAGTGTTTAACCTTTAGTCATCTTTTGATTTTGCCATTAGAAAGGGCAAAGGGGCTCTTTCCGGAATGTTCCTGTGGACACCCAGCATTTGAACTCATGAACCCTCCTTATGCCATCTGCCACATTGGTCCAGACATCTGCCTTGGGTGCTGCAAAGCACTGCCTGTCCGGAAGGCTGAACGCTACGGGGGGCTCGCCTGGCTGGGGTGCATACGGTTGTTGCTCTTTCTCTCTCAAGAACATACTGCTGAATTTTTGGCCTCCATTGGCACAGTTTCCCTATCTTCTCTTCCCCAACTGGCTGAGTGCTTGGTCTGGAGCCACCCCACTCACTTTCCACCCCCTTGATTCTCATCTTATTATCAGATTTTCTCCCCTGCTCCTTAACGGGAGACTCGGGGGAAGGGATTGTTTTGGCTGGAATTTGACAAGGCACAGGTGGTTTTACCAGCTGCAAGTTCTTTAGTTCTTGTTGGCCGCCCACCAACTCTTGGTCTTTTCACAGTTCTTTCTGTGGTGGTGGAGGAGGAGGAGGGGCAGGAAGGGACAGTAGGCCCTTGATGTTGTTGTTCAACATCAGCAGCTGTCTCAGGTTGGCATTGAGTCCGGAGCGTCCTCCAGGAAGGTTCCCTCCTCCCCTCCCCTGAATGTTTTTCCCTCTGGGGACTGGCGAGAGCGGAGGGGGAACAGCCACAAACATGGCAGCCCGGCCCGCGCGTTGGTCAGCCGGCCCGGGGGCAGAGGGGCCGCACGCCGTCCTTGCGCACGGCCCGGCGGCAGGGGCGCGTGGCTCCCACGCTCACGTGGCTGCCACTTGCAGCCTCACAAAGTCGGGCTTGGCCTCGGCTGCTTGCCTCCCGACTCCCCGGCTGGTTGGAGTCCAACGACACCAGCATCGTCTCCCAAAATAGACAAAAATAATCCTCAGCGCGATCTCTCAAATGCCTCGTTTTGAGGAAAGAAAAAAGGAACTCAAAACTTGAAAGCGTTTTTTTCCTTCTTCTTTTCCCTCTCCCAGCATCTTTTTGATAGCGACAATAACACGCCTGAATGTGCCTGCTGACCTCCGCTGCCACTCCGTTCACTGTTCTCTTCTCAGCCTTTTTAATTCTGAAAACAGGCAGCCGACCCCTCTCCTCAGTACGGCTTCCAGCCCCTGCCCGCTTCCTCGCACGTCCGCTCCCTGAAAAGCTCGGCCCGCGCTCTCCTTGTGTGCGGGCGCTCGCCTCCGAGTCTGAGCCGCGGGGAAGGCGACGCGCCCACCGTCCTTGATGGGTTAATTCCTCTCCGTCGTCTTCCCTCTGATCCTCCCGCTTCACGTCTCCTCGCCCTCCTCCTCCCTCATCGCCTCGTCGTCGCGCAGCCCCACACAGACACGGGGATGCTCCCGTGGGCCTCGGCCCGGCGAAACAACGCGCCTCCGGGCCCGAGGCGAAGCCCAGTGGGGCCCCGTGGGGGTCGCCGGGGGCTCTGCCCCTTCACAGAGCGCTCTTTCCTCTCCCCGTCCGTGCTGGAATCACCGGATTGTGCCCTGGGACGTTCACACCGCAGCTCCGACCTCGCCCTCGACGGCAATCACGTGCCACCTTCATCTGCTCGGAGATCATTCTAGGGCTTCCCCAGTTCCGACGTGCACAGGAAGCTGCGGGAGGCACATGTCGATGACTTTGCGGGCGCCGAGTTGGGTTCTCGTGGCCCAGAATTGGCTCCTCCAGAGAGTCTAAGCCCATTAGCTGTGTACTAATGCTTTGTTGATATTCCACCGCGTTCTATTTGCTTTGCACACAGAGCATTTCTTTGAAACCCAAACAGGCTGGAATGAGGCACAGAAGGACAGGAAGGTGGAAGTGTGGGGCCTGTTGTTTGGAGATGGTGGGGCAAGGCTGGCAAAGCAGAAACGGCAGACCCGGGAAGTTTCTCTGTTTCCCACATTTTCCTGAGGGAGGACACAGGGGGGGCTGCTACCCTGCTCCGTTTGGATTCCCAGAACCTCAGAGACACCCATCATCAAAGATAAGCATAAACACGCATTTGAAAGCTCAATATAAATGAATTTTGGATTACCCACTGCTTTGAGTCTTCTAAACTTAAAAAAAAAAAAAATCTTCTTCGGCTAGAACAACCAGGAATGAACATTTTTTGATTTGGCGAACACCAGCATTTAAAAACAACAACCATCATTCTGTTCCATATGTCACTGCGAAGTATTCATCATACTTAAGGGGTGCTGCATACACCTGTCAATTCAATAGAGCAAATATGCATCTTTCCTCTCTGTCTCTCTCTGCTTCAGGGGCCCAGCAGTGCTAATCTTTAGCAATATTCTTTTCCCAGTAAGAGCTCACATCCAATCTGAATGCTAAATAATGTTGTCACGAGGTTGCATGGGCACTGGTTAAGATCTATGCCCAAACTATAATGAATCTCTCTTCTACATAACAGTTATTGTGGCCAAAATTGGTGAACAGCCCATCCTCATGGGAGCAGTGGGAGGAGACTGGAATATTGTGTTGGATTCTGTCCTGGACATATCTTCGGCTAGACTCCTGGAGCAGTTTAAATCAAGGGCTGGGCTGAGCAGGCCTGAATGGCTTTCAAATGACAGATTTATGGAGGGAGGCCTAATTAGATCATGGTAATTTGTAGTACGACAGTATCTTTTGCTCAAGATCTCAAAGCACATTTCTGCCTTGATAGGTGAGCAAAACAAAGACCTATGAATGTCAAGGGATAGTCTCAATTTCACAAAATAAATCCTTGGGCAGCCCAGGGTAAGAGTCACACCTTGCATTTGGAAAACATTCTGCAGTTTTGCTACCTGTTTATATAATTTCGTCTTACTTCAGCCTCACACACTCCAACGGTGGAGTTAGGAACGACGGCCAGTATTTCCCCCATTTTTAGAGTAGAGAGATGGAGGCATTTATTGGTTAAGTGACCATGGGCTCAAGTAGTAGAGTTGATCTTTCTCTACCCTATGTGGACTGACAAGGTTGTTTGGAGAAATAAAGTGGTGTGACTCTAAGCAGTAAAGGGCAGAAAGAAATCTCCAGATACCGAGATTCTGCTCCTAATGACTTGGCAGAAGGGAGCATGGCTGAGGAATACAAGCTGCAGAGAAGCCAAACTGGGGAACGGTAGCAGGAGAGCTGGGATTTACGTAGGTCAAGGGCTTAAAATGGATTGCGAACCCGTGTTAGGAGTATGCAAAAGCCTTGAGTTTGCATATCACGGTGTCACCTTGGCAAAAAATACTCTTGTATATACGTGGCCGTGTAGCCACAGTGGTGGCACGTCAATCATTACATAGTTGCCAGTGGAGGTGGGGATGCCCTGAAAGAGCAGGACCAGTAGTCGATGGAACTCCTGAGTGCCCTCCCCAGGGCCTCTCTTCCCTAGATCACAGAGAGTTGCTTGACCTGCCTGATGAGACTGTCCAGTCTGGGTGACATTCATTCACTTAGTTCATTGGGAATCCACTTCCTGTTGGTCCCTATTGAGGTGATGCATGAATTTTGCCTTTAAGCGGTTTACCTTCCAGTAAGAGGGCCTGTATAATAATGAACAAGGGGGAAGGTGATGCCTGTAACAAACAAACAAACAAACAAACAAACAAACACCTTGTTTTGGTCCCTTGTTGCTATGTTAACTTGTACATCCCTAGGTCTTTAATAAGAAATAGATTGAGCCTTATTTTTTTGGTTTCCCCAGTAGGATTCTGCACATGGCTGATGCTCATAAAATTTTGCTTATATCCAGATGATGGTTTTCTTTCCCCTTTTGGTTTCTTGAGACCTCTTACTGAAAAAGATCCGAATAAACAACTAATCTATGCCTGTAGTTTAGGGGTTTTCATCTCTCTCTCCCTCTCTCTCTTTCACTCTGAACATGGGTCCTCTGCCATTTTGGAGATGGAGCCAATATGTACTACTAAAAGGCCCATCGTGGCTAAATGCAGATGGCAGAGAAACTTCATCTTCTAATCCTTAAATGTCCCCAGCATGTTAGGGATAATTTTAAATATATTTATACACATTTTAGCAAATCCTAGGATTCACATTCATTCCTAGGAAATAAAGAAGAAGGAATCAGTAAGTTTCTCATTCTCAAAGGGGTCACATTGCATGGTCCTCAGCTCAGCCTTGCCCTGCTTCCTCCTTAGAACTAACCCTGAGCGCGCAGACAGTGGGAGGGAGGGAGCTTTGGGGACCCTCGGAATCTTGAGACAGTCTCCCCTGACTGTTTAAGCACATGGATTATGACAAAAATCACAAACTGCGGACTTGGCAGATTCTCCCAGAGCAGGAGGGGAAAGTGATAGCCTTCTCCAAAGTCAGAGGAGGGACGGGTATTGAATAAATCACAACAAATATGTGATATGTCCTGCAAATGATATGAAAAATTAAATACAAAGAAAAGTGAAGACAGGGCTTCTCAAATGACAGAGCTGTGGAGAGGGTGAAGGGGGAGGTGGGGAGGGAAGGGGGGTGAGGCAGCAGGGGGGAGGGGGCAGAGTGCTAAATTTGTGCAAAGAAAAACACTGATGCTATGCATAGTCTGAAAGATGACATGTTTCCCTAGTCCAGATGGCAGTTTTTTAGAGTTATACTTGCATTTTCTGATTGAACAGACTTTGCTCGGATACTGTTATTAATGTTAGAACTCGGGGCTCAGGCTCCTGTGTTCTCGCCGTTGCAGGCTGACACTGCTGTTCAGGTGAGGGGGAGTTCAGCGTCTCGGAGAGCAGCAGCAGCAGCCTGTGCTTCTGGGGAAATGGAAGGATGACTCCCAGGCAGCCGGTCCTGCCACTCCATAAAATGGAAGAACCTTGGCTCTCCGTGTGCATTCTCTTTGTGATTTGGAAGACAAATAACTCTGCTTCGTTGTCTATGAACAGGTACTGCAGATGGTTGGATCCTGATTCTTACAGGCTGTGCTGGAAGCCAGGGAGGCTATTTTACTCTGGTTCAGCCCTGCTAAGTTGTTAGCTAAGGGTGGGCTCTTGGAAGATCATGTGCCATGGTTGCTGTAAGTAACTCGGAGGGCAGTAGTGGGGTTGTAGGCTACCATGTGAGGTCTCACTGTGAACAGATCATGTATTATATAAAGTTGCTCCTGTGACAAAGCCACTCTGCAGTTTGGAGGTGTAAGGAAATTGCTAGACACTTGCTCTTAGGGAATCCCAGGCTATAGGGAATTCCTCAGAATCCTCTCTCGTCTTGATACTGGAACCCAAGGGATATCTTTTGAAGATCAAAGAACTTCAAGGGAAGCAAAAAAAGGGAAGACACAAAAATTACTTTCCAGTGTGTTTTGCTTTTCTTGAGATTTTTCGATAATGATGGATACCCAGTTTCTTTGTTCAGAGATGTCAGCCTGTGAATCAGAGGCAAAGCTCCCTTTTGGTTTTAGTTGTCACTGATGTCTATTTATAGTCATGGCCAAATGTGACCTCATCCTCTAGGTTTTGCAAGCTCAGCAAAGTGAGGCCAGGTTAGCCTGGCCACAGGTCTCCGAGGAGCACCCCAGATGCTGCAGTGTGTCTTGTCAGCAATGCCAAGGTTTTTCCCTTTCTGTGACTCCTCAAATGCCTTTCAGCTCAGAGAACAAGGTGATTGGAGAAGCCATCCTTGAGGTCAGAAATAAAATGGAAGTCTCTGAATATGTACAAGTTGCCAAATTTACTTCTTTTCCTTCCTTCCTTCCAATTCTGTTTTCTTTTTTTCTTTTCCTTTTTTGAAGAATAGAATGGAGAAAAGAGAAGATGGTGAGACAAGGAAGAATGGGACAAATCCCTGATGGACGAGGCCCCATGGGGCTAGACCAATAAGAGTTTCTAGGGATTCAAGCAGGAACCTCGTCCTTTCTCATAAGTACTTAAATATTGAGGCCGTTACAGACAACACATCTGTGAAAATTACAGCTCTCGTCTTGGGAGGAGTCATGGTGTTAGTGAGCTCTGCCTAATTCACAGTCCATTTCTTGGGGCCCTTTGTTCATCCAGCCAATATTCTGTGTATGCTGCCTATGTGCCAGGATCCCTCCGAAGGCACCTTCTCTCCATTTTCCTGGAGTCTCTCATCCTCGGTTTGAGAAAAACTGACTTAGCAATGAAGCTGAAGCTTTATCATTAAAGAACAACATTTCTATGACATGGTCTACTTCACTGAAGCCAATGACAAGATCTCCTTTTCCTAACCCAAGAGTCTTTATTAAGCTGTGGATAGCTCTAGTGACCCTTCCTTCTTATTTCATCCGTACGTATTTATGCGGCACAATTGAAACAGTGTGTCTTCAAGTCTACAAGTCATAGGCATCCGTTGCTTTGTTAATTCAATTGAACAACCCATTGAACCAACTGTTGAAGCAATGTGACCATTCCATCAAGAGCTGTTGCTGTGGCTGTCCACTGATGTGGCCAGGGTGGCTGGTGTTGTCGGAGACACAGTGGTGGGCATAGATGTCATCCCTACCCACCAATTAGCCAATGCATAGTAAAACGGAGGGCACTCGGAGAACCCCAAGAAACTCGGGGGAAAACAGCACAGTGATTGGGAGAGATCTGCAGCTGGCTGAAGGAAAACCAAAGATCTTACACCCGGGAAGAGGGTACATGTTCTGCCTTCAACTTCTGCCAGTCCCAACCGTATCGAAACCACATTTGTCCCATAACAAAAACATATTCTGTAATGAAGCCTACCTCAATTTTTTCTGGTATGTGTTTAAACGTCAGTTTTTCTAAGATGCAAATAACCTGAAATAACGAGGAACAAAGTCAAGGACTAGAAGAGCGCAGCAAGAAAACGGCAGTAGACATACTCTTGCACGCATGTCCCCGTAAACGAAAATCCCAAGCGGCTTCTTTGATTTCGTTTTTGGTAACTGCAACAGAGAACTGCATCTGGACTGACAATGTGTATACCACGCTTCAGCCCAGTGTGCTTACAAATTGCCAAGTTATAGCAAACCCCCAGCAGAAAGGATGGAGATTTCTCACAGAAATACTGGCAAACCTTGAAGAGCAGTGGCATTTACTGACACTACATCCTAGGAAAAAGAAATGAACTGGAAACTGTACAACAGGGTGATCATCAATGTCAACTGAGTCCTGCTTTTTCTTCTCACTCCCCTCCAAATAATTTGGCTTTCAAAACTGCATCTGTTGTTCTTTCTTTAGTAGATAGAGTGATGATGCAGCATCTAACTGGGATTCTCCTCTTTTATTCTTCCTTCTCTATCTCCTGGAAACGTGTTCACTTTGAGGTTAATCTGTATATTCAACAGAAGCAGTTAGGCAAAGTATTATAGATAAATCGCAATCCACCTACATGGGGAAAAGAATCCATTTCTGAGAGCTAGACTATAAATATTTTAGGAAATACTTAATTCTACTCTGGTTTTCCTGTCCCATCCAGAACTCTTTTGATTGTTTCCCCTAGGCTGTCAGTAAATACATTTTTTTTAATCCAAATTTATTTTCAACATTTACCTGAATGGAACATGAACATTTCTTAACCAAATACAATTGACTTTTGCATATTTCACTGGGCGGGGTTAATATGTCTCTGTAATTATGAAAGATCTGCAGTTAATTGGAGCTAAAAGTGGATGTTAGAACTCTCATAATCCGGGAGCAGTGGTTGCCAAATTTGGGTCAGCAATTCCCTCTGTCCATTAAGCATCATCTGTGTAAAGAATTAATGTTACAGGATGCTAGGGGAAACAGAGGGGTCCTCATCCCTGAAAGGTTGGGACTATGTTCTGGAACACAGAACTTTTAGGTTTTAATCCTGGGCTTTCTCCAGGTCCACTTGAAGAATTAGGAGTCTGGTCCTGCCCCTGACAAAAATCAAACACAATATACATATACACAACCCAAATACTAAACAATAATATAGTTGTGTGTGTGTGTGTGTGTTGTACTTAGACCACGTCTGTATATCTGAGTCAGCTTGAAAATAATACACCAACATCCACTTAATCTCAGATAATCATTTCAAACAAGTATTCACAAATTCCTTGGCGGTTTTCAAAATAAAAGTTACTCTATGAAAATCAATGGCTGTTTCATGCTACTCCATACAAAATGAACGAGGACATAATCTCTATTTCCTATAATACCTGGCCAGTAATAGATGTTTACTGAATACAGTTTCCCTTATTTACATGCTGCAAATCATTATACCTGAGTAATGACAGTCACTCTCACTAAGATAGAGTATTATTTGTATCTTTTTAAACATTCATGCTGATTAAAGGTTTAAGTGGTCGCATAGTAAAAATTCCCACTAAAACAGAACAATTGAAAAATATACCCGAAGTCCAGTGCCCCTTAATATATTCAATCACTGTGCAAGAAGTCAACGTCCAGTCTTCTAAACAATTATGTCAGCCCCATCGCACTAGAGTGGGTTTCTATCAGTCCTGAGGTTATCTCTGCTTTGCCTCTGCTGACCCTGAGTGGGAAAGGAGGTACAGCCCGGGCACACCTAATGGCTACTTGCCGTCAAGCAGCCGTGGGAAGGGCAAGTGTATTGAAGCAGCAGAATCAATCACCAGACTCATTAACCGGGCAGCCTCTCACCCCTCCCATGAACTCCCCGGCCTTACAACTCGCCACTACCCTCCCTTCTCTGTGATCCACACTCACCCAAACCACCTTCAAGGGGCCATGCACCTGCTCACTACGCCACACTTCCCTCCTGGCCCCTTGCAAACAAGCAGCTGCAACTTCAAAGAAAACAATTCCAAAATAAAACCCGCGCTTGCCCCAGCGCGCACGCGTGCGCGCACACATGCCCAGGCTCGCGCGCACGCACACGCATGCGCACACGCACGAGCGAGCGCCACTGAGATCCTGGGCGTGGTGTGGACCGAGGCCTCTCTGCTCGTGGGGCGTGTAGCCCTCCTTCCTCTCTGCGTCCGCCACCCCAGCCCTTTCTCGCGGTCCAGGGACGCCATGCTGCCTGCGCTCCGACACCTCACGGCCTCTGCCTTCCGTCTCTCCTGCTTGGAAGCGGCCGCCCCCGATCAGGCCTTGTTTGCCAGCCCGGTACTGTACTTCATTAGGCAGCTCTATTTAATGGTTTCAACAAAAGCCATCATTTTAGCCCAACTGCCTTGACTAAATTAAAATTTCCAATCTCTGTTTTAGTGTTCTGCAACTGATGTATACATAAGCAAAACTGGTCAACATCTGCCAGGGGGTTGGCAAAAAGTTCTGTAAAGATGTACTTCACATTTCTGAAGCATGTGCAAAGTAACAGCGTCCTTATCCTCCCGAGAGCTCTCATGGTTTTACTTCACCATTTGTTCAAACACACTTTAGCTGCGTATAAGCCATACAGTTGATTCTCCCCTTGGTTGCCGTTTTATCTGTAGTGTCATTTTGAGTAATTGGGGTATGGTAGCTGATCAACTTACAGGTTTCTCATTGGCAGAAAGGGACCATATTGGCACCAAGAAAGAATATGATGGGTCCTCTCGGTGCATAAGCAAGTGTCCCTCTCTTGCACTTGGCTACCCAAGGCCATTAGGAAATAAGCTTAATAAAGCCTCCAAGTGTATATGTCTTCACTTTTCCCCGGGCAGAGGGAGGCACCTATAGAAGAAACATTGCAAACCAACGTGGAAAGATGGTCAATGTACATATTTAGTCAGTGATCTGTGAAAGTTTTTGAATTAGTTTTTAAAGCTTTGTTAAGACCAGAACGCACAGATGTTGAAAACAAGTTCAGATGTAGCGACAGATGGTATTTGATTATGAAGCAGACTGTTCATATAATACAAAGATGCTGCTTCTGCCATACACAAGTAACTGCGGAGAGTGCGGTAGAAATTTTGGAAGGCAGGCGGTTCGAGAGGGTCTTTGTGCAGCAATAACTTTCCCATTTTCCAGCAGTGCTAGAATTGGGATAATTTTCCCCTTTTCTTTACAATCAGGGCCTCTCTCTGCTCTTCCATGCCCTGCCTCCCTTTCCAGCCGCTTTTACTTCAGCCTCAAAAACGCCTCTCTCCCTTCGGCCAGTTGTCTTACCTCACCAACGTGTTTCACAACAACAGGTCGATCCGTGGTTGCGTGGCCCCATCAGGGGCAGTCCCAGGCCCAGAGTAAGGGGAAAAGAGGAAGCGATTGCCAATGCTCTCATAGTCTAAGAAAAAAATTTTCCAATCGTCCTTGCTTTACAATAAGAGCTCACTCTTGAAACAGCAGCCAGGATGATGACTTCAGTTGTGCTGCCACACACGTGCTAAGGTCACTGCTGGCACAGCCGGTGCCTGAGACTCGGCTGCCTCATCTGTAAAATGGGGGTGACGTTTACCCCACTTATCTCTCAGAGGTGCCGAGATCATATGGGATGCCGGGTTATGAAGTGCCTCAAAAAACAGAAAGTCCTCCTCACATGCATGTGACTGTCATTTTCGAGGTCTGAGGATGGGAGAATGTGGGTATCTTACATTGAAAAAAAAAAAAACTTGGGTGCCTGGTGACTCGTGGGTTGAGTGTCTGCGTTCAGCTCAGGTCATGGTCCTGGGGTCCTGGGGTTCTGGGGTCCTGGGATCAAGCCCTGCATCGGGCTCCTTGCTCAGTAGGGAGTCTCCTTCTCTCTCTCTCCCTCTCTGCCCTTCCCCCCTACTCATTCTCTCTCTCTCTCAAATAAATAAATAAAATCTTTTTTAAGAAAGGAAAATAAAAGAGAAGTTACCCTGTACCTTGGGAGATGCCAATCGGAAATCCGCTGTCCTTCTTCCATGTCAGTCCTGGAAAAATGCTGTGGTGTCAGAAGTAACCGAGGTGAAGCCAGCAGCCGAGGAATGCCCTCCACATGGTTATTTTCCTTTTTCAGACTAGAAACTTTGAGGATCAGTGACTTTGCAATCATGGCCATGATAGAGTTTCCTGGTGAACGTTCTGGGTGTGGTGCCAAGAAGCAGACATGCTTAGAAAAGGACAATGTGGTTTCAACAGCCTCCTTTCTGGCCTCCTTCAGAATCCAAGCTTTCAGTCTAGGTAAGTGATTGAGCGTTGTCTCCAGAGCTTTTTCTGGCTCTGTCGTTTTTCTTTATCAACACAGTCCTGGCCTGGCCTGTGCTACAGAGTGGATGTGGGTGGGGGAGGGGCGGAGGGAGGTGAGGGCAGCGCCAGGATAGCCTCTTTCCTGCAGGACTCGACTCGAAAGCCTACCGCCTGTCCCCTGCAATCCAAGTCTCTTGTTTTGAAGAGCTTACTATGTGCCAAGTAATATTTAACAAACACAGATGAGCCATAGGAGATGAGGGAGAGAACCAGCGTGCCAAGATGTATTGGAGGAGATTTCGAGGGAGCTGCAGGAGGGAAGGCGTGCAGTTCTAGGTGGGTTCAGGATGCAGCTGTATGAGGAGAAAGGGAGGAGTTTTCAGGTGTCCTCCAACAAAAAAACTTCCTCTTTTTTTTGTTGACTTTATTGGTTTGCTGGTCAGAGAAATCAACCTGGTTTTATTGAGAGTAAAGCTGATATGACACTAACTTATAATAAATGCCCAGGGTTTGATTAGCCAATGAGAAAAGGGATTTATAGTCTCTCTCCAATTTGCAAATGTATATTAAAACCCACTGTATGTTTATTGCAGACAGAACTAGTGATGTGATTTGTAGGGTTCAGTCCAAAATGAAAACGTGTGGTTCTTTGTTTAAAATTATTAAGAATTTCAAGAGGGTGACAGCAGAGCAGTAAAGCAAATGTGGGGCTCTCCTAAGTGGGGGACTCCGTGTGAGTGCACAGGGCGCATGCCTGTGAAGCTGGCCCTGACTGCAGAGGAAAGATGAGAAAGCCAACTTCTCTGATCACCTCCCATGCAGAATCTCTGCAGCACTCAGAAGACACCTGTGGTTTGAGTATCAATTTACTGAACTGTGAGACATTAATAGATCGCCGTGAGTGAGAAGGAGAATGGAAGGCAGGGACCAAGCATTCATAAAAGAAAACAGAGTGGGCAAGAAGGCAGGCTGGACTAGAGTCAGAAAGTCCTGGGTTTACACTCAAATCTTATCCCCAGTCAGATTTATGAACTTAGCTGTGAGAGAGGAATAGGCAAGCGTTCCTGTTCTAAGAGTCTCCCAGAGCTGATGTGCGCTCCAAGGATGACTATGTGAACGTCAAGTACAGAGTGCTGGCAAGTCAGTGCTCTTGGTCCAGGCAATGTGCACCACACATTGGGAGGTGAGTTGATGAGCTAGTCAGCCAGTCAGGATTTATGAGGCCTCCTTTGTGCGCAACATTGTGGCAAGTGCCATAGTTACTGCAGTGATAACTCGGGAGACACTGGTGCTTGGAACCAGGCTGATGGATCCTGTCTCTGAGTATTCCACATTCCCCAGACCCTGGAAGAAGAACCTTCAAGTGAAGGTATGCAAGTCCTTAGAAGGTACCTAGACCACTCATGAGTGTTTACATGAGTCGGGAAACCAGCTCTGGAAGAGGCTACATTAACCATGAGAAATACAAAGAACTGTGAATTTGATGAGCAGAAATGATATCTGTCTGCTGATATCTGTTCAGTTAGAAAGCTCCATTAAGGGGCGCCTGGGTGGCGCAGTCGTTAAGCGTCTGCCTTCGGCTCAGGGCGTGATCCTGGCGTTGCGGGATCGAGTCCCACATCGGGCTCCTCGGCTGGGAGCCTGCTTCTTCCTCTCCCTCTCCCCTGCTGTGTTCCCTCTCTCGCTGGCTTTCTCTCTGTCACATAAATAAATAAAATCTTTAAAAAAAAAAAAAAAAGAAAGCTCCATTAAAATGCAAGACACACAGCTCTAAATAGAGAGCTGAGGGGTGCAAGGGGTGCCTGGCCCTCACTCAGGCTCTGTTCCCTGTTCCTGGTCCTTTCTCTGACAGCTGTTTTTGATGAGGACTAATCATGTCTTCATGCCCCACTCTGGCAACCACCATCACTCTTACATCGAGGACCAGAAACTCTCAAGGAAGTATTTCCATCACCTTGGCTAGGACTGTCTCTGACGAAAAGAGATGTAAATAGCTTCATATTCCCAAATGGGCCTGATTGTTGTGTACTGCTTTGGGGTAAATTGCCCTATTAAAGTGACAGCACCCAGGGAGCCCATGCCCAAACTCCTGCCCTTAGAAATAATGAGATAATGAATATGTATTGCTTTCAGCCACTAAACGTGTTGCAATTTGTTACACAGCCATAGCAAACTGATACATATTGTGATCATTTATTATCATATAGTAATAACTGCCACTCGTGGAGTGTCTACTGTGCACTTGGCTTTTTATAAGGGCATTTATACATATTCTCTTAATTCTTACAACTTGGTGATGGAGGTAGTTTAAGGACTATTTTAGAGATGAAGAAACTGAGGTTCAAGTAACTTGTTCAAGAGCACAGAATAAGAAATGGGAGGAGGGATTTGAACCCAGGTCCATCTTAATCTAGAGTTCATGCCCATGACATATGAGGGCGATTTTCTTTCATTGTGGTTTCTTTCTTTCTTTCCCAGCCTCCATCTAATCCATTACGTTCCGGGTTTGGTAACATATCAAGATCCTACTACATGCTTGGATTTCCCTACCCCCCTTCCACTCTCAGTTCTGCAAAGTGCTCAGGAAACCTGCCCATCTCCTCTCCAAGTGCCTGGACACCAAGCCCTCCTCAGAGACACATAGCACCCCCAGCGCTTCTCAGGCAGGGCTCCCCTAAGAGTTACTCTTGCTGCCTCCAGGGTCAAGGTTCCAGGAGCTGTAGGCTCGGGGTTCTTCACAAGGGAAACTGTATCAAGTGGACACTGCTATTGACATTGTAGTATGTATTCATTTTCTAAGGCTGAGTAACAAAATACCACAAATTCAGTGGTGCAGTGTGCAATAACGGGGCATAGTGCAGGCAGCAGGGGCCTTTTGAATCAGATATATTTGGATTTAACTTTTGGATTCCTTGAACCTCCTACTTACCAGCACTTAGCCAAGAGCTAGCACGTAGAAGACACTCATTCAAGTTTGTCAAACAAATCAATGAAGTTAAGAAATACTGATGATGATGATGATGATGATGACGATGACGGTGACCATGCAGCAAGATGGTGGAATAGGAAGACTTCCAGAAACCAGGTAAGAAGTCATAGTACCCCAGGCAAACTCCAAGCCAATAACAGCCGCGTTGAAACAGCTTCATCCACTTGAAATCAGAAACCATTAAAGACCTGGAGACTGTGTAGCAGAGACAGCCAACACAATGATCCCCCACATTGGTTCATGGTCTTTGGAAGACACCCTGAAAATGTAGGTGCTCAGACAATACCACCAATACTTTACTATAGTAAAGAAAGAAGAGGTCAGAGAAACCTTGTTGGAGCTTCTGGATGTTTCTTATCGTTTGAGACCTGAGCAGAGTCAAGTGCATCTGGTAGCCTTAATGAAATGTATGTCTACTAATTTATATATTTTGTGACTGGAATTGTTTTATGATTTGGGATCTGGTTTATTTATAATGCCTTGTAAAGTTGTAGATAATAATTTACATTTCGTTACACATTGAATAAATCATTTTCATTGAAAAAAATTTAGCAGCACTAATTTATTATCTCAGGTTTTTGTGCAGCAAGAGTCTTGGTAGAGTTTGGTGTGCTCTGTATCTCACCAGACTGAAATCAAGGTGAGGGCTTGTGATCTTAGGTAAGGCTTGAAGGTCTCCTTCAAGCTCTACAGTTGGTGGCAGGATTCAGGTCTTTGGGGATATAGTTAAAAAGGTCCTGTTTTCGTGCTGGCTGGTAACTAGGGACAATTTTCAGTTCTCAGAGGCTGCCGTCGGATCCTTGCCATGTGGCCCCCTCCATAGACAGTTCACACCATGCATTTCAAGGCCAGCAGGAGAATCTTTAGGATCTCACCTGATCAGTCTAGGAACACTTATGATAATGTCACTTTTGATCAACTGCTTAGGGACCTTAATTATGTCTGCAAAATACCTTCATCCTTGCCATATAATTGGGAGTGAGAGCACATCATATTTGTTGGATCTGCCCACACTCAGAGTGAGGGGACTGCATGAGATATGTACCTCAGGGATGGGAAGGTTAGGGGCTGCCCAAATATTGCCAACCACCCAGAACTTGAAGAGAGCACAGCCATCCCTGAAGACTAGAGGACCCTGAGAGGTTAGAAGAGTGGGTGTCACTCTTCATGGTGCTTGAGGGAACCCACAGGTGGATGACGGCAGTTGCGCGTCATGGACCTCCAAAGCACGATGTAACACTGATGGCTTGAAGTCCCTTAATCCAGGGAAATGTAGGACTTTCTTTCAGTTTGAGTATTCCCACAGTTTTCAGAAACACATTTCCTTCCATGCATTTTGTTCTCGTTTATGGTGTGGCAAAAATTATTACTATTGTTTCGAGAAAAATATTTATTATGACTGTTTACAATTTTCCTCCTTAGTCCTGGTTTTTAACAGGGAATAATTAGTGTTACTAGGGGCAGCTCTAAGGCTTTTGTTTGTTGTGGAAAATCTAGGTAATAGGCATATGATAGAGAATATTTATTTTTTTTATTCTCCTTTCTTATTGTTATGAGAAGAAACACATCATTTCTTTTTTTTTAAGATTTTATTTATTTATTTATTTATTTATTTATTTACTTACTTATTTGAGAGAGAGAGAGAGAGAGAGTGAGAGAGAGAGAGAGCATGAGTAGGGGAAGGGGCAGAGGGAGAAGCAGATTTCCGGCTGAGCAGGGAGCCCAATGCGGGGCTTGATCCCGGGATGCCAGGATCATGACCTGAGCCACCCAGGCACCTGAAACACATCATTTCATCATACTTTCACACGTATTTTCCAGTTTCTTACTTATTCTGCCCGTTGTACAGAATCTTTTATGTTTCTCCTGGAGACATCTTTCTTGGAATTATTGGGTTCCTGTTCCTTTTTTTTTTTTTTTAAGATTTTATTTATTTATTTGACACAGAGACAGCCTGCAAGAGAGGGAACACAAGCAGGGGCAGTGGGAGAGGAAGAAGCAGGCTCCCAGCGGAAGAGCCTGATGTGGGGCTTCTGGGATCACGCCCTGAGCCAAAGGCAGACACGTAACGACTGAGCCCCCCAGGCGCCCCTCGGGTTCCTGTTCCAGTGAGAATGAACCATAGTCTGAGGCTGCTGCACAGCTGTCAGTCTGTCTCCTATATAATTCCTGGTTTGGTTTACTTTTTCTTCATTCCCCATTTTTTTCCCCTTTGGTTTTTCACCTTCATTCTGTTGGAATACATCTCAGGTAAATCTTTCAGAAAGAGTACATGGGAAATAGGCTTTTGAATCAGTGCATATTGGAATGTTTACTCATGATTGATAGTTTGGATTAATATTATATTCTAGGTTTTCATAGTCAAGCTCTGAATAGTGTTTTAGGGAGTAACAAAGAGTTTAAGCAGCAAATAAGAAAAGCATTCAGGCAGAGGGAACATCTATGCAAATGTACTGAGGCATGAAATAACAGGGTATATCTCGGGAACCAGGAGCAATTCAATACTGTAGGGATGTGAGGGGTAAGAATTAGGGAGAAAGTATTAGGAAATATGGCAGAAAGAACAGGTAGGGATCTTTGTCAGCCAGGCTAAGGGGATTAGATACAGTACTGAGGTGAAAGGGAACTGTAGATTAGTCCTAATCTGGGAAATACCAGAACTGTGATCCAGAAAGATTAATGACTTACTTAGAACAGTTGAATGACGAATGACCAGGAGATTGGAAGAAAAGGAACTGGCGCAAAAGACGTAGTTTGTTACGGCTGGGTGGAGAATTGTAGAGGAGTCACCAGGGACAGATCAAAGGGGGGGTTACAAACCAAAGTTAAGGACTTCGGACCTTATTCTGGAGCAGTGGCAAAACTCTAGATTTGAATGGAGAGACAGATTAACGCTTTAGAAAAATCACTTGATACCGTGCAGGAGAATGAATTAATGTTGGGGTAGAAAGACTGAAGACAGGGAGGCCAATCACAATATTGTTCACTTCTTGCCATTGTAGAACCTGGGATGAGAGTTGACAGGACCTGAATTTGGGTACTGTGGCTGGACAAGAGTGAATGGGTTTGAGTGATACAAGGAACATGAATAAAATAATGGTTGATCAGATGCGGGAATCGAGAGAAGAAAGACAGAATGACTTGTGGGTTCTCAGGTTGGTCCAGTGGATGGATGAATGACTCCATTCACTTAGGAAAAGACATTTTGGGGGAAAGATGTCATAATTTGGTATAAAGCAGTTGAGTCGCCTGTGGATCTCTTTCCTTCTCTCCTTAAATGAAAATCACTTTCATCTGTCTGATGAAGCAAAGAAAAGAGCTTAGTGTGTTTCCTTCTCCAGAGCAATAGAACATTCTCCTCATCACCCCATCCTCTCCTGGAAATATCCCCCCTTTGGCTTCCTGGCTTTAGAGGGACCGTCTTCTTTCAAATGCTCTCCATTTACTCCAAACATAGGGGTCCTTTTAAAGTTGCCAAACCCTGGACCTAGAACTGTTTTCCCTCCTCTTTGGTCACATGATACTTACTCTTTCCATATCAGTGCCAAGGCAGTGCCTCAGGGAAGCCTGGCTGCTCCCGTCCCAGCCCTGGGGACACTTGTTACCCTATGACCCTTGCCTTCACATTACGAAGTTTCTGCACCAATAAAGAACTTTGGAGTCTATGTGGGTCCTTTGTTTTTGTGAATAACTGTCTTCCCCACTAGAGCATAGTCTCCACCAGGGTAAAAACTATGTCTTACTCATCACTGTTTTCACGAAGCCTAGAACAAATGTTTGTTGAAGGAATGAAAGAGAAGAATGGCCTGGAGCTTAGTGTGGCTGTGACCACAGAGGCTTTCTGCCCCCAGAGTGAAATGACTCTTCTCAGACAACTCTCAGCAGCTGTTGAGAAGCTGCGTGGCTAATTCCCAGACAGCAGTTTATCACGGGCGTGTGGGGGCCACCGCACACAGTTCCGGCAAAACTGTAGGTCTCTGAGATGCGCCACTTCGAGTTCTGATCCGGGGAAGCCACCCTTGCTGCCTGGTCCCTCTGAGCAACGACCAGCAGGAAGCTTGCAATTCTACCTACAGACGAGGGGCACATGCAACCAAAGTGCTCCCCTTTTGGTGCATTTGCTCTCTGGAGACCACGAGCTCCTTGAGGATTAATGGTCATGTCCTTTTCTCCCTGGACCCAGCTGAGTGCTGGCCACGTAAGATGAGCTCAATACAAATGTGTTAAATAAGCAAATGTATACATTAAGGTGGAGCTACTGATCTGCCACCATATCATTTTTTTACAGTAAAATTTCTTTCATGCATTATTTTAAAATTATAAAAGCAATACAATACAACTTATAAAAATTCAAATAATAAAAAGATTGCACCGTAAAAAATAAAAGATGCCCTTCATGTCTCCTCTGCAATCCCGAGTATCTATCTATTGTCTGTCTACTTATCTATCTCTGTCTATCTATCTTTCTATCTATTTTCTATCTATCTATCTATCTCTATCTATCTATCCATCCATCCATCCATCCATCCATCCATCCATCCTATCATCTGTTTGTCTATCTCTGGTACAAATTACTCCAGACCATTTAGAATCAAGCAATAGGCTGGGGTGCCTGGGTGGCTCAGCCGGTTGGGGATCTGACTCTTGATTTTGTCTCAGGTCATGATCTCAGGGTCATGAGATCAAGTCCTGGGTCAGGCCCCACTCTTAAGAACCTCTCTTCCCCTTAAATTTGTATGGAAACAGAAAAGGCCCCGAATCTCCAAGGAACTGTTGAAAAGGAAAAACAAAGCTGGGGGCATCACAATGCCGGATTTCGAGCTGTACTACAAAGCTGTGATCACAAAGACAGCATGGTACTGGCACAAAAACAGACACATAGGCCAATGGAACAGAATAGAGAGCCCAGAAATGGACCCTCGGCTCTTTGGGCAACTAATATTTGATAAAGCAGGAAAAAACATCCGGTGGGAAAAAGACAGTCTCTTCAATAAATGGTGCTGGGAAAATTGGACAGCTACATGCAAGAGAATGAAACTTGACCACTATCTCACACCATACACAAAAATAAACTCCAAATGGATGAAAGACCTCGATGTGAGGCAGGAATCCATCAAAATTCTAGAGGAGAACATAGGCAACAACCTCTACGACATCGGCCAAAGCACCTTTTTCATGACACATCCCCAAAGGCAAGAGAAACAAAAGATAAAATGAATTTATGGGACTTCATCAAGATTAAAAGTTTCTGCACAGCCAAGGAAACAGTCAGAAAAACTAAGAGGCAGCCCACGGAATGGGAGAATATATTTGCAAATGACACTACAGATAAAGGACTGGTATCCAAGATCTACAAAGAACTTCTCAAACTCAATACACGAGAAACAAATAAACAAATCAAAAAATGGGCAGAAGATATGAACAGACACTTTTCCAATGAAGACACACAAATGGCTAACAGACACATGAAAAAATGTTCAAAATCAATAGCCATCAAGGAAATTCAAATCAAAACCACACTGAGATACCACCTTACGCCAGTTAGAATGGCAAATATAGACAAGGCAAGAAACAACAATTGTTGGAGAGGATGTGGAGAAAGGGGATCCCTCCTACATTGTTGGTGGGAATGCAAGTTGGTACAGCCACTCTGGAAAACAGTGTGGAGGTCCCTTAAAAAGTTAAAAATTGAGCTACCCTATGATCCAGCCATTGCACTACTGGGTATTTACCCCAAAGATACAGACGTAGTGAAGAGAAGGGCCATATGCACCCCAATGTTCATAGCAGCAATGTCCACAATAGCTAAATCGTGGAAGGAGCCGAGATGCCCTTCAACAGATGACTGGATTAAGAAGTTGTGGTCCATATATACAATGGAATATTACTCAGCTATCAGAAAGAACGAGTTCTCAACATTTGCTACAACATGGATGGCACTGGAGGAGATAATGCTAAGTGAAATAAGTCAAGCAGAGAAAGACAACTATCATATGATTTCTCTCATCTATGGAACATAAGAACTAGGATGATCGGTAGGGGAAGAAAGGGATAAAGAAAGGGGGGGTAATCAGAAGGGGGAATGAAACATGAGAGACTATGGACTATGAGAAACAAACTGAGGACTTCAGAGGGGAGGAGGGTGGGGGAATGGGATAGACCGGTGATGGGTAGTAAGGAGGGCACGTATTGCATGGTGCACTGGGTGTTATATGCAACTAATGAATCATCGAGCCTTACATCGGAAACCAGGGATGTACTGTATGGTGACTAACATAATATAATAAAAAAATCATTAAAAAAATAAATAATAAATAAAAAAAGGCAACACATGCTGAAAAAAAAAAAAAAAGAACCTCTCTTCCTCTCTCTCTGCCCCTCCCCCACTAATGTACACTCTTTCTCTCTCTCAACAAAAAGCACCAATTAAGTTCTCAATTACTCATTGTTAGATGTATAAATGAATATAATTTTAAATATAAATGTGATTATGTGATTTACTATATTTCATAAAATCTAAGAGGCATCAATTGTAAGGTATGCCATCCTTTTATGTTCTAGAAGAAAAAAGTGCTACCTATTATAATTGCTAGGAGCTATTGATTGTATGATGCACCACAATGTCAGAAGTATTGATATGTAGGAAAAAAATGATTTTTAGAATCAACAAAATATAGTAATATATTATTCTGCTCCCAGACTTTTGTAGTTAGTAATCTTTTTTAAGATTATATTTATTTATTTGACAGAGAGACTAGCCAGTGAGAGAGGGAACACAAGCAGGGGGAGTGGGAGAGGAAGAAGCAGGCTCCCAATGGAGCTGGGAGCCCGATGCGGGGCTCGATCCCAGGACTCTGGGATCACGCCCTGAGCTGAAGGCAGACGCTTAACGACTGAGCCACTCAGGCGCTCCACTAGTTAGTAATTTGCCCTGAAGATCTTTCTGTGTTGTTATATAAAGATCTATCTCATTTTAAAAATTATTCTGTAGTATTCCATATAAGGATAGCAAATAATTTATTTAATCATTCATCTACAGATGGATTATAATTACTGATTTGAGAACAGTGTTTTAAATAAAATTTCTTATATATTTTTGTATATTTTGTGAATATATCCAATTTATCCGATTCCCAGAGGTAGAATTACTAGATCATATTAAAATTTGACAGTTACTGTCAATTTGTCCTCTAAAAAATCTATCTATCCGTCTATTTACTTTAAAGATTTATTTATTTATTTGAGAGAGAGAGCGCGAGTGCACGTGTGTACGCACAAGAGGGGGAGGGGCAGAGGGAGAGAGAGAGAATCCTCAAGCTGACCCACTGATGTGTGAGGAGCCTGACACAGGGCTCAATCTCAGGACCCCTGGATCAGGACCCGAGTCAAAATCAAGAGGAGGATGCTTTGCCGACTGAGCCACCCAGACGTCCCTAAAATATATCTACTTACAATCTTGCAATAATATCTCAGAATGCCTATTTCCCCATAGCCTTGTCAAAATTGGGTAACATCAATAGTTTCCATTTTTCTAATCTAATTGGCAAAAAAATGGTGTTTTTATGTTTTAATTTGCACTTCTCTTGCCTGTTGAGTTAAGCACATTTTCACATATTCACTAGCCACATTTACTACTTCTTTGGTATCTTGAATATTCATGTCCTTTGACAATTTTACTACTGAGTGGTAAGTTTTTTTATTGACTTATTGGTGTGGTTTGTACAGTAAGGCTCATTAGTCTAAATCTAATATGTATTTTCTTTTTATTTTCTCTGTTTTCCACTTCTGTTATTGTTGCTGATATGTAACTTTTTATATAGGCATACCTTTAATTTTACTTTTTTATGGCTTCAGGCTTGTTCTTTGTTGTTTAAAATATCTTCCAAACTGCAAGATGGTGGAATTAATTTTCTTTCTTTCTTTTTTTTTTTTTTTTTTTTTTGATTTTTGATTTATTTATTTGACAGAGAAAGAGACAGCCAGCGAGAAAGGGAACACAGGCAGGGGGAGTGGGAGAGGAGGAAGCAGGCTCCCAGCGGAGGAGCCTGACGTGGGGCTCGATCCCAGGACTCTGGGATCATGCCCTGAGCTGAAGGCAGATGTTTAATGACTGAGCCACCCAGGCGCCCCATAATTTTCTAGAATGTGTGTGTGTGTTGTGTGTGTGTGCATATGTGTGAATATATGTTTTCAACCTTTTGTCCATCAATAATTTATTTTTGCATATGTTGTCGGATGGGGATCTAACTTTCTTCCCTATCATTAGCAAATCATCCCCATGTTCTTTGTTGAATAGTTCTGAATGTCTTTTGCTGTGGAATATCTTTTTATCCTGATTTGAAAGTTATCTTTATTATAGACAAAATTCTTTTGTTTACCTGTGTCTGTTTTGGGTTTTCTCATCTGCTTTCCTGAACTATGTTTCTCAATCCTAATTACTGTGACTTCATATTTCGTTTTTCTATCCATTGGGGCAAATCATAGAAGAAATAGATAGAAATATACATTGATTCTCCAAATATTGATTGCTTGTCCTCTATGTGCTGGGCTTTGTTGTAAGTCCTTGAGTGAACCCAACAACCTTACTGAATGTCAATGTAATTGTTAATAGTTTTAAAAATTAATTCTCTTTTGAGTCTTCAATACTTTCTTGGCTTTCTTTGTAGCATTTTCTCTTCTAAGTGAACTTAAAAATTGTTTAAGTAAATAAAAATTGTTATGTTCCATAAATAGTCCTCTAAATTTGATTGGGATTGCATTAATTTATAGAGTAAATTGATTGCATTAATTTACAGAATAAAGTTAATGAGCAAATTAGGCAAAATAACTGCTTACCATTTTGGGTCTTCCTGTGCAAGAGGTTATACCTTCCCTTTATGTGCCCTGCTTTCCTTTTTTTTTTTTTTTAATGAGGATAATCAATTCATTAATATCTCAAAAGATTTCTGAGATTAAAGAAATCTTCTAGATAATTCCTAGCACATTAGAAGAACATAATATATATTAGTTACTATTATTGTCATTATTATTGTTATCATTATTGCCTGACTCAATTCTTTAAGGTCTTCTTTATGTCTTTATAGTTTTATAGCTTTACTCCTGGTATTTTATTAGGTTTGGTTGTTATTTTATTTCCATTGTATGCTCTCGTTGTTTATTGCTAACATATAAAAAGCGTAAATTGAAATGTACATGAATTCTCCAGATATTTATAGAGTGCCCTTTATGGGTTTTTCCCAGTCCTTTCTCCAGTCTAGCTTTGATGCCATTGGAGGTACCAGGTGTGGGGAAACAGGGCCCAGTTTCAGAAGTTACCATGTGAGCTTCTCTCAAGATGGACATGTTATCACTCCAAAATCAAACATAAATACATTTTCAATGCTCAGTTGTTCGTATTAATAGTCCCTCCGACCAGGTTGAATACATTGGAGAATTGGCTATGTTGTACATGGAAGTAATAATTGCCATCAGAAACTCTGAATACTGACTTATACAAAATACAGATCTGACCATCTACTTGGCAAATAGCCATTTTATCTAAAGGTTAGGAAGCAAGTTTGTTTTGAGACATCAGGGATAACTCAGGATGCCCAACAAGAGGATATGGCTTGGTGGATTCCAGCCATTCCTATGATTCTAAGAGAGGAAGTGGCTAAGGGTTACCCCATCTACCAGAATGTTTAGATCCGATACTTCCAAACAGAAGGTAGTGTATAGCCTCTCACTATGCTATGCTCGTTAGAATAGAGTGGCTGAATCTGCTATGAGTCTAAAAGAATATCATCTCTCCCTCGAACCCACTACCCAGGAGATTTATCGGTGCACTGGGCAACTGAGTCACATCATTAATATCAAAGGAAGATTATGATGGCCTCTGTGGTATTTAGATTTTTTTTTTTTTAAACTCCCCAAGCAAAGGTCTCCACATGTAGATATTTTGTTGGCTGTGTCCAGGTCTAGGAAGCAGTCACACAACTCCAAGTTTATTTATGTATTTGCAGTCTTTGAAATGTTAGTGGAGCCCACTCAGTTTATACTCAGATCATTTAAAAGTGAATGTTGCTGTTCTGAACATTGTTGAGCTTTCTCTTATCTCTCTTCATTCTTACTAACATGGTATCCCCTCAAGTATCACTGGCCTGATTCCACTGTGTCAAATGTATGCAGCAGAGAAAGGGGATACACCAGCAGCTGGAGGAGCTGAGCGGAAGGAAGGAGACTAAAACATATTAATCCCATTTTAAGTAACAGGCACTGTGTTAAATGCTTTCAGATACAATACTGCATTTAATCCTCAGGGCAATCTTGCAAGGAGAGCATTGTTATGATTATTTTCACACAAAGAAACTGAGGCTTAGAGAAATTAAGATCTGAACCAGGGTCTCTTGAACTCCAAAACCCATGGGTCAGAAGTGTCGGTTCATTCCGAACTCCAGCTAGAACTACGTAGGATCTTAGGCCAGGTCTCCAGGAATCCCTGAGACTAGACTTGTGTAATATTGAGGTCAAAGAGGAGTCTAAAAGAGTTGGACCTATCCACTTAGCCCTGGGTTTCTTTACTGGGAGAGTGATCTGTCAAGCTCTCCCCTGATGGGCAAGTCAAAATTCTTTCCAACAGAATGAAGACTTGTCGTCAGCATGGGAATGTGGCTATGTTGTTCTTTCAGCTCCAAAGTCGGCTTCTTGGAACCAAGTCACAGACTTGTAGGAGTTTCCATCCACAATTTTGCTTAGTCTGTTAAGATCAGATGAACAGGGCTGAGGAAGCTGTAGGCAGACAGAATTAGTGGCAATTCTTTCCCACAATACTGCACTCCATTCTTCTAACATACCTCAAGTGCATGCCCTCGGCCAAAACAGATCTGGCAAGAGGGAGATTAACAATGATGACAAAAATAGTCCCTGACTTGATAAAACAAATATCAACTGGGTCAGGGGACAAGAACTGCCCATAACCAACCTTGGGATCTAATATGTTCTTCATGAGGGCACGATTGCACCATCTTAAGTATTTCACCTCATGCTAACTCTGAAGTTAGACCTTATACCACTGCCCTTGAACTTAGTCAATATTTGCAGACTGCAGGGGGAAAAAAGAGTATACAGATCAGCAAGAGGGGTAAATGTAAGATATTCGGGAATAACTTTTTTGGTTTTCTGTCGGCTCATAATTCCCTATTTGTTGATCTTTCAGAACTGACCCTCGGAGACTAGGTTACTCAGGCGGATGTTTTTCACGTTGTTGTGGGGGGTGGGAGGAGAAGGATGTGGCGCTAAATTTTCATTGAATAAAATGTGGCTTTGTCTGAGTCTGGTCTCCCTAATTTCCTCTCAAGATAAAGATGAGCTCATTTGCACCTATCCGCCTTTAGATCAGTAAACACTCTGCATGGGTCAAATTCCAGCCCCAGACCTGAGGCTCCGGCACTTCGGGAGCCCATTGATTTTCCCTTTCCTGAGGCTTCAGGGTGAGAGGTCAGGGCAGGTGGGGGTGCCAGTGGCCTGGATTTCCTCTGCCTCCCACCTTCGCCACTGTACGTGCTCTGCGCCAGGCTCCAGTTCCCAGAACTGTGAGCGGTCAATCCCAATACGTCCAGCGCCCGTTTCCATACCCGAGTGTACCTTCTTCCCCATGCCCTTCTGTGCCCCCATTCTGCCCTCTACCCAGACTTCGGCATGGGTTTTGTGTCATCTGTCTCACAAGTTAATTTCTTTGTTTTTCTGCTCTCTCACCCCGAACTCTGGTCTCTCTTAATTTCCCCTGCCTCCTTCCCCACTTCTTCCTTACCTGTGGTAGGGAACTGGGAACCCATTGTCACACTGACCCAAGCAAAACACAGCATATCCCTTCTGCACATTTGCTGCCCTCCCTCCCACCTCTCACATGCGCCCCCATATCCTGCTTGGAGCATACTCATTGAGGAAAAGTTACCTCGCTCACTCCTCTTTGTGTACCCTGCTGGCTTCCCTTACCAGATGCCCCACGAGAGTTGATTTGGGCAAACTGGCAAGAGAAAAGAAAAAAGAATCAAGCGCCAATGGTGGGTTTAAAGTATCAGTGACCACCCTGTGGGGGCGGCCATGTCTCCCACACGTCACGGTCAACGATAATTCTTCCCACCTGACCGCCTCTCCCTCCTACCATTTCTTGAGCACGCTGTATACCAAGCACTTCGCATAGCACAGCTCATTTACTCCTTCGTTTGAGAGGCCGGTGTTATTTTTAGAAAAGATCTTTATTGTATAAAGTGAAGATTCAAAACCACTAAAACCCGAAGTCATGGCCTCAGCTTTAGCGGTAGGTATGTCTGGCTCTGTGCCTCCACCTTCTTCCGGAGTCGCTGGCGGCCGAGGTGAGCTGGTCGGTGCAGACCGCCCACGGGGGAACACAAACCAGACCAGGGGATCCACTGATGCAGGGCAGGCCCTCGTTTCCTCTGTGCGGCGAAGGGGGGCACTTTCCCTCTGTGCTCTCGTGTCTATATATCTATGCCTCTTACAAACCAAAGTTGTGCTTGCTGAAAAAAAAAAAATCAAATGTATACATTTATTCAGAAATGTATAAAGTAAATGTGAAAACTCCCTCTCACCTCAATGCCTTTTGCCTCCTTCCACTCCCCAGGGGTAGCATTTACTCTGAAGGTGTGTGTTCTCACAGATAGTGTGTTTGTGTGCCCATGCATAGGGATCTAGATAAAGGTGTATCAACCTCAGGGGAAAAAATGAAAGCAGAGTCAAGTTATGTAAGCATATTGCTATATTTACTTGAAAAGATTGACAGCATACTATGGGTAACTTTCCGTTTTACTACATGGCTGTAGCTCCATCTCCAACTTTTATTGGATACATAACATTCCATAGGCCATGGAATTAAAACACAAATCTTATGACTAAAAAGCACAAATAAAACTTTTAAAAAGGCTTAGATAAGATTTTTTTTGCATGACTGTGGTAATATAAGAGCGAAACTTCTTTTTGAGGTCATTTGTACCCAAGTTAAATAGACCTTAAAGAGGCATTTTATTTTAACGTATTTGAACAATTCACCTAGTGATGGATGTTTAGTTTGTCTACAATTTTCCCTTGTACTATTTTCCTGCAATGAATATCCCTAAGCATGCCACATAAAATTTAGATACAGTAACTAAAGTCTTTCCATCTGTGACGCTTCCTTGTTCAGTCCAGGGCAAGCACGGCTTTTAGAAGGGATTCATGGAGCAAACGCAAAGAATTAAGAATCAAGGTTTTGACTTTAGAATTTCTTTTTTTTTTTTAAAGATTTTATTTTTTTATTCGACAGGATAGAGACAGCCAGCGAGAGAGGCAACACAAGCAGGGGGAGTGGGAGAGGAAGAAGCAGGCTCATAGCGGAGGAGCCTGATGTGGGGCTCGATCCCAGAACGCCAGGATCACGCCCTGAGCCGAAGGCAGACGCTTAACCATTGTGCCATCCAGGCGCCCCTGACTTTAGAATTTCTAAATAGGGTCTTAACATTTAGTATTGAGATAATAGTCTTGAAAGTCAAGGTTTTTAATTTGCCAGAGCCAGGCTTTTTTTTTTTTTTTTCCTTTTGATAAGAAAGACTGTTTTATGTTCTTTGCAGCATTATTTACAGTAGCCAAGATAGGGAAATAACCTAAGGGGCCATCTATGGATGAATGGCTGAAGAAAATGTGATGTATGTGTATATATATGTATATATATAATATGGAGTATTATTCAACCATAAAAAAGAAGGAAATCTTGCCATTTGTGTCAACATGAATGGATCTTGAGGGTATTATGCTAAGTGAATGAAATAAGTCAGATAGAGAAAGACAAATACTGTATGACCTCATTTATGCATGGAATCTAAAAAACAAACCAACCAACCAAGCTTATAGATACAGAGAACAGACTGGTGGTTGTCAGAGGTCGGGGGGTGGAGGATGGGAGAAATGGGTGAAGGAGGTCAAGGGGGTCAAAGAGGACAAACTTTCAGTTATAAAATAAACCAGTCATGGAGATATCAGCAAACACACACACACACACACACACACACACACACACACACACACACAGTTATTGCTGTTTCATTACATATTAGATGAAGGGGAGGGAGTGAAGTGGAATAAATTCTGAAATTTTCCTGAAAACTAATTTTGACAAGGTAAGAGGAAATAATGTATGTTTAAATGCTAAAAGGAAAGAGTCTTTAGTTTCAAAAGTAAAGCACCAAAGGAATCAAGGCAAAAAACTTAATCCACAAAGAATAACAGAGCAATAACAAACGAGGAGCCAATTTTACTTACTCTCATTGGCTGGAAGTTTTCCTGGACTAAGGGACAAAATGGCCAAGAGATTAGTCAGACCCTGTCCTTACAAAGGCACCCTGCCCCTTGTGTCCTGGGCTGAGCCTGAGTCTTGGGTAGAGGTGACAGAACAGCCTAGGATATCTGAGGTATAGAAGAAGGAATTTGTATCTATATTCTACCTGGCACCTTGACTCTAGAAGGCATTAGAACTGTCCGGGGCCAACATGGTGTGGGTATGGTATGGGACAGACATTATGAGTACCAGCCTCAGAGTGGCTTGAGAAAAGAGTCAAATATTCCCTTGTCCAGACCACTGGACATAGGATGGCACAGAATGAGCCAGCAAGGGCCAGAGAATGCCTCAGAGGAAAGTGGTGTGACCTCTGCATGTCAGAAGCCCAATGCAGTGATGACCACTTTAGCAAAGCATGGCGCCTTGATAACAACTCAGAATCCAATGCTTCATGCCTCTCTGCTCAAAGACTAGAGAGGACCTCAGCCAAGAACAAGAAGCCTCCTTGCTAGCCCAGGAACATAGATGCCCATCCTAAGGCAAAGGGCAGAAAGGGTTAAAATCTAGTCTGAGACGGTTGAGCGTGCTTGAAGCCTGAAAAGGTTTCTCCCATCAGACAGAATAAGAGCTTGATATGAGAGTTTAACTTGAGTTGTAAAAAAAAGGAAAAAATCACACATTTCAATGTAACCAAATATGTGCCTTTGTAATTCCTGCTTGTTCATGTGTGCAAATATTCTAAAAAGTTGATTGCTAGATGTGGGGTTGGTGAGGCAAAGACACGCACATTTTTAAAAATTATGGATAATGCCAAGTTCCTCTCCAGTGCCCTGTTGCTTATAATGGCAGCTCTTGTAAGCTTCACCAAATTGCCTGGTGTCCGAGCTGCCCAACTCATTTCTTTAAAGTCTGGTGTTTTATTCTTTTCTCTTAGAATATAAACAAATAGATTTTTATTTTAAATTGATATTCTGGAAAATGAAAATGTCAGGATTCCTTTTATGTAGATTGAATAGCTTATTTTTAATTAGCATTAGTTTTCTGGATTTCTTTTCTTCTTTTTCTACTTCTTTTTGAAATCGTTGAGAGAAATCCTTAGAGCTCTTCTATATGAATCTGGCTTTTTCCAAAGACTTGGAATTTCAAAAAGACATGTTAAAATGAGATATGACCTCTGAACTAGGCAACCTGGCAAACTAAAATGGCCGACGGGGCAAAGGCTACTTGGCCCTTGTTAGAGAAAAAATTAGGAGACACTAGCATATGGTAGTTGGGTTAGCTGACAGTGCCGACAAGAAATATTTGTTTCCATTGTCATTAGGAGGTAAGAAAGATAAAACATCAAGAAACTTATTCCTGCTTTTCACCAAGAAGTAAGTCCAGATCTTCCTGCATTCCAGTTTATTACAAATAATGAAAGCTGCTTGTTGGTAGTATGGCATTTTTTCTTTTTTACTACACTGCTCAACTAACTTTACTTATATTTTTATTTGGCATTTTTGCATTTGTGGTACTAGATGTGGGCTTCGTAAAACAAATTGGGATGAACTGTTTATCCAATATGATCTCTTTTTGAATATTTGATATATTTCACCCATAAAACTATAAAGGCCAAGTGCCTTTGGAGGAGGAGAGACTGTTTGTTTTAGTTTTGTTTTTTGGACAACTTTTACAATTTCTTCCATGGCCTTGGTTCTTTTAATTTTTTTTTCACTTATAGAGTAAAATTTGATACCTTCTTTTTGCTTAGAAATGCACCCACTTCACCGAGATTTCTCACGTATCTAACCATAGTGTTGATTCTATAAATTCTTGATTATCAATGGAGAAAAGACATATATAATACTCCATTGGTAATGTATAATTATTCATGAGGTTTTCAGTTGCACACACCCATATCAGGCTTGGGTGCCTAATCATTGACCCTCCTCTGTGCCAGACTTCAAGACTCTTTTGCTCCACCTTACTGTCAGTTGCTGAGCCGGGATTTAGGGAGAACATTTCCTCTGGTTACTGAAGATTTTCCACTTGTGAGTAATTGGAAATAGGACCATTGACTTTTGGAATAATTTCCCAACAGGTCAAGGGTAACAACAATGACAAGAAATCCATTGCCCCAATTCTGATGGTCTAGAGCTACTCACACCAAGGAATTTCCAATACCAGCAAAGCCCGGAGTACTATTTGCACAACCAATGGGGAAAACCCAGTGCTTTCTCCACTGGCACATTTATTTGCAGAGACACAGGCATTTTTTCCAGGGTGGCTGCCAAACTATCTCCTGAGCCTGTCTAGCTAGCACCTGGACACTCAGCAGGGGGCTTTGCAAAAAATACCCTCCCCTTTGCCAGGGTAGAGGCAGCCTGAGTGATTCTGTTTCAGGCTGTTGTGGCACCTTAATCTTTCTAAGCTGCTTCTCTCCTATTCTGGGGCCTACCCAAGCATGGCTGGCTGGAGGTGTGGCCGCAGCAGCTCCAGGCCTGAGGCTGAGGGCAAAGGCCTGGGGAAATGGTCAGTGTGGGAGAGAAGCTTTTAGTGCCTGAAGAACTTCTGCGTTCTTCAAAATTCGAATGCCCCGAGAAGTTGCAATGGGTCTGGACATAATTCTTCCCTCATGACTTAAAACAACATGGCGAGCTGACAAAAGCCATCAACCATGGGAGAAGAAAGGAAACGAATGAATAGTGATTGAGTACAAACCCATGTCTTTCTATGCTCTATGTTGTAAGAATGATCTCTCTTTCTTTTTCCAAGGTTTGACAGAACTCACAGACGCTCTTATTTAATTTTCACATTCATCCTTAAAGATCCCTTACTCTACCCAATGAGTCTTGGGTTGTTGTTTAGCAGAAAATGGCTTTCTTTAAATGAACGTACGGCAGAATTTACTTGCTATTTACTACTCATATTCATACTTAGAGATCTGCTCCGTCGCACCCGACAAGATCATTGTTATTTCAAGCAGAGAACTCTTTTTTTTTCCCAATGAACATTTTATTGTATCTTACTATAAAGATGAATCTCCTTTGGTTAGAAAAGTTCTCAACATGGTGGCCCCTGAGATAATATCATATTACCTTAGAGATCTGGGCATAAAAGCCACTGAATTTGATTATCTCTAAAATTTCTTGAGTGCTAATCAGTTTCCTCTACCAGGAAATTCTCCAAGATCCAAGGGGGAGAAGGGTCCCTCCTTCTGTGAGTCCTTATGAATGGTTTTTGGGGACATTTGGAAGGACTCTATGATCGTGGGCAGGAAACAAGTCCTGGAGTGGAAGGGAAAGAAACCTGAGAGGCAGAAATGCTTTGACAGACAGAACTGTGTTCAGGCCACGTGTAGCCATGAGTGATACCACCCCAAAGACCTGGCTTCATGTTTTCTGGGAGAGGCCTCCAGCCCCTCATCACTCATATTCAGGTGACCTTGGACCTCATATGAAAATGTAAAATGTATTCCAGTGCACCGTGTATCTTTTTATGCACATACCCCTGGAAGAGAAACACACCAACTCCATGGTAGCTGGTTAACTTTACTGGATGGCTCATCCCTTTGGACAGAGGGAAGCTGGGGAAGCACAGAAGTGCCAAATGCTTGGCCAAGGACAGAGACATTGAAGCAAGAATGGATCGTGAACAGAGAGAAAAGGATCCCAAGTCACCTTTGGCCAACTTCAGAATTTTACACTTGCCCTGTCCCGCATCTTAAATTGCCTTTCTTATGAGAAGCAAAAATATTTTAATAAACCGTTTTTTTCCCCACATAGGAATCTGTCAGAGAAAGTCAACAGGGTGGCTACACTGATCCCAAGAATCCATTCACCTTTTTCAGATTCTTCTGGGGGTTACATGTGTCTCAGGGGTTATGTGTCTTGTCTAGGTTTCCCTGGGTAGTAACGATTTTTAGAAATGAACTGGTTAAAGGAAAGTCTTGTGACACCCAAAGCAGTGCTCTCTTGATTATTTTCCCTTTAGTGAAAGAAGTTACCCTTCAAGTTTTGACGCCAGTGTCTTGACCCTCCCTCCAAAGCGTTAGATTATTGGCCAAGGGGGTGTAGCACACTTATTTCTTCAGTGATCTTTCACAATTTTGTTTAGACATCCTACCAACAGGTTTTAAAAGCTGTATTAGTTCTTCTCCTTTTATAGACTTTCCTTGTATTTCATGCCTTTTAAAATACAGGAGTATTCATAGATTCCAGGAGTTGGCAACACGTGGCAAACATTTGATGTTTTCCTGTGACTTTTATTCAGGGGCATCTATTCCTTACCTCAGCATGTGGTAGTAAATGAATTGTGGAAATGGGGTGCTTTTTAGCTGTTAGTCTTTAAGAAAAACTTGTAAATCGTTTATGATGATAGATGGCGATAACAATGAATAAAGCCAGCGTTGTCTTTATTATTAGTTTGTAGAGCTTGTACTTCAAGTAGAATATGAGTACTGGCAGACATGGAGGCATCTGTGGAACACGGTCTGTGATCAGGGGGTCAGTACATATTGTTCTAGACCAATGCCACTGGATAATTTAGAGTCACAAAAGGAAGGATTTGGTGCTATGTTTTTAATAAACCCATCAAAAACCGTTACCACCTGCTGTAACTTCTTAGTGATTTAGTTGCTACTTGGATTATCAGCACATCAGTTTTAAATAAATACAAGAAGATAGAAGAGTCATTATATGACTTCAAGTGCCTTCTTCCTTCCAAGAGCAGGTGGAAGGAGGGGGAGCTTCTCTTTTTTCTCCAATCAGGGAATAAATATTTTGGTGTAGAGACACATAGCATGTGCTCTTTTGCCCAGTTAAACTAGGACTGGAATTTTAATCTGTTCCATTGATAGAAAAATAACTAAGTGGAAAAACACTGTTATTATTTAATAGTTTTGATATTGCACTGATTCTAAGCACCTTTGTGTAAGCAGGGTCAAAATACAATTTCATCATTTAGGTGAAAGCAAAAGAAATCTGAGATTAAGAAGATTCAGTCTACAGTAATACGGAAGCCAGAAATGGAGGTGTGGCTGTGAATGATGGATAATAGAGTCAATTTCAGGTAGATAAAGGACTTTTGCTAATTCTTCCTGCTCCTGATTCAAGGATAAAGGAGACAGGATTTTAAACCAAAGCGAAAGAGATAAAGGAAATTTTCCAAAGCCATAGGACCAGTGTTCCTAGTATGAAACATGCTGCCAGTCATGTGTGAAGGAACATTCTAGAAAGATTTTGGAAATTTACGTTAGTACTTAGTTCTGAGCCTAACCAGAGTATAAACAATATGAGTTCTCCCTCCCCATATTTCAAGTGATGTATTTGCCATTCTTTGACTTTTGGGAACATCTCTCCTTGTTCTTAGAACCGTTAGATGTTTGCAATTGTTGAATTAAATTTAGTTCACAACATTGTTTTGAGCCAAAGCTTTTGTCATTTTTAAATTTTGAGGGCTAGATAAAGCTAAATCTGTGAGAAGAGGTTTCACAGAGAAATCCAGCCAGTTCCTACAACAGTCCGAAATAAAAAAAGATCATTTCTAGGAGTCGCATGCATTCATGTTAGACTTGTGTAATTAAGCATTTTAATGAAAGCAAAGCTCCGTAATGGATATTAGTCACAACTAGCCTGTTGTCCTAAAAATGGACACAGGTCCAAAAGTTAAATGTCACGTGTTTAAACAAAATCAAACGGCACTGAGCTTGTAATGTATATTTTATTTTGCACAAGCTTGCATATATACTGCACATACATTCAGTTTAAGAGAAGATGGAAGGCACACAAGGCAATTGGACTACTGTATCCTTTAAGTGGTACAAAGCAAAAGGTAAGTTTGGAGAGTATACAAAAGCTTAAAACACACAAAGTAAAACCCCCTACCCACCCACCCCCCAAACAACTTTTTTCTGTTTTAAAATTTAGTAGCTGCCAAACTAAATTTTTGTACTTTTACTTTAAAATCAATTGTCTACTGCACCTTTTTATTTTCTTTTTAATATGGACAGGGAGTCTCATTTTTTTTATCATATCAATTAATATTACAGTACATCCTTGGTAATACAAAATTGTACACCTTCATCAAATAAATTAGGATAAATTAAACCAATAAATTATGCAAAGTCTTCAGAACAATAGACAACAACAAAAATCCACAATTGAAATTGCCTCTAGCTAAAAAAAAAAAAAAAAATCAAAAATTGACTTTATCAGTTCAGTTATTGTACTATATTCAAATCAAAGGGTCTTTATTACAAAAAAAGAGCTTAATAATGCTATTTACAACATATTGCTAAATAATATAAAGGCAGTGTTTTGTCACGGTTTATACTATATACATATGAGAAGTGGCTGGGACAACATTGGGAGAAGCCATGACCTTTGATTCTTGTAGGTAGCGCTGAGACCAACCCCAAATACGTGTTTTTCTAATTCTAATCTTGAAGTGGTAATTTACAATTTGAAAATGCTTTTTCCCCCCACGTGGAGGATTAGAATATTTTTAAAACACAGAATGAATACGTCTTCACAAAAGAGGGCCAGTCTGTTTGCCTTTTCTGCTCATGTTTGTGCATTTTAGAGGTGCCAGATTTGAGAGAGGGCTCAGTGGAAAGACTCAAAGTCCAGACGCATCCAGATCCTGTTATATTCTTAGAAGGATAATTATAAGAAGATGCAAAGGTTAAATACCGGTTTTGATCCCAGCTCTGAATATGAACATTTTAGCTTTAGTTTTATAGATGGTTTACAACCAACAGATCTACAGAAAACAAAACTGCATTTCCTTCAACAGAACATTTAAGTGCAATGCAGTAACCGCTTACTCAGATAAACCAGTTACATTCTTTAAAGGGGAGCTTTTTGAAAACAATGCGTCTTGTAATTTGCAAGCACAGAGTTTGTACCAGAAGGAAACATTTGTACTATTCACATCAATGAATATTCTATAATATACATGGCAAAGAGATTTTGCTCTGTCCTCACATGTACACTGCTTTCAGGGAGTCTGTAAACCACTTTTTCTTTGATGGATTTATGAATGCTTCTGAGGGACATCCTATTTTTAAAGCCCCCCAAATCTTCAGCTTTATGACTTAGTATTAACCTGTGTGTGTGTGTGTGTGTGTGTGTGTGTGTGTGTGTAGTGGTGGTTACTAAGTGTTTTCATGTACATAGAAAAGAAATTTCATAAATTTACAGAAACTGCATTACCCTTGCCCTTGACATCTGGTGAAAGAGACTGTTATCTTTTAAAAGTAGAGAGCAGGATTTTCAAGAATGCTTTCAACTGTCTATACAGTCACTGTAGTGTTCCTAATAAATTCAATAGATGTTGTGAGAATGTAGTTATTTATTAAAATCTCATGTCTTACGTAACAACAGCCATGAGGTTAAATATTTACATTGCTTTATAAAAGTTCCCCTCTTGCTTTAGTGTTTTTGTTTTGCTTTTTTTTGTTGTTTTTAACATTTTTAAAAATGATATTCACCCACATCCCTAGCACAGCAACAAAGATTCTGCAAACATAAAACACTTGAATTAAATAATACTCGGAGGCACAAAGCAAACTTCAGGAATATGTGGGTGAACATTTCCTTAAATAATTACTACATTCTACCATCTTCCACGTTGTTTTACCATTTAATGTGAAACGTCCTCATTAAACAGCCAGAGATACAGTAAGAATTAAATGTTTTGTTGTTGCAAATAGAACATTCTTTTCACAAAACATAACAAATGTCTAAAATAGGTCCTTAAATCTAGATAGGAAAAGGTAAGCTTTCCACTTCACACGCATATATATATGTATATTTTTACATGTGTGTATATGTGTGTGTGTCTTCATGTTCACATACCTGCACACACATATACAGCACATGGTATGAAATATTGCTTCTATACTACTTTTCATTAGGCTAAGAAAACACAAGATTTGCACCACAGTTACAAAAAATTGGCTTCTACAAGAATTTTCAAAACTCGAATGCTGCTCAAACAATTGAAGAAAAAATAATTTGCGGTATCAAACTGTTCTAAAAATTCTCTTCTTCAAAAACGTATTCTCCCGCTTTGTTTTAAAAAGACACAAAATATGCATAGCTATCAACGTTATGTCAAACAGCCAGAAAAAAAATCTAGTGTTTATTGCAGCTGTAGTAATTGGAAATAAAGTCAAAAAGATGAGATCGAAAGCCACAGAAGGCACAAGAACAATTGTACTTGTGGGAAAAAACTGGTATTTTGAAGGATTTTTAAAAATCCCCCCGCTGGTGCATTTTAGGTCTAGGCACAGACTATCACCTCAAGTGTATATGCAAAAATAATTTAGGGTTAGCAGAAAATAAGTGGTAATGTCGTATCTCAACATGCACTTTAGACTTCTTTTTTCCTATGCAAACTGTCCCTCATCCTTCACCCTCCCACCTTCATAGAAAGTTAACTTTCTCCCAAGTAGCCAATTTTCACTTGGTGAGAGTTGAGCTGAGATTTGAAAGATGGTGATTAAAAAACAAAGCAAAACAAAACAAAACCCAGAATTGTTAAGTAGAAATTTTGAGAGACAGGCTTTTGTCACTTTCCAATGCACTGGGAGGCACAAGATTTTGTGATCGTAAAAGGGGAAAAACCACCTAAAAGCAAAAGTGATCGAACAAAGAGGTGAGTTTATCCTCATGCAATTTCTACTCTGAAATCATTTCTATGCCTCAGTGAACCTTGAGCGGATATTATCATAGATAAGCACATCAACATTGGTTGTGAACACACCCTTTTGCTGAATTTGTCTACTTAAATTAGGCAGGGGAAAATAATACTAAAGATCCAAATGAGCCTGGAATCATGACTGAATTCGCCCCAGCTCAGAAGATACTAGCCGTCTGTCTACACAGGTGAATACACTACGGTTTTGCCTTCTACCTTGCAAATGGCAACACAATGTTGATATGAATCACACGGAACAGCAAAGACCCAGTGGTATCATGACGTGAACAATGAATTCCTACTCTTTCACATGAAGCAAGGCAAGAGTGTGACCACAAGTTGAGATTGCTTCCCTACTTTGTGCTGATTGGATTTTTTTTTTTTTTTTTTGGTTTGCATTTTATTCCAATGTAATGATTATCTGAACATGTTTTTTTCCCCCCCCAAGCGAGCCGGAACAAGAACAAATGGGATCTGCTGGCTCTGTGTGTGCTCCATAGGGGAGCACGAGCTGGATGATGCATTTGGTTGGGGGTGCAGAGAGAAGCCAGTGGTGTTCCAGCCTGTGTCGCTGCACTCTGTCCACACTGCAAGAGCCCGTTAGCCTCCTGAGTGACGCAGGGCATCATAGGACTGTGCCGTTTAATTTAAAGTCAGCAGGTTTTAAGGCTTTGTGCTGACAATAATTGCCTCCATACATTCCTGTCCATCAGCAGAATTTATAAATGATGGTAAGTTACAGCGATTGGGTCAGCTAGTTAGTCACATGGGTCAACCTGCATTCTCCAGAGTCAAATGCAACTTTTATGAAAATTAAGGAAAAACGGTATTTGTGTTCGGTATAATCTAAATACCAGGTTTGTTCCTGTGTCATTTTAAGTGTCTATCAAATGACCTAAGGGGAGGGAGGGGGTCAGGAAAAGCCTATTAGAACGAACAAGAATTCTTACTGCATCTGCACACAAAACTCATCTGAGAAAACAAGCGTGAATGCCGAACGACTTTTTAAAAGCAAGTATGGGACGCCGTACACCTTGGAGAAACTGGAAAAAGAGAACAAAAGGAAGAAGAGGAGAACCATTGAAGAAAGCATAAAATAGCAGCCAGCTTTCTTATGTGTGCTGAAATTGTGTCTTTTGGGTTAACCCCAACCTCTCCTATGCTGCCTATACACACGTTTTGGTCAGTACTAGCTTCTGAATTCGAAGAGAGTTTATCAGTTGCTTTAAAATGCTGTACCTAAAATGAAGAAACACTTAATTAGACTGTCACCACTTTGAATATCCATCAGGGTAGTGTGGGATCGTGTATGGAAAGAGGTCATCCTTACATGTGCTCCTCTTCGGAGGTGAAGATCAAGTCCGCTCACAGCTGTCAACAAGAGTCTAACCTAGGCAGGAATTCTATGGTCAACTTGGGATGTCCTTTATTCCTTACTAGAGAACGGTGTTCAGAAAATAGGGTTGTGGGTTTTTTTTTTTTTTTTGAAAAAAGTGTTAAATATTAAACAGACATAATAACTCGTTGAAGCATATAAACAAAGTTGAGCAAAGAGTACATTTGAAACGTATGTGCCTTTTAATACCCGAAGTAAGATAATAGAAAATGACGTCGAAGGGGCTGTTCTCTACGAAAAATGATCTATACTCACTTATGATGAAGAACCGATTGTAGAATTGAGAGAGGTAATGTGAAGATCGGGTATGAATTTCCAGCCTCATCTCGAAGAAAGAGTCAGTTATGTGTAGAATTGCTTCGCCTCCGTATGAAACTGGTACTCGTTTGGGCTACGTGCCATTTCTCTTACAGAAAGGCTTCACAGTGACTATTTTCTTTTTGAAATTTAGCCTTTTGGGGTAACTTTTGAAAAGTGAGCTGTTCATCTGCCACTGGCATTATTTTTAAACATATAATAAAAAGTGACTTACGGAGGTCAAACCAAACAAAATATTTACGTTTATGTAGTGGTTTCATTGAGTTTTCTGGCCTTCTTAGCAGTAAAAACAAGAGACACATCACCGTCTGTGGAGCGGCGCTGTGTCACGGGTCTCCCTCTGCCAACTGCCATTTGCGATAAACCATCAATCAAGCAGAAGCATCTTTAAAATGCCTTTCCTTGCTAATAGAGATTTTACACACGTCAACATTCTTTTTCCCTGAAAATTAACCCTATTTTAAGTCTCCAAATGTTAAGGGCCTCGGGCAAAAGTAAACTAAAGACCGAAGGAAAATAACCATCCCCTTGCAATGGAAAACAAAAGAAAATGAGCGAAAGATGATGATGAGGAACCACCAGCTGATTTCATAACATATCCATGCCTCCCATACACATACATATGAAATCAAAATCTAGACACGTACAACTTCGACATCCAAAGGGGACTGCTACTATTCATACATTCGAAAAGAGTTGTTGAAATTTCTACTCATGAAGCAGCTCTTGTAGGCAGTTCGGGGATTTGAAAATCTCAGGGACTTCACTATCCAGCTTGCAGATGACCTTGTATATGGCCTTCTTCCAGGAAGGATCAACATCTTTGCCTGCGATAATGGCATTGAAAAACTCTCGTAATGTGATCTGCGCAACTTCCAGGAATCTCTCTGGAACCTGCTGATACAAGGAGACAATGGCATTAATAAAGTTTTCAGTTTCAAGTCTCCAGCTCTTCAAAGGAAATTGAGCTAAGTTCTTTCTTTCAGAAAGGGGCTTACATGGCACCTGCATTTGCTAAAAATGGCCGGCCTCTATTCTCTTATGTAAAGTTGTTATATATAGTAGCACTGTAATGTAGGGTGGACAGCTTTGTGAAGTTTTAGAAAGGGACTTGTGCAAAGGATACACACAGACATATGGAAAAACCAGGATTCCTTCCTGAAAATTTGGGTGAGAAAAGGGGACACACTGTTGGGATTCCCCACTTCATTAAACAGGTGTATTCCAGGTGCAAGTCTCCAGCTACCCTTTCAGAACTTGAATTCTATTTCCTTTGGATTTCCATTATGAAAACAACGTGTGTTCTCAAAAGTAGAATAAGAGATCATTGGCCTTTGATAGCAATGAAAGCCCCTGTAAATGAAGAAAACCTAAATCCTGTTTCCTGCTCATAGCAGCAGAGGACTGTTGACCCAAATGCTAAACTGTATATGAGAGTAATATGCACCATAAAGTGCTCTACATACAGACAGGGATAAGATAATGACATTAACACTGAGTCCCAAAATACAAAATCTGTACTGAGTCCTAAAATTCTACGTCGGAAATTACTTTGAGATTAGAATTGCTCCATAAGAGTGATTCATGCAGCTGATAGTAATAACAAAAACTAACATTCTAGAGTGCTTATTATGTGTCAGGTGCTGTGCTATGTACGGACTGTGAATCATGCTATTCAATTCTCCCAACGTCTCTATAAGGTGTCATTGCCCCCTTTTTACTGTGGAGAAGACTGAGGCTCAGACAGATGAAGGGAATTTTTCAAAGTTCTTACATTCTAAGACAAATATCCTCCAAATATCTTTTTATTTTTTAAAAGTTATTTATTTATTTACTTACTTATTTATTTTAGAGAGAATGAGAGCGAAAGAGAGAGCATGAGTGGGAGCGGGGGTGGGGGGAGGAGCAGATGGAGAGGGACATCAGACCCCGAGCTGAGCGCAGAGCCTGACATGGGGCTTGATCTCACGCCCCTGAGATCAGGACCTGAGCTGAAATCAAGAGTCAGACGCTCAACCAACTGAGCCACCCAGGCGCCCCGAATTGTTTATCCTTTTCTTCCACAGCCATTAACATGTGCGTGTGTATGTGTTCTTAATTGTTTATTTAATAGTCCGATGTCTTGTCCAGGGAAAGGGGTAGCTGTTGATGTACTTACTTAGTGCTCTTTGTCAGTTACTCAAGGTAAAGCGGGGCTTCTCTTTCTACACACCAAGACAGGATTTGCAGAGCCATTCTGTGAATTTTCCAAGTACACACAGACTCTCGGTAGATGTCTTTTAGTGAGGTACTTCTGCATTAGCAATGTTGTATTTTTATAGTAAGTGCAGACATATAGGAAGTAACTGCACTATAGTCCTGTGTGTAGACAGATCTGTCTACACACACCGAGGAGGGGAAAGATTTCCATCTCAGGTCACATACGCCACTTTACCAAGTAAAAGGGAGGTATTGTCATGTCGAAGAGATTTGATCTCTTTCTCCCACTCTTTCTCCATTTGTGCAATGGACCGTTTTATAATGACAGTGACTATTAAGGAAAATTAAAATGATCACCAGGCATCCCTGTTTTATACATTTAAAATTGGACAAAGAAGTTCACTCCTTCCAATGGTAAGTCACTTGTCTTTTGTAAAGAAAATTAGTCATTCCCCAGAAAAAAGAAAGA
The DNA here is from genome assembly GCF_017311325.1 of Ursus maritimus. NCBI lineage: Eukaryota > Metazoa > Chordata > Mammalia > Carnivora > Ursidae > Ursus > Ursus maritimus. The sequence goes on from NW_024424452.1 coordinate 90,899,473, forward strand.
CCCCATCTGGGGCCTATCAGAATCTAGAAAAAGTGAAAATTTTGAGTAGCCCCTTCCAAAGACATACACCCCAGCCAGTTTCTCAGGACACAGCTCCCCCAAATCATCCAAACATCCCCTTGTCCCCCATGGATGTGCAAACCAATACACTCCCAATGGCCGTTCCCTGATGAGAATTCATCTGGATTTTCTACAGAATGCTGGTGATTTCTCCCTAAAACTCCTGCAGATACCTGAGTATTTGTGGGATAGGAGGAGCCTGGAGGAGAGATTAGCTCTCCCACTCACCTCACACCAAATAAGTAGTCATTAAGCAGCCTTTTTGAGTACTCTCCCTGCTTCCCTCAAAGATAATCCTTCACATTTTATCAGATGGGCATTGTTGAGAGAGGGAATCTGGCTGGAGAACAGCGAGGCAGTACGACTACCCACTCTAACTACTTGGTTTGGGAGCTGTTAGCCAAATGCTACAGAAACATAATCATAGGCATTTATTAAAATAAACATTTCAAGAAGTGTGGTTTTCCCGGCCATTGGCAACAGAGGCATGACAAAGATCTATGTTCCTTGAACTCGTGGGGACGCAGCAGGGCATGGCAGAGAGCTGTGTGGGACACAGGGTATGATGGCTGCTCTGGAGGAAGTCAGAAAAGACCAGAAGCTCCTCCACACCAAGGGCCCCACGGGTGGTCTGGAGTACCAGGGGCCAAGGGAGCAGAGGTATTGTTTGAGATGGTCAGAAGAGAGACCCATCTAGAAAAGCATCAGGACTGGGGGAGGGGGGGGAGGAGGGTAGTTCTAGGGTGTGCCTGAGGGCAAGTCAAAGTAACCTCTTTGGGGAGGGGCTGTGTGGGCAGCTCCCACACAATTATTATCATTCGCCATGCTTGTTGATGGTTTTTAGTGGGTTTTATCTTGTTTTAAACATTCATTTCTTTTGGTGGTAATCTTGGGCTATCTTTCACCATCTTTTTGTATTTGTGTCTTGTGTTGTTTAATTTTTCACCTACTTCTATCTAGTTGTATGAATTTGCCCTGAGATGTCTTTCGATAAAGAGCCACGGTTTCTATTCTGTGTATCCCCCAACAATGCTTAACAACGTTGTTTTGTATAGTCTTTCATCATGCGAGCTTGCCTTCTGTTTTACTCCATACTGCTCTGGAGTCACACTTACCTTCTCCCTCGATACTTAAGAAAAAGAAAAAAAAAGGAAATTTTAAAATAATGCTAAAAAAAGATAGCATTTAAAGAGTTAGAATAGACCTCAAAAGTCATTATCTAGATGAAGAAACTATGAGACTCTACAAGATGAATAAATTATGAGAACAAGAGACCCATATGAAATAACATGTCCAGGTGTCTTATCATTAAACCATGCTGGCTCCCTTTTAATGCATTTTCAGTAATTTCTATTTGTATGGGGCATCAAAACCTTGACAAGCTGTGGATCTGTGACTGAGAAAAACCACAGAAGAGCTAGTCACTTCAAAATAAACGTGAATGGTACAAAGGATTCCCAGGAGGAGACTTAGGATATTGGTTTATGTTTGAGAAAGGAGGAATTCTTTTTGAACAAATGAAATGGTTTGCTAATTTAGGGCTTACTTTGAGGCAATACTCCTACAACAGATTGGGCTGGTTTAAAGCAATTGATAATGAGATCCTCTAATGCTAGAGCAATTAATCTTTTTTGGTGGCTCCAGAGAGGTAAACTGATGAGTATCAACTGATCTTTTGAGAGAGTGCCAAGGAATTCCATCCACAGGTAGAAATATCGAGAAAAGAGCCCTTACCCCCTTTTGCTTTAAAACTTTCCCCATTTCCATTTAACAGAGTAAAAGCGGGGTCCTTTCTGATTTTGGGGGGGAGCTGTCTTAGAATTCAGGCTTACGAGAATGATGTTGCCCATATTTTTCTGTACCTCTTCACACCTAATGGATTTCCAATCACTAATAAACATCTGCAGAAAATCCCTTAGTGACAAGTAGTCCCTTATCTAGGTTTCTTTTAATAGAACCCAACAATCTGCAGAATGAACCCCAGAGTATCTCCTCAGCATCAGGTGGCAACAGTCAATCAAGTCCCTGGAATGCAAGACAATGCAGGCTGCTGGGAGGGGGGAGGGAAGGCCATGCCTTTGGACATGCCACAGGGAAAAAACAAAAGGCTTCCAAAGTCTCTGGCTGGAACTCTGAAGCTATTGTGGGAGCTGCTGTGCTGAGTGTTCTTCAGGAGAGGAGAATGGAAACTTTGCTTGATAAAAAGGCATCCCAATATAGGAACCTCACCCCAAATGGTCTTGCCTCTCCTTGCCTTGATATTTGGAGGAGAATATAATTGCGACGAGGTACTTGAATGCACTCATAAATTTGAAGGGGGCTGGCTATCAGCATCTACCAATTTCATCACAATCGTTTGTACTTGAGTCTCCTCCGAGCAAACAAGGGCCTTATGGGCTGTGATGAAATGGGCAAATCGGGAGGATGTTTTCAAGTCTGCTCCAGCTGTGGCTGGGTTGTGCACGTGCGTGCGCACACACGAGTACACGTGCACACATGCACGGTGTGTTGGGTGGGGGGCTGTTTTGCTGTTCTTTTTTTTTTTTCCCCTCAGAATGAGTGGCAAAGACACATTTTTCCCCTGTCTTCCTCCTCCTCTTCCCAGTTGCTTTACCTTCAAGGATGATTTGTTTTATTAAACTGACTGTCCCTAGCCTCTGCAGTACATAATAAAAGCCTGACATAGCAGGCTGCCTGCCTTCTGTGTCCTGCAGACACTCATCATAAGTGTCAGGACATACCAAGGTTAGTGGTCACTGGAAGTGTGCTCGCTGGCCCAAACCTTGCCAAACGCTCTTGGCAGCTGAATGAATGTCACAGAGAATAGAAGGGGAATTACAAAGGTTAAAAAGAAGACAGCCTCTCCTATTTTCTGGAGACAGAGAAGCTGATTTTTCACACCTCTGAAATATCCAGAAGCTCATCCCTTCGTCTCTTGCAGGAGACCTAAACCTCGCGCCTTGCACAGTTTCCCATGGATACCTCTCCATCCTCAATCCCCTTTAAAAACTGGTCCACTGGCCTAATTTCATCAGTGAAATGATTTTTGCTGAAACGGAGAGAAAACAAACCAGGCACTGAGCTCTCTCCCCAAACCCCTCCCCAATCACCAAAGGCTCAAGTGGCTTATCAGGGTTATCAATAGATTACAATCTTATCAAGGGAGATCATCTATTCAGTTCATCTTTTAAACTTTTTTTTTTTTTTCAAACTTACCTTGACAGGGAAAGGGAAAAGGGAACCTATGTATGGGCAGGAGTAAAATTTGATGGATGGAAAAGTCACATCAGGGCTAGTATTTTGGTGAATTAGTTTGTGTGTGGGTTTTCTTTCTTCTTCCTCCTCCACTTTTTTTTTTTAATACTATAAAAGGGCAATAAAATGCTGACTGTAAGAAGACAATGTCAAGGAGAAAAGGGTACTGGTATTTTGGATACTCTTCACTGCTCGCCTTGGAGAGAGAGTTATTCTTGTCACAAACCCTTTTGTCTGCATCTGCTGACTGCTTGCCTGTAGCCAGCAGCATACTTTAACTGTTTTGTCACCTCCTAACATCACATGCATCAGCTGTTGGGCTTTTGTTACGGGTATTGTAGAACTAATCCACTGTGGCTGTTCTACTGTGCAGTAAATAAAACAGAAACGGGCTTCTCAGACAATTCTGCATGAATATTTCAGATGGCTTTACAACTCCAATTCACAAAATCAAATAAATAAATAACTCCCCCAGCCTCCCCCAGCCTCTACCCACAACAGAAACAAAACCCCTCAAACTAGACCCACATGCCTCCAAGTCAACTGTATTGGAGACACCGACTTGAGCCTTCAAGTAATTGTTTCGGTGAAGTTGAAAGAATAGTGCTCTCTAAACTTGAGCGCCGTGGTATTCATATTTATTATTAGCGTTAGACACATTTAATTCCAAAAACTGGGTAAGCAGCTTTGAAAATCTGGAGAGCTACTTTTCTCCTTGGGCTTTCAAAAAAAAAAAATAATAATAATGCCATCAGAAATATGCAGTTAGAGTTGCCTTGTTAAAACTGTTTCATTGTTTCCATCTGCATCTTTTTCCCTCCCACTTATCTGAACCGGGTCAAAGGAGGATGCTCGTGCATCTTGTTCAGCCCAAGAGTCTTTCCAAAATGTTTAACCTGGGTAGGAGCATAAAAGGAAAATCGAACTTGGGACTTTCAAAACTGAATTTACATCACGAGTTCTCTTAGAGTGTAAACAGTGCACTAATCACATATTGCGAGGCATTATCTAGATGACTTCTAAGTGTCTTTGGAGAAGCGAAAAAGAGAAAGGGCCTCTGCACACGCACACACGCGCGCGCACACATGCACACAAAGGTCCTAGGGAAGGAGACAAAGTTGAAGTACTTTCCCGAGCATTCATTCACCGTGGTGCGCACATGATTCCTCCAAACGAACTCTCCCATCCCTGCTGTTTGTTAAGTAAATATTGATCAAGGAGAGACAGAGCTCCTGACGGCAGTGGCACAAGCTGGGGACTTACACTGCAGACAGAGTGGACTTAAATGGATAAACTCAGATGCTTTAGAAACTCCTCAAAGAGATTATCAGATGAAAAGGCAAGAACAGACACGACATTGCTGCTCCCCTCCACTGTCTCATCCTCACTGAATTTTCCTGTCCGAGGCAGAGGAGGAAACCTGGAGTTATGAAAAATGGCTACGACACGCTGTTACGAAGGGTGCCCCCTGCGCGCTCGCCCGCGGACTGGCGGGCCCGGAAGGAAGACGTGGCGTAGGACGCCGCGCAAAGTGCATTGTGGGATTGTGTCCTGCCGCCCCGTCATGGCGGGGAAGGGTCAGGTGGGAGAGCGAACGTGACTGTGCCTTGGGAAGCATAAAATACCACCCAAATGTAAGGTGATGCTCTGAACCTTTTTCTTTAGAGTCCAATTCCTGGGAAGTGTTTCACTGTGATGAGCAAATGTGTACAAGGCAGTATTTTGAGCGACGCTTTGAGTGTGTTTGCTTGAGCAATTTTATTGGCTGAGTCAACAAGTTGAGAAAGTTGCTTTGTATTTCCTAAGTTTTATTTCAGTCACTTCATGATTGTGATCTGAATCCCCGTCAGGAGCTGAAGGGCCATTGGGTGCTTCCCTGGGAAGGCCAGTTTGAAAATCATCACTAGAGATTAGGTTTTGTATATTAATCCCTGAGTGCCATGGTCAAAGAACGAACTATTATATTTAGAGTTCCCACCAAATGGCTACATGGCGTTTAAATTTTATTAGGATGCTCACACTTCTGTTTGGAAGGCCTGGCATTATCTGGGGAGCACTGGCTGTGAAGCCACTTGCCAGCGCCTGCCGGGTTAAACCAAATGAGGCAGAGGAAGGTTCTGAGGCAGCAACCAGGCTTGGGACTAAAGTCCCTTTCACTCTGATGTTCCAAGTGGCATTCAGCTTTTGGGACCGTACAGGACTGGGGTCGGCGTAATGCCCACGCAGCTTTGGGCCTAAGAGCAGGCTCGCTTCCCTAGTAACATGTTTTGCTACTTAAATATCTGAAGAGTAAATGCTTATAGGAAGTGGCTATAGTTCAAGGCTGTCCTTCAAACACACACACACACACACACACTAAAACAAAAACAAAAAAAACCCACCTCATGTTTCCTCTAAGCAAAGGAACACATGGCAATAACAGTCTGTATCATATTTTTTTTTTACAAACCTTCAAAAGAACAATGTTCTGTTGAGCAAAATTCAGTAGCATTCTGTAAACATTAATTTAAGGAAATCAATAGACTCAGTGAGCTAAAGCCATATTGCAAGATAAACTGGCCAGAGTGCCACTTTGTCAAATAGATTTTCGTTTTCTCGGCTAGATAAAGACAGTTTCAAAACGGGGCAAACGTGTTGCAACCAAGGTTTGAAAAGTATGTGGCCTTCAAACAGTCTGCTTGTTCCTACTGCAAAGCTGGATAAACATACTTTAAAAATGATAAGATGGCTTGGAATTGATTTGGCTTTCAGATTCTACGTATAGTAGATTTCTTGGTTGTCTCACAGGAAAAGAATAAAACAAAACCCCATGCATTCAGGAAAAAAAAAATGTACTTGGGAGAAGGGGTTAAATTGTCTTGAGAAAGGGAGCTGGGGGTGGGGGGGCAGTGTCAGTTGGTGCTTGACTTTAAAAAAGAAAGGAAGAAAGAAATCTTTATTCATGCTGACCTGATGGGCAACAGGCCTTCTTGCCAAAATCCAAAAGCCAAACTCTCTAGTGGGTTTGGGATCAGAGGTTTCAGCTGGTGGAAGCTGTTCCCGTTCTGTGCACACCATGCAATGTCATGTTAATGTGCCAGGGGCGGGGGTGGGGATGGAGCGGGAGGGAGACCCACACAACGGCCCCCAGGTTGCTCCCAGCCAGACTGAAAGAGCTGCAGGGATAATTAGAAAAAGTGGCAAAAGGAAAGCATGTCTCTCCGTCTGTCGCTGCGGCAGGGACCTACATTGAGCTTGTGGCAGGAAAAGTTCCAAGGGAACCCGCCTGGCATCCTCCGGCGCCGTACCAGTCCGTAGAAATGCCGGTAGAGGAGCCACCAGAGAGGACATGGTGGAAATGGCCCTACTGGAGGACGTGTAATAAAAAGAATGAAGAGCACATGGAAAGAGCAAGTAGGGAGGCTAAGGGTCTACCTTGAAAGGACAGTGAAGCTCCATGAAGAGGCATCAGGGAAGTGGACTTTGGTGCGTAGTGTGGGCAGTGAGAGGCTGGGGAGGCTCAGGCTATCACCCCTCGCACCGGCTTCTCTGACAGCAGCATGGAGGCCGAGGCACGCCCTAGAGCTTTCTTTGTTTCCTCACCTAAACTGTGTCTTTCTCTTTTAAAAGTGGCTATTTAGAAAATACAGAATGCGCAATAAAACTTGAACACCTCTAAGATGTTGGTAATGTATGTGTTGGTAAAAACATCACATGATGATCAAGAACTGTGCTTGGATGGAGCGTTTTGACTAATTGTGACTTTCGGGAATAAAAAAGAATGTCTTCACACCTACTTGACCTGCTAATAATGTGTGTATGCTTTTTAAACTGTCTAAACATTCCATTGGTAACTCTGCGTAGAGATATCAAGAGAAATAAAACTCTCTCTCCCATAGCCCCAGAAAAAGAGGGACTTCACTAGCTTGCCAGGGACAGAACGGCCAATGTCATCATCATACACTCTGTGGCACCGTCAGAATTATTTTGTGGCACTGAAATTTGGTTCACCAAATATGATAAAAATGGCTAGTTTATTTGCTCATGCTTAGAAGTCTTAGTGGTATCGTGTCAGGAAACACAACGATTGTCATATTATTGGTGGTGATGGAGTAAATGTTCCTCCCCACCCCCCGCCCCCGAACTCTGCACAGGTTTCAAAGAGTGACTCCAAGTTTAAACAGACAAAACAAATGAAAAAATAAAATTCCACGAAAAGAAAATCAGAGAAAAAGTAATAAAAATGAAAATCTAATACTTTCTTAATCTCTTTACCCCCCAGGATACGTTGAAATGCTCTTAGATCTTAAACACAACCCGAAGCTCCCGCTGGAATTATGCATATGGTAGGCTATTCAGGTAAGACCTGGACCAAGACTATTGCATTGAAGAATCATGGAGTTTTGCAACCTCAGGACTCAGAGAGAGTCCATGTTCTCCAAAAGAGCGAAACAATCTGAGCCAGGGCTTGGCAAACTTTTTCTGCAAAGGGCTAGATAGTAAATACATAAGCTTTGCGGGCCACATTCTGTCTCTGTTGCACAGTCTTCTTCTTGTTTACAACTTTTTAAAAAATCTAAAAACCATTCTGAGCTTGGGGTCATAAAAAACAGGCTGAGGGCCAGATTTGGCCCATACGCCATAGTTTGCCAGCCTCTGCTCTTAGCCAAACTTGAGGGCTGACAACGTTCCTGAATGCGCTTTCATGCTTCACTAATCCCGCGTGCCTCACTGGGTCAGCACACTACTTGTTCTTGTAGGGTAGCAGGGATCGATTCACCCAAATTCAACCTGCAACGTCATGCCATTCCTCAGGTGCATGGAAGGCGGCCCATGTCCCTGGGAACAGAGTGAGACCACACCCAGAGGTCACCAAGGCCCAGAGAGACTTCAGTCTTGCTCTGCCTTGATGACAAGCTATTCATTGGGAACGTTCCTGCCAGGAAACATTCAAACGTACAAGATGGAGGAATCCGTGCCTCCTTCACAACACATCAGATGAATCAGCTCGATATTTAGATGGAAAAACAAGCAGCCTACCGGTCACAGTGCAGTGTTAACTCACTTCCCTTCGAGGCGGCCCCACGAATTCTGTGCCATTGGTATCCGAGTTCAAGACAGGCTGATAGTGCTTAAAGTTTAACTTTTGCTACAATTACTGGGTGAGGTGGTAAAATAAATAGGGCCAAGCTTGGTGCCATTCTTGGATGGGAGATTATCCAAAAACAACAAGACATAAACTCTCCAATATTGCACGAAAGGAAGCTGGGGCACAGATAATCCATGGTTACTCCTGTTTCGTTCGAGAATGCATTACGTGATTGTTTTCTGCAGCAGGTTTATCTTCGTAATTAAGCTTTGCCTAGGCTAACATGGAAACTAGTCTGTGTGCCCTGTATTCGTGCTGATGGAGCCTGCGAGTGAGGAGCCCAGGGAGAAACTGTTAGGAAGTGGGGTTCAGGCAGGACGATGAGAACAGCATCACCCACGGCGAGCACCAGAGAGGGCACTGTGAGGTACGGGTAATAAAAGAGTGCTTCGGAGAACACTGGAAACTGGGAGAGACCGCCACTCTGCTGACAACAGAGTATGCACCCCAAGTCATATTGGGGCTGCTCTGAGAAAGGCCTGGGATCTTTGTTCTGTCAGAGAAATTCTGTTTTGTGTTTCTAGAGTATTCTATTGGTCTCTCCTCCACAATTACCCTTTGCAAAAGGAAGGATAAGCTGTATTTCAAAGCAACCTAAGAGCTTGGGAATGGCTCTGAAATTCCTCTTTCAAGAAAGGTAAATAGTTTGGAAAAGGGGAGAAACAGATTCTTGAATGGCCCCAGGGGTCTTTGGGAGCCCTCTAGACCCATGCCAACATCTAACGGGAGGTGAGGTAATGTTTGCGGGGGGGGGGGTAGTCTTAGGACACTGTCAGGGATTGGCCCTTGCATTGGCCCTGCCAAAAGGCAATTACAGGAATCGATATACAGATTACCTTGTATACTGTCAAGCCGCTGAAAATGACAAATCTTTGCAAATTGTCTCTACATTAAAGGAAACACAGTGGCCTTGAAACCAGAGCCTTTCATCTTCTTCCACCCACTTCTGCTTCTGGTTGTTTCTCTGCCTTTAGCGCCACTCAAACCCCCACACTTGTTCTCAGTCAACATAACTACCTTTTACTAAGTCACTTTTAGAACCAGATTTTACTTTAAAATGCTATGGTAGCCCTCCCCCCCCCACCCCACAAAACAGAAGTTGGGGACCATGACCATAAAAAGGTGGAAAATACATATCCAAATGACTTGTGTGACAATTTGATACCTACCAGCCACAAACACGTGAACACATACAAAATCCCGCTGGGAAAGACTTTCATGATCAAGATTATCACCACGTTGGGAATCCTTAAAAGAAAAGGGAGGTGTTGCTTTTGCCAGAACCACCAACCCAGCCTAGTAGTGGAGGTAGCTGTCCGTAACAACTCTTTCTGTCCTGAACGAGAGCGGATGTCGTGTGTTCTACAGAGGTTCGGGTGGAGGTGTGGCATAGTGGGATACGTGTGGGGACAGGCATACGCACTGTCTCTTAGTTTGTTCAGTTCTGTACTATCTCCTAGAAAACCCACTGGAATGAGGGCTTCAGGACAAATGTCCTTGTTGTTTGGCTGCCCTAGCCAACACAACACATAAAGCGAGCAGCAAGTATAATGACTCGTGCCAGTTCAGTCAATAAACGTTTATGAATTTAAAAAATTAGTCTCTATAATCCCAGCAAGGGAGTTGCCACGTCTCCAAGGGCAAGTGTTGAGATTTAGATCTGCAAAGAGGGCCTTGGGAGAACACGAAAATGGGCACCCTAGAGATTTTCACTGAGATAATTAGGCCACAGCAGAGCCACAAGGGCGGAAGTGGCCCCACATGGACACCATCTGGATTCCTAAGGGTTCCACAGTCACTGCTTAAAGCTTTGCATCGTGCCCAGGATTTATTTCAAGAATGCAGAACATCTTCTAGAATCACCGAATTTCAGAGATAGAACAAAGCTCTGTGTTTCATCTTATCACTTTACGGGTGAGCAAAGTAGAGCCCAGCGAGACAGGTGTTGCCAGTGGCAGGTCCTCCAACTCACGCTCCCTCTGCCAGATCCCATCCCCTCATTGCGGCCCTTCTCATCTGGAACCAATGACTCCAGAATCCTGGGGCTGTTCCAGGCTGATGTCACCTTTACAGCCACACCTGGCACAGGAGGAATCACTTTCTCTTCTTAAACCCAGTTTTGCATTGACTCTTTGTCCCAATTCTGATGAGAACTCCCTGTTTGCTCATTTGTTTGTTTGCCTATTTAGGGTCAGCAGGAAATGGTGCAATAGTTGAGCTACTGATAATGGCAACAAGGTAACTTTTACTTGGCTCTATGAATTAATAAAAGCAAATGCTTACACAGCACTTACTTTGTGCTAATATAGTCATGTATATTCATTTAATTCTCAAGACAACTCTGTGAGGTAGTTGATATTATTTTCCCCATTTTATAGATGAGGAGACTGAGGCACAGGGAGGGTAAAACACTTGTCAAGGTTTCAGGAGCTGGGATCTGACCCCAGGAACCAGTTCCGGAATCCATGCTCTTAGGTTCTGCGCTATTATTAGTTCAGGACATTGCAAAGACTCCCCAAAGGATTTCCTTCTTAAGATTTCAAGATGATGCTTTCATATAAAATAACACCTACTTGTAAGCGAAAATTTTGTTTCCTGCCTGAGAATAATTTAGAGACCACAGCTTTCTTGCCCTAGTTTTATCATTTTTATAGACTTAAGCCCAAGACTAAGGCCATGTCTTCATGATATCAAATACCCTGATACTTTATCTACAAAAACACTGGAAACATCCAGACAGCACGGTGGATCTGCCCATTTTTTATTTGGCGGGGTATGTCCTGGAGACGCATTCAGATTTGCCAGAACACTTGCCAAGAGTCTTATAGACTGGTCTCGTGGGATCATCTTAACCAAAAAGTGCTACTGAGATGTTACTCAAGAAATCCGACTTGTAAGGATAAAATTTGGGGCAAACAAAATAAATTGCATTGGGTGTGTGTGAGAGAGGTACAACCACCAAACTGTAGTGTGGCTGTCCACGGCTGGATTTCTGTCCCATGGTCTGGTAAGTGCAACCGTCCCTCGAGAAGACACAGTCATGCCGGAAACGCATTACGGAAGGGCAGCGAAAATGATCGGGGCAGCCCACTTACTGTATGAGATTAGACTTTTAAAAAGGATTAGAGCCCCTTAATCTGGAGAGATGAAGATTAAGAGGGAGGAATGATCAAAGTCTATAAAATCAGAAAGGAAATGGAGAATATGGCCACAGTCCTGTTCACAAATCCCAGGATATTATAACAAGGGAGATCCCTTTGGAGTTCCAGGGAAATCGCTTTAAGAGCTGTAAAAAGAAGATACAATTTTCACAGCAGGTAATAAATTTAGAGAATTATTATCTTGAGGAGTGGTATACTCTGAGAATGCAGTTAGGTTTAAAAAAAAGGTTTAAATAAACCCATGGGTGATAAAACCATAATGAGCTAATAATGGAGGGTTGGGAATGTTCTGGGGACATCCTGAGTCTTTCGAAGACGATTTCATCAATGACAGGTACCAGCCTCTCCTCACCGGCTTCCTGCCTGGGGGTCTGGGTAGCCAACTGATCTGACCATCTCTCCCTTCACTCTCCCAGCCAGATCGTTCCAAAGATTCGGAATGGGGCTCCGTGACTGGAAAGTGTTCAGGTGCGGTAAGATACGACAACTCATTCCTCGCAGGGAGACTTCTTTATTCCTCACCAGTGTCTGTCCTAGCGTCTGACCATGATTCCCATAAAAATATGAACTTAATCCTTAAAACGAAAAATCTCAGTTTTACTCAAAGATGAGACATTTCAAACATCTTATGTTGCAGTGGGTTGGGAGATGAAAACTGGTTAAACTGTCCATTGAAAAAGCTACTCATAGTATGGTAACACAGACCAATTCATTCAAATTTAAGGGGAAATTAAACATCCCAATTATGGAGCGCCCATCACAGCCCAAGATATTAAACTCTGACATTTACTGCAGTTTATGGAGAAACCAGCACACCTTAACAAAGGCTGTGGTTCTGCGAAACACACAGAATAAAACTTAAGGGAAATGTTTTAGCTCCTTTCCAAAAGGGCCAAGTGCTAATCACTTTAAATATCTAATAATAGGTCATTGTTGGGGGCTGGGGAGGTTAGGGCTGCAGAAGGAAGCAGGAGACTTTGGTAGGGGGTAGAGTGGAGATGGAGATTCCATTCAGAGAAAAAGAACCTTCAGATGACCATAACATGCACAGTGAAGCATGAAGAATCTTTTCTGTACTCACATTTTAGTCTGCTTTCTGAAAATTGGTAAAATGTGGCAATTCGTAGAAAGGAAATAAAGGAGCCAAGAAGAGGAAAGGAGTGGCATGGAGGAGAAAGGCATCTGTCCAATAAGCAGCAGCTAATAACTCCTAATCCCAACCCGATCTACCGTCATACGCTGGGAGCAGTCCCTGGGTATCTGTGCAAACTGCAAGTTTGAAAATGTTAAGCCCTCACGCTGGGGAGCTATTCAAAGTCACCGTCCATCTGGGGAATGGAGAAGTCGGAAGGTGGCAAGAGGTGGGGAGGGGTTAAGCGGCAGAGTCACCCTGCTTCTCATTGCAGACCTCAGAGTGATTTGGGCAAGAAAACTGGGACATCTGGAGTTCAGAAGTCGAGGAAAATGGGGAAGAACCGGGAAGATGAATACATGATCATCAGCGACACAAAAGAACGGAGCAGAGAGAAGCCTGGGCTTGGGCACTCGCGTCTGGCAAGGAGGCCGGCAGCAGGGCTAATGAAGCATTTGTGGTGTGGGATGTTTGCCAGCGCCACAAAGAAGATGTGCTTGGGCTCTGCAGATGTGCCAGGGCCCCCAGAGCAAAATAATGACATAATCACCATCAGTGTCACAGACCAGACTGTACACAAGGTGACAGGGGAGGGGGGGCCTGTAATACACACACAGGGAGGACTCGCCACGGCCCACGGCGGCGGCTGCCCCGAGGCCTGGGACGCAGGCAGAACTCCCTAGCCTATCTGTCTCTAGCTGGACCCTCAGTCCCGAGGTGAGGCCTGTCCCCACCACCGGTGCGTGTTTCTCACCCGACCCAAGGTACTCCCGAGGCGGCAGCAGCAATCTGAAGCGCTCACGAGAGCTTCAGACTGGCAGGAGAAAGGCTGAATAAAGAGAAGCAAGGGGGAAATGGAAGGAGAGAGTTTTGAGACAAACTCCCTCTGTCTTCTGCCAAGTTCTGTGTTCAAACTTTTCTCGAACCTGGCCCTGGCCATCCCACCTGAGGTATCAATATGATCACAGACGTCCCTGTTTCAGGCTACAAAGAGAAGGCAAGAAAAATCTGGGGGCACCTGAGGGCCGGGGAGGGGGCGTGGGACACAAAAGGGCCCCATATGGCCACCCTGGGCACGAGGGCACAGGCAGCAGGCAGGCGGGAGGAAGCAGCCCCCGCCCATGTGAAAGGAGGTCTCTCAGAGGGCTCGGCACCTGCCCGCGGCTCCCGCTCGCTAAGGTGGGTGTGTTAGTACAGCTGTCTGGCTTTTAAGTGACTTTTGTCAGTTTGAAAGTGAAAGTCTGTTTGAGGAGCTGCAAGAACAATAGCCCAGAGCCCGGAAGAAGAGCTTGCAGCACAAAGGACTGAGACTACACTCGTGTCCCTTTCCATTGCTTCTGATGAAAGATTCATAAGAATAACTTTAATTTTTTATGACCCCCTTTTCGGTATGACTATATTAGTTGTGTCAACTTCCATACACAGGTTCTCTTTAAATACCAAAAGGTCTCTGGTGAAAGTTGTTCAAGGAGGCTACGGGGACAGAAATCACTTCTGGCCATCCTGATGGGTCCCTTCCTCCAGGAGGAGCTGCTCTGAGAGGCCCAGAGATCTCCTTGAGATATGGTTCCCTTCAGCCTCGATGCCGTTGTGCACCCTACAGTGAAGTGATCTTAAAGCTTTCTAATGTGCCAGTTCAACCGCTCTTTGGAAGAACAATTATATTTGTTTTTCTTGGCTTCACCCTATTTAACAGGAACAGAAGTATAATAATCATTAATGGCCCTCCTCCTTTACTTCTCAAATAGCTGTCTCTACACCACATCTTTCGTTTGTGTGTCAGCCAAAAGCAGGGTTGGGGGACACACAGTTTGCACTGGTTTGTGTCATGTTACCAAATAGCACTGAAGATTGGCTGAAGGCAATCACTGAAGGTGACACAATATTTTTAAAAGAGAATGATCTACTTTCAAGAACCAAAGTCCTCTGCTTCACCAGAAAGAGCATTTGCAAAAAATACTTGCTCTTGCAAATTTATATGGAGATACTTAAGAGAAATGAGTGAATGAGCACTAAATTTTCCGCCCTGCGGCTGAAGAAGAACCCAACGATTACAGTGAAATCAAATCCGGGGGTGGGAGGAGGACGAGGAAATTTGATTTAAAATATTATCTGCCACGTGAAAAGGGATCGCCAACTTTTGAACAAGCTTTAGGCTGGTAAATGAGTTTGTTTAATCTAGGCGAAATAAACAGGCTCGTTTTCAAAAGGCTGTTAGAACTTCTCCAGACATTTAAGCCAGGATGGGCCGAACACAATGCTAGCATCCCACCGAAAGCTCCAACCACCACCAGCGGCTTTCCGCAGAGAACTTGCTCCCTTTCTCCTATTGATAACCCTTTGTGGGATGAAGGAAAAGAGCAGAGGCAAGGAGAACTGAATGTCAGACAATAGGCATCACTCCACACACTGTCTCTGAACTTCCCTCATCTCTGAAGGACAATTAATTATGAAGGCCTTAGGGGTAGGTCGAAGCAAGGGAAAACCCACTGCCATCCCAGCACCACGGCTGCCACCTCTGTGTTTGCTAAATGGCTTCTCCTGTTGGGGTACAGCCACCAAGAGAGCCAATAGATCCGGCGGCGGGGAGGGAGGAAAGCAAAAGATTTTTTTTGTGTGTGCGTCTGCCCTTGTATAATTCTATTCTCACTGTGAACTCATCCATACACAAAACACAAGGACAATTTTTTTTTTTTTTTAAGAGAGAAAAGCCACAGGGTAGGTTGCAGCAGAAACGGCCTCTCAGTGGTGTGTTAAAAAGGATGGTCTTTTCACCAAATCATTTCACAGAGGCAAAACAGACAAACACAAAGAGTTGAGACTTTTTCTCCGACATTAAATGGAGTAACTGATAAGGTCAGACATATGATACCTAAAGACATGAATCTGTGAACTCTTGAAGTCAAAGGGCCTCTCTGTGCTGAGGAACAATCTTTCAAAGGAAATAGATCATAGAACTCCACTGAATCCGCTTTAAACTTTATGAAGCAGGAGGAGAAAAAGCTCTAAGTAGGGAAGCTTGACAGAAGAGCCTTGAACTATTTTCTGAAGGAAAGATGAGACCCTCCCTAGGCTGCCACAAAACATTTTTTTTTTCTAAAGGCTTCTCTGAACTTTGATATGTGCCAAGATACTGCCATTGAAAGCTGTATAATTATGTGCTATAGCCACTGTAGAAAATGCTTTGTTCACCCCAACAAAGGACAATAAGCAAAGTAAAGCGACGTTACACTGTATCTTTTTCTTTAAGAATGTTGAGAAAGGTCATGGAATGCTATAACTAATAAAGCTGTTGAGTAAGGAGGTTTTAAAGCTGATCTTACTGTGCTTGAATGTAACCCAATGACAAAAAAGACACAGGGAGCTAAAAATGCAACGACATTACCAAATAGATGATAAATCAATGGGCCCGCTTCATTATACTGATCAACACCTTGAATCCCAAAAGGACAGTGGTGCAAAAACGAAGCTCCGTGCGTGCACCATCCTGCCACTGCCCCCCACCCTCACCCCCCAGCCCTTCCTGCCCACCTCGAAGCCGGCGTCTTTACCGTTGTCTCCCTTACACTTCGAGCCATCATTCTGTACAGGAATATTTTCCCAGACAGCCATGTGTATACATATATTTAGAGAACATTCATTTAGTCTCTTAAAAGATCAATTTGGCTTGTCAGTGGCGGGACTGGCAGGGGAAGAAATGGTAAGAGTCTCTTTTCCTCCTAGCCGCCCACCAAGGGTGTGTGTCATGTGATCACTCAAACAGCTCAGCAGCTCGGAGGCCAAAAGACTGCAACAGCAGTAAAAGGTTTTCACTCATGTGCCAGTTTCCCAAATGATCACTCATATTTAAGGATCTATTTGGAGCGGAGGGAAGCGCTTCCTAAATCCACCTGTCCTCATTTTTCTTTAAAGGGATGACAATGTGAATGAAAGATTTCCAAATACATTAAATCTTCTTAAACGTGGGTTGTGTGGGAAGCGGGAGGGTTGGGCAGGGGGGGCGGGCGGGGTGGAGAGAATGTATTCAGCACGTGTATTTCAGTGTCTGGGGTGGGGGTGGGATGGGAGGGGTGCTGTGTTTTTATTTTCTCTTTCTAAGGGGAAAGCGAGACGACACAGAAGTGGGTCTGCCGGTCATGTGACACCTGGAATAAAGTTGAACCCCAGGCTCTGGGAGGGAGCATCTGCTCTGCAGGATGTCAATGACTTAGGAGATGGTCTGCACGAGCCCGCTAATCGGTGAGTCAGGTTCTGTTTCTTTCTCAGCCTCCCATCCCCAAACCTGGGTCTTGAGGGAGGGCGATGGGGGCTAGTCACTCTTACAGGGCACGTGGCTCCTGCCTGCAGGTAAATGCGTACCACCCGCAGGTCTGGGGGGGGTTGCTAGCTGAGCACGGAGGGGCAAGAGCTACCCCCTCCTGGTACTGGAGAATGACAGGGGACGCGCCGGGCAGCCTTGGAAATTGACAACCATCGTTACCTTCCTTCCTGTCACAGTTGTGAGGGAAACCAAAAAGTCATAAAATCCAACTCATCTGCCCCTAAAGTCAGAAGTATCAGTATGATTTAAAAACTGGGAAGGGATCCCAACCCTCCTTTCCCTCCCCATAAAAATATGTTGGAACCTCTTCAAAGCGAAGTGAGAATGAAGCATGGAAATATATACCATAACACCTGGAAAGACAAATTTATTGTTGCCAATCTCATTAAACGTGAGAAGTAGGAGTGAAAGATGCAGTCTGTAATTAAACACCCCTTTCCTGCACACCTTCGCACACTCACCTTCAGAAGCCAGATGCCCCACCCCGTGTGAGTGGCCAACTTTCTTTCCTCCTGCACGGACTGACGGTGGCGTGCACGCCCCTCCCCCTGCCGTGTCTTCTCCCACTTTCCCTGGGTCTTCTCAAGCTCTCAGCACACTGAGGCTGAGGGCTGTGCCAAGAATCTTGGCCATTGTGTAAACTGATACAAAAGGCAGAACAAGCCCTCCTGTCACTTAGAAGGTCCTGACTCATAAAGGCCAGGAAACGCGGGGTCTAGAGGAGGAGAGAGATTCAAGCCACTCCCTCCTCGCTGGTGATAAACCTTCCCCATCTGCTTTATTTTCCTGTAGGCCAGGGGTCAGCAACCACTCTGGCCTTGAGAGCCACGAGCAGCAGGGGCTGGAGGGGGATGGTGCTCGGCAGTGACAGAGGGGCCACCAGCAAGCTCAGCACAGAGGCAGAGGCAGACGGGGCAGAAAGCTGAAAACAGACAAGCAGCAGAAGAGAAAGAAGGAAGAAGAAAGTCACAGTGAAGGAGGGAAAGTGTTCTTTCCATTCTCTCTCTCCCTAGCTCTACCTGTTCCCACCAGTTTAGAATTACTCAAAAACTAGTATAAAGCTTTAGGCAAACTAAGCATTTTCTTCTATGAACACCCATATCATTATTATCGCTCACATTAAAAAAGTTAATACGGGAAAACATTTAGAAGAGTGCCCAGGACATAGTACAGCCAATAAACGTTAGCTTTTTTGTTATTGTTATAAACAACTGATTGAGAAACTTAAAAATGCCATCAACAAGCTGTTTTATTAATTGACCAGCTAATACTCAATTGCGTTAATATATATATTCCTTTACACTGACTGGATCTTTGGGCAACATGCAGCCATAACTTCAAAGTCTCTCTACCATGCTTCATCCCTGTCTAAAAATTAGAAAAGAAAAAAAAAAGGCGTACAGTTCTCTACTTGGCCATCCTCTTCCCTTGCTCCTCGAAGACTCACTTTACTTGATCTTCAGAGGGGAAACTTAAATATAGAAGTCAAGCGGTGCACACAGTATCAGTTGAGATATTCGGTTTGAGGTGCCGGGTCTACTTGCGGCTCGTGGCCGTGGCCCGCGGTGGTAAAGCTACATTGATAAGACCAGTGGCTTTTTAAGCATCTCACTTAAGCACTGACCTCCATGGACAAAGGCACAGAAAAGAAGGGATCATCGTATCCAGAGCTGCTGTTAGTAAATGCGCCCAACTGGGAGGCGGAATGAAATGCTGTTTAGTGATCGTCCGTGGCGGCGGGCACGCGTGTATGCGTATGCGCCTATGTGTGAGTGCAGGGAACAGCACAGAATCCATGTTTCTGCTTTATGTCTTTCTTACCACATTTCCGGAAAGATCCTAGTTTTTTACTGAAGAAGGAAAAGACCCAGAATAGACAAATAACTTGTCTGAAGTCACATGAGAAGTGACAAAACTGCTCCCTGGGCCCCATACTCCTTGCACTGAAGCAGTCTTAAAATAGGCACTGCAGATAAAGGAGAGGTGTCCTGGCTGGAAGTGGGTATGATTCACAAAGAGAGAAATATCAGATGTTAATCATATTAGGGGAGGATTTAGATGATGCTAAATGGAGCAGCTTGTTGGGTACGTCTTCATGCCAGCCGCCCCTGCTTGTGTCATTTTGGCCCTTGTGCTGTGTGATCAGGGGATTACATTCCAACCAGGTATGGTTTAAGAACCCTAAAAATCCTAATGTGCACTGTAAGGATTTGTCCTCTCGAGTATACCACACAGCAAAAATGCAGAACTCATCGCGTGAATCTTGGGCAATTCTTTTAGGAAGCCTGACGCACACCGCCAAACAAATATTTGCCGTTATCAGCTGTAAAGAGTTCATTAGCACACAGTTGAATTCTCTTTGGGTAAAGTTTAGAGCAAAAGACTTATCAGAAAGGGGGAGAAAAAGAAATGCAAGTCTTCATAAGATTTCTTTAAAATGGTTAGCTACGCGCCAGCTCTAGAAGAAATTCTGTTAGAGAGTTCTGTCGGGATGGTAAACCAGTGCTCTCTGACAACAGACTTTAAATACAGATTTTACAACAGTGAAGCAATACAAGAAGGATCCCCACTTGTAATGTGTTCAACCAAAGAGAAACCTTGCTCATAACACTTTTGGCAAGAAAAACATATTCGTCTTGGATAACGAAGATAAATTGGCTCGCAGTAGAACCGTTCAAACATTCAAGGGAAAACCATGACCTCCCTACGGCTAAATTTCCACCTTTGGTGCTTGCTCGGCCACCAGGCTGCTCTGTCCTGCCAGAAACAGCGCGAGAAGGGCCCCCAAAGACTCCGCAGGTGCTTTCATTGACAAGTCTAGACCAAGATGCCCTTCTCTTCCTTTGAAGTAGCCAACCTCCTGGGTGTTTCTGGGTGCCTATCTACATGAGGAAAGCAAGCTTAGTAACATAAGGTCCCCTGTAGGAGCAGATGTGGGAGAAGAACTTTCCTATCCTCAAGATAATACAAGAAAAGGACCAACATGGTCAAGCCACCCAAAGCCTATCTACACTCACTGCCGGGGGTTCAGCCTGCAGAACCCTGCCACGTTCCCCCCTCTAATTATTGTTGCCTCAGCCAGCAGGGCTCAGCAAAATGCCTTTGTGAGGACTGGGAGATTTGCTAGTGCTGTCTCGTGGAGAGTCATCACGTTGCCATGAAAAATGTTTGCTGAGGCACCGCATTAGACAGTAGAGAAACGCCTTACTCGTAGCCACACATCTTTCATTGTTGTGTAGCTGTTGCTTTCTGGGAATCATCTATACCGCTTTGTGTGTATCCAGAATATGCATGTTGTAGATATACGTGTGTGTGTGTATGCGTGTGTGAGGGTGTATGAACAACCAGCAGCGTGCTTGGGAAGCTACACATAGGCGAGAGAAACACACTAGGCTCTCCCCCCAAAAAAACAAAAACAGAAACAAAAACCATAAAAAGATGCTGGTGGCTGTCTTACAGTATATACTTAGTAAATTCTCGTACCATTTCTTCCATAAAGGAAATAAATGCTGATTAAAGTAGAAACCACAGAATCACTCCCCCATCCACCTTTCTAGACTTTTTTAGAAAACAACTTTTTGCAGCGATCATTGCGCATAGCCTATGTCAGCTCAGTCAACACGCCAGAACCCAAGTAGCAAAAAAGCCTGTTAGAGTGGGGACCTCTCCTCTGGAAAGGGAGACACTGTGTGTGGGTTACTTGCTGCAATTTTCTTTGAATTCTCCAGTTCCCTTTTCTGTGGCTCATGGGTCTTCATGCAAGCGCAGAGCTGGGGAATGGGAAAGGACGTAGAAAAGGGTCAGTCCCCCATGACTCTCCCCACAGAGTGGGGGGGTCCTCCTTGCTGCTCTGCCTCTTACCCTATTGCGGGATGCTCGTGTGCGGTAACAAGACTAACACAGTTTCGAGGACATTGCCAAAGAAAATTAATATTTTTTTTAAAAAAAAGGGAGATGACCAAACAATAAAGATGAGTTCCTACCTCAAAGTCATTTGCTTTATTGTAGTGCATGTTCAGAGCCCTGTACAGCTCACAGTCTCTGGTTATAGACAGCTCTTCGGTACTGGTGACTCCATCGTTGATGGCTTGACGCGCGTACTTCTCCATCTGAATGTAGTAAAACTCACGGAAATTGCTAAACCACTTGATGAGCTGAGAGGTAATGCATCTGTTGAACTGTCAAATTTAAATGTTGGAAAGGATAAGAACATGGCCATTTTCTTCATTTATTCTTTAAGCATGTGAAGTCTTTTTAAAGCTCTCCCCTCCTCCTTACTTGGACAGAGCATGTTTTTGATTCCACCAAAATGGTGGCAGAAGGGTGAAAGCAGTAATCCATTTACAAGAGATTATAAAACCTATCAACAATGGAGATCACTTCCCAACCCTTCACATTTCAAATGGAAAACTCATATTCTAAATCTGATTTTCCTTAAGAAGCTGGGTGTCTTATTCTAAACACCGTTCTTCATCTTTCAATGGAACAAACAGCATTTGTATACTTTTTTATGGAAACGCATTCAAGGCACAGAGGGCTGGGAAGAGTTGTGACTTTCAAGTATAGCTTCCCCTGCTTTTCAAAAGTTCACGTTCCACCATTTTGCTTTTACGAAAAGACCTACATTGGTACCTGATTTCACTAACCGGAAGAAATC